>NC_035174.2:8946401-9300259 GCF_001659605.2 Manihot esculenta | reverse complement strand
CATGATGCATGAAGCATGATAAAATATTCAGTTGTCAGATTAAAACATTAAGTTAAGTTCCACTCACCTGGTTATCTCTGAACTGACTCTGCAGGTTCTGACACTGGACTCACTGCTGACTTCCCTGATTCCTCTGGTCCGTACCTACACAGGTGGACTCAAATGAGGGACTAAACTCACTCAAGAACATCTCTACGAAACTCCCCAAAACCCCTCTAAACAAACCTCAAACCATCACACAAAACATGCAAAGGAAAGCGGGACAGGGCACTTTCGGCGGCAGGTTCGGCGGCCGAAACCCCACTCCAGAGACGAAACTCATGCATGTTCGGCGGCACCTTCGGCGGCCGAAGGTCTCGTCCAGAGACGAAACTCACACACTTTCGGCGGCCGAACGCCCTCTTTCGGCGGCCGAAAGTCCCTTTCTAAACCGAAAGCCTAGCTTTCGGGGGCAACCTTTGGCAGCCGAACTGCCTCCACAAGGGGTTCGGCGGCCGAACCTTCCTTCGGCGGCCGAACCTGGTTTTGCCCGAAGGACAGAACCCTGCTCTGTTTCATGCAAACTTTGCCCAAAAACCTACAAACATGCATATCAACTACTCCCAACTAGCATATACACATATATATGCACAAAGGGGTCTAAACCTATCCTAAACCCCAAACAAACATAGCACATAACACTTAATCATGCTGGAACACCACAAATCACCAAAAACCACACCTAAACCTACACATGCAAACTACCCATACAAACTTCATAAAACCTTTCAAAATCATCAAAGAAGCTCAGGATCTTCACTTACCTCGTCAAGAACTTGAGGATGAAGGATCCTAACGTGGAGATATGAAGAAAAGCTCTTCCAAAGCTCCAAGCTTCAAAACGTGGTTCTTTTGCTCAAAACCTTCATAAACCACCAAAACTCTTAAAACTCTTGAAAGATTTGATGAAAAGCATGGAAAACATGAAAGTCAACGTAGGAGAGGCTGAAACTCACCTCTGGCTGCAAGTGGAGGAGAAATAACCTCCTTCCACCGACCCTTGGCCCTTTTATAGGTGGCTGGCCAGACCACCTTCGGCAGCCGAACGTGAAGCCGCAACCATGCAATGTTCGGCGGCCGAAAGTGACCTTCGGCGGCCGAACCTTTGCATTTCTCCCTTGTTGCTTTTCTTTCAAAACTCAAGTCTTTTAACCCTTCAAAACATGAAAACAAGTGAAAACACCGTAAAAACTATATGTATTACCCTTCTCGAGGGTCCGACACCCGAGATTCCACCGGACTACAGGAATTCCGATGCCGGACTCGAGCCGGGTATTACATTCTCCCCCCCTTAAGAACATTCGTCCCCGAATGTCCCTAACACAACATAAACACATAGAAAAGGGAAAAACTAACCTTAAAATAGATATGGGTATTGCTGGAGCATGGACTCCCGAGTCTCCCAAGTGCACTCTTCTAGGTTGTGGTGGTTCCACAAAACTTTCACCATTGGTATCTCCTTATTTCTCAGCTTTCTGATCTGGGTGTCAAGGATCCGCACTGGCTGTTCTATATAGGTGAGATCACTTAAGATTTCCACCTCAGGTTCACTAAGAACCTTCTCTGGATCTGACACAAACCTTCGCAACATAGAAACATGGAATACCGGGTGAATTCATTCCATAGAAGTCGGTAAATCTAGCTTATACGATACAGGCCCGATTTTCTGCAAGATCTCAAAGGGACCAATGTACCGTGGGGCCAGTTTACCCTTCTTCCCAAACCGAACCACTCCCTTCATCGGAGACACCTTGAGCAATACCATATCCCCCTCCTGGAACTCTATCTGCTTCCTACGGATGTCTGCATAACTTTTCTGTCTGCTTACAGCTGTTCTGATCCTCTCTCTAATGATAGGCACTAACTTGCTGGTTATCTCAACTAACTCTGGCCCTGCAAGAGTTTTCTCTCCTACCTCTTCCCAGCAAACAGGTGTTCGGCACGTCCTCCCATACAAAGCTTCATAAGGGGCCATCCCTATGCTAGCATGATGGCTGTTGTTGTAGGCAAACTCCACCAAAGGTAGATGCTGCCTCCAAGAACCGCCAAAGTCTAACACACACATTCTCAGCATATCTTCAATGGTCTGGATGGTTCTCTCAGACTGACCGTCTGTCTGTGGATGGAAAGCAGTGCTGAAATCCAACCTTGTGCCCATTTCCGTTTGCAGACTCCGCCAAAACCTGGAGGTGAACTGAGGTCCTCGATCTGATACTATCGACACTGGAACTCCATGTAACCTTACTACTTCGTCTACATACACCTGCGCCAACTTGTCCACAGAGTAGTTACTCCTGACTGGAATGAAGTGAGCAGATTTAGTGAGTCTATCCACAATCACCCAGATGGAGTCTAGTCTGTTAGACGTCGCCGGTAAGCCCACTACAAAATCCATAGCTATGTTTTCCCATTTCCATTCTGGAATCGGCAGTGGGTTAAGCATTCCAGCCGGCTTCTGGTGCTCTAACTTCACCCTTTGACATGTCTCGCAGGCTGACACGAACTGTGCCACTTCTCTCTTCATTGCTGGCCACCAATACACTCTTCTCAGATCTTGATACATCTTGGTGGCTCCCGGGTGAATGCTATACCTCGCATTATGAGCTTCCCTCATAATGTCTGCCTTCAAACTGCTATCATCTGGTACACATAACCTCTTACCGTGCCGAAGAATCCCCTCACTATCAAATCTGAACTCTGCACTGTTGCCCGACTGAACAGTCCTGGCAATCTTCACTAACTCGGGGTCTTCATGCTGTTTCAGAGCCACTTGCTCTAGAAACACTGGTGTCACTCTCATCTGTGCGAGCAACACCTGTACCAGATAACTGCAACTGTAACCCGTCTTCCACGAGCTTGTAGAAATCCTTCACCACCGGTCTTCTCTCTACTGCAATGTGGGATAAACTGCCAAGTGACTTTCGGCTTAAGGCATCAGCTACAACATTCGCCTTGCCCGGATGATACTGGATCTTACAATCGTAATCACTGAGCAATTCTACCCACCGTCTCTGCCTCAAGTTTAACTCTCTCTGACTTAAGATGTGCTGCAGGCTCTTATGATCCGTATAGATCTCACATTTTACCCCATAGAGGTAATGCCTCCACATCTTAAGTGCAAAGATAACAGCTGCCATCTCCAGATCGTGTGTCGGGTAATTCAGCTCGTGCTTCTTCAGCTGTCTAGAAGCATAAGCTATCACTTTGTCATTCTGCATCAACACACAACCTAATCCCACTCGGGATGCATCACAGAACACTGTGAAATCTTCATCACTGATCGGCAGAGCTAACACCGGTGCTGAAGTTAATCGTCTCTTCAACTCTGCAAAACTCTCTTCACATTCCTCTGACCACACAAACTTCTGATTCTTTCTGGTCAGTCTGGTCATAGGAGCAGCTATCTTCGAGAAGTCCTGAACGAACCTCCGATAGTAGCCTGCCAAACCCAGAAAACTCTTGATCTCGGTCACTGTAGTGGGTGTAGGCCAGTTGGCTACTGCCTCTACCTTTTTGGGATCTACTGCTATACCGTCCTCTGATACAACATGTCCCAAAAAGGAAATGCTCCTTAGCCAGAACTCGCACTTGGAGAACTTGGCATACAAGCCATGCTCTCTCAAGGTTTGCAGCACTATCCGCAGATGATGGGCATGCTCCTCTGCATTCCTGGAGTACACCAAGATATCATCAATAAAGACGATCACAAAACGATCCAAGTACTCCCTGAAAACCCTGTTCATGAGATCCATGAATGCTGCAGGGGCGTTAGTCAACCCGAACGGCATCACAAGGAACTCATAATGCCCATATCTGGTTCTGAACGCAGTCTTGGATACATCTCCTTCCCTGATCTTCAACTGGTGGTATCCGGATCTCAGATCTATTTTAGAAAAACAACCTGCTCCTGCCAGCTGGTCGAATAGATCATCGATCCTGGGTAAAGGATACTTGTTTTTGATAGTGACTTTGTTCAACTGTCTGTAGTCGACACAAAGTTGAAGAGGTCCATCCTTCTTTCTGACAAACAACACTGGAGCACCCCAGGGTGAGGTACTCGGGCGGATGAAACCCTTAGCTACCAAATCCTGTAACTGCTCTTTCAACTCTCGCAACTCTGCTGGTGCCATCCTATAGGGAGGAATAGAGATCGGTCTGGCATTGGGCATCAACTCAATCTCGAACTCTATTTCCCTATCCGGTGGTAGTCCTGGAAGCTCTTCAGGAAACAAATCTGGGAAGTCTCTAACAACTGGTACTGAGGATGGTTCCCTAACCTGACTGTCTAGCTCTCTCACATAAGCTAGGAACCCCTGACACCCCTTCCTTAACATTCTACGAGCCTGGAGGGCTGATATCAAACCCCTAGGTGTCCCTCTCCTGTCTCCTCTAAAGACACACTCTGACCCATCTGGGTCTCTGACACTGACTACCTTGTCTCTACAGTTCAGGGTAGCATCATACGTAGATAACCAGTCCATCCCTAGAATGACATCAAAATCTGTCAACTCTAGAACCACCAGGTCAGCTGGAAGGTATCTACTCTCTATGCACACTGGACTGAACCGACAGACTGACTCTGCCAAAGATGGATCACATTTGGGTCCACTGACCCATAGAGGACACGCTAACTCAGACACTATCAGACCCAACCTCTCTGCAGCTCTATAAGAAATGAAAGAGTGAGAAGCACCGGGGTCCATTAAAGCATACACCTCTGAACACCCAATGATGAGATTACCTGACACCACCGTGTTCGACGTGTCTGCCTCCTTCTGAGTCAGGGTGAAAATCCGTGCTGGGGCTGACAGCCCTGCACCTCGGGAACCCATCCCTGATGAAGAGGCTGCCCCTCTTCCTCTTCCTCTACCACTGCTTGGTGGTATGGCTGAAGCTACTGGCTGTACCACACTGCCCGTACTCATCTGCTGGGATGGTGCAACCAAAGTCGCCTGAGGACATTCCCGTGCATAATGTCCCTCCTGCCCACATCTATAGCAGGCTGTGGATCCCAACTGACAAGCTCCTCTATGCTGTTTGCCACACCTCTTGCACACTGGAAAATCGGCGCCAGAACTAGAGCCACTACTCATTCCCAGACCCGACTTAAGCCTATTCCAGAACTTGCCTCTCTTTCCTCTGAATTTCTCCCATCTCTTCTTACTTGCACTTGTTGTACCCTGTGAGGAGGAACCTGGGTTAACACCAGAAGACTGTGCCTTGACTACACCTTGACTTATAGCACTGGCCTCCATCTTTCTAGCAGCATCCACAATAGAGTGGAAACTTTCCTTCTCCGCATGAAGAATCAAAGAGAAATACCTAGGATGAAGCCTTGTGGCATATCTCTTTGCCTTCTTCTGATCTGTATCATATGCCTGACCGACATATGGCAACAATTCCAGGAACTTATCTGTATATGCATCAACGCTCATCTCCTCCGTCTGTCGCAACTGCTCAAACTCCACAACCTTTAGTTCCCTGGAACTGTCAGGAAAAGCCCATCCAGCAAATTCATTGGCGAACTCTTCCCATGTCATACTCTCACGTCTCGGGTCCACATAGTTCTTGAACCATTCTCTAGCTTTCTTACACTTTAACGTGAACCCTGCCATCTCAATGGCTCTACCGTCATCTGCTCCCAACTCACTTGTTATCATTCTGACTGCACTGAGATACTCAAAGGGATCATCTCCTGTATTGAATTTCGGAGCATCCAACTTTAAGTACTCGGTCATCTTCACCTTACTTCCCCCTGAAGAACTGGGTTGCTGTGCTTCCACAACAGGGGCTACTGGTTCAGGAGGTGGTGGTGGAGGAACTGGTTCCCTCACTTCAGGCTGTACTGGACTTGGATGAACAGGTGGGGGTGGATACATGTGATATGGTGGATAAAAGGAAGGATAGGGCATATAGGGCATGTAGGGTGGATATGGGGCAAAACTAGAGTAATCCGACGTGCCTCCCATCGGATACTCTGGGCCCTGTGGAAAGGGTGGATAGCCAAACCCAGAGGCCTGAACGCCTCCCTGGGACTCCCCTATACCTTCTTCTGACCTTCCTACACCCATGCTTACATCTCTACTCTGATCCTCTTCCATCACACCTCTTTCTTCTACTGACCTTCCCCCTCTGCTTACTCCTCTCCTGCTCTCGTCAGAAGACCTTCTAGGGTCTCGTGACGTTCCCTCCCTGCTTGACCTGTGAGATCTTGCCCTTGGCAAGGCAGGTGGACGAGCAGCTATACCCTCACTTACAGGTGGGACTCCAGTCAATCTCGCGGATCGACGAGTTCCTCGCATCTTCACTCTCTGGAAAACAACAAATCACATAACACATCAGCAACACATAAAAAACATGCACATGCATAACTCAGGGCATTGCCCATCAGCATAACATCCTATCCTCGTGGACATGTTTTTCCTATAGTGCTTGACCTGCTAAACCTCTCTATGAGCCCAACTCTCTCTCTATAGGTCCGACCATATGAACCTAGGGCTTTGATACCAATCTGTAACAGCCCGGAAACCGAACTGCCACCGGCACTAGGATCCAGATCGACTTAAAGTCGCCGGGACCCGTAGTAAGCCTGCTATCCTGTCTGTATACCTGTGAAATCCCATACATGATCATACATTTGCTGTAAAAACATAAAACTTTTCTTCATTCTCAGGCTTAACCTGTGCATGCACACTCTCTGTTCTCTACTAATCCCTACTAGAGCTCCTCATGGCTCTAGGCGGATCAAACTCATAATGTTAAGCCTGGTTTTGCTCATAAACATACAACAATATATGTAAACATAAACTGATCATGTGAAAAGAACAAGGGATTACAACTCTTATAGTCAAGCACCATTCTATACATTATACATAAACCTTATCTCTTTATATTTACATGTCCACACTAGCTATTACAAGACTCTGTACTCTTCCTGTACTCTGCTGAGTTCTCTCTGATCTCTGAACCTGCACAACTGGAGTTAGGGGAGAGGGATGAGCTACGATAGCCCAGTGAGTAGAATAGGTAAATAACAGGTGATAAAACATGCTCTCATGGAATGCAACACAGAATCACATCACCTCGGCCGGACGGATCAAAACTCCCTCTATCTCATCTGGGGTACCGGAGTACCATGTGCCTGGTCCCCGTAGGGCTGTTCCAGGTCTTTATGCCTGGTCCTCGTAAGGCTGTTCCAGGTCTTTCCTCTAAGGGCTAATGAATCCTCACGAAGTCCGTGCCGTCTCACATAAGCAATGTACAAGGAGCAGTGCCAAGTACAAGGATAAATGCAATGCATCATCTTTGTGTACACTAATGCACTCACCCTAGAGCATATTCATGATGCATGAAGCATGATAAAATATTCAGTTGTCAGATTAAAACATTAAGTTAAGTTCCACTCACCTGGTTATCTCTGAACTGACTCTGCAGGTTCTGACACTGGACTCACTGCTGACTTCCCTGATTCCTCTGGTCCGTACCTACACAGGTGGACTCAAATGAGGGACTAAACTCACTCAAGAACATCTCTACGAAACTCCCCAAAACCCCTCTAAACAAACCTCAAACCATCACACAAAACATGCAAAGGAAAGCGGGACAGGGCACTTTCGGCGGCAGGTTCGGCGGCCGAAACCCCACTCCAGAGACGAAACTCATGCATGTTCGGCGGCACCTTCGGCGGCCGAAGGTCTCGTCCAGAGACGAAACTCACACACTTTCGGCGGCCGAACGCCCTCTTTCGGCGGCCGAAAGTCCCTTTCTAAACCGAAAGCCTAGCTTTCGGGGGCAACCTTTGGCAGCCGAACTGCCTCCACAAGGGGTTCGGCGGCCGAACCTTCCTTCGGCGGCCGAACCTGGTTTTGCCCGAAGGACAGAACCCTGCTCTGTTTCATGCAAACTTTGCCCAAAAACCTACAAACATGCATATCAACTACTCCCAACTAGCATATACACATATATATGCACAAAGGGGTCTAAACCTATCCTAAACCCCAAACAAACATAGCACATAACACTTAATCATGCTGGAACACCACAAATCACCAAAAACCACACCTAAACCTACACATGCAAACTACCCATACAAACTTCATAAAACCTTTCAAAATCATCAAAGAAGCTCAGGATCTTCACTTACCTCGTCAAGAACTTGAGGATGAAGGATCCTAACGTGGAGATATGAAGAAAAGCTCTTCCAAAGCTCCAAGCTTCAAAACGTGGTTCTTTTGCTCAAAACCTTCATAAACCACCAAAACTCTTAAAACTCTTGAAAGATTTGATGAAAAGCATGGAAAACATGAAAGTCAACGTAGGAGAGGCTGAAACTCACCTCTGGCTGCAAGTGGAGGAGAAATAACCTCCTTCCACCGACCCTTGGCCCTTTTATAGGTGGCTGGCCAGACCACCTTCGGCAGCCGAACGTGAAGCCGCAACCATGCAATGTTCGGCGGCCAAAAGTGACCTTCGGCGGCCGAACCTTTGCATTTCTCCCTTGTTGCTTTTCTTTCAAAACTCAAGTCTTTTAACCCTTCAAAACATGAAAACAAGTGAAAACACCGTAAAAACTATGTGTATTACCCTTCTCGAGGGTCCGACACCCGAGATTCCACCGGACTACAGGAATTCCGATGCCGGACTCGAGCCGGGTATTACACAGACTAGTTAACATGCTCGTCGAGCAGGCTCATTAAAAGACTCAACTCGATTCGATTACACCCCTAAACCACTTAATCTATTTACCATATATATTGTTAGTATTTTTATCTCTTAATTATATAATTATATTATTAATTTATATTTTTATTTTTTATTATATATGTAGACACTCCTTTTAAACTATTAAATTTCTTAATAAATTATTATTATTATTATTATTATTATTATTTTTATATTTATATGTTTATACATATATTTATATGATTATTTTTCTAATTAATATTATTAGTTTAATTTTATAAATTAAAATTTTTATATAATTTAAATATAAATCAATATGATTCTATTGATAAAATTTGAGTATAATATATATATATATATATATATATATATATATATATATATATATATATATATATATAATTATATAATTTAAATTGATTATACTTATATTAATATATTTATTTTATATAATATTTTATATTTATATTATATATATATAGTATTTTTTATACAATAAAATAATTTAATATAAATTATAATATATTAATAGATTTTATATAAAAATGTTTATTAATACTAATAATAAAATTATACAAATTTAATTAAAATTATGTAATTTAAAAAGAAATCCTCTTTCTTTCCGTTTATATATAGATTTATATATTTATTATATATATTTTAATTAATTTTTTTATGTAATATAAATATTTAAATAAATAATTATTCAATTTAGTATTATATTATTAATTTTATATTAAATATATTTTATATAATTAATTAAAAGTTTATAATTAGTATTTGAATAATAAATATTATTTAATGTTATAAATAAATAAATAAATATTAAATATTAAAATCCAAATAATGAAAAAATAAAAGATTTAAATATTAAAATTTAAATAATAAAAAAGAAAAAATATTTAATCATTTATTGTAAATGGCAATAAATTCACTCTCCTAAAATCACCACGCGTTATTTTGCAATTTTACATATAAGGTATTGAACAAGATGGAGGGTTAAAACTTCCCTATAAATAAAAATTTCAGTTTTTATTATATTTTAAATTAAGATTTCAGTTTTTATTATATTTTAAATTAAGAATTTGATTATAGTATATTTAATTAAATTATATTTAATTTTATTAAAGTTTTGTTTTACCTTTTAATTTAAAATTTTAATATTTTAAAATTTAAATTAATTTAATTTTTTTAATGAGCTTTTTAATTCAACTTTCGAGTTCGACCTTAAATTAGGCTCGTTATTAGTTTAAACGAGTTTTTTAAAAAAGATTTTGAGTTCAAGTTTTAATTAATCTCGTTATTAGTTTAAACGAATTTTTCACGAGTTGAGTTCGAATCGAGCTTGATTATAATATTTAATTTTTTAATCAAGTTTAAATTCGAACTCGAGCTCGAACTTATAAAATTTTTTAATAAACGGATTTAAATTTTATAAAAATCAGCTCGACTTGATTCGATTACCCCTAATTCTAATATAAATTCGATCCGTTCTGTATAATTTTATAAAAAATTTTTGGTGTGTTTTAAATTCCAATTTTTATATAACATATCTTTATTATTAAAATATCATTTTCATGCTTTAGAATGCAAAAAATGGAAATATGTGTACAGAGAGAGACTACAGGAATTCAAGTACAGTAATTCCAATTAGAGAAGTTTTCAAGGCACAAGTTTTCTTCTCTTCTTTCTTTATGTTCTATTAATATGGCTCACCATTTTTCATCATCACCAGGGCTCAACTGATGAACCATACTTGATCTGAATCAAAGGCTGATCTCACGGTATGTTTTAATCTGTTCCATTTCTTGCATGCTCTCCATGTTCTTTTCAGTGATTCTAACTGAGATGTGTTAATTTTCTTCAGTTTGGAATTGGGATTTGCATTCAAAAAATATGGAATTATTCACTGGTGAAACGCCAACTCTTCTTGGAATTATGGGGCGTTTCATAAGAAAACGGTTGTTTAACATCCTATCACAGGGTCCCATCCCTAGTCATATTGCCTTCATATTGGATGGAAATCGGAGGTTTGCTAGGAAGAACAAATTGGAAGAAGGAGATGGCCACAAGGCTGGATTTTTATCTCTTCTGTCTGCACTAACTTATTGCTATGAGTTGGGAATGAAGTATGCTACTGTTTATGCCTTCAGCATCGATAATTTTCGAAGGAGGCCAAATGAGGTTCAGTACGTAATGGATCTAATGCTGGAGAAGATTAAAATGATCATGAAGGAAGAAAGTACCCTCAATTCATATGGAATTGGCGTACGTTTTAAGGGTAATATCAAGCTTTTAAGTGAGCCACTACAGATTGCAGCAGAAAAGGTTATGAAGGCTACTGCTCATAATTCCAGGTTTTTGCTTTACATTTGTGTAGCCTATACTTCTACTGATGAGATTGTGCATGCTGTTGAAGAATCCTGTAAAGAAAATTTGAACTCCACTGATCAGCAAGAACTGGAGAAGGCAAATGGAACTGCAAACAGTGTGATTCCAGCTGAGAAGATGAAGCCATTTTCTGATATAAAGCTTGTAGAGCTTGAGAGAAACTTCTATATTACTGAAGATGTTGATGTCCTAATTCGATCTTCTGGAGAGAAGCGTCTGAGCAACTTCTTACTTTGGCAGGCTACTCATTGCATACTGTATTCTCCTACTGCACTGTGGCCTGAGATTGGTTTCTGGCACATAGTGCGGGCAGTAGTGGACTTCCAACGTTATCATTCTTATTTCGACAAGAAAAAGAAGCAGTTGTAATCATTAAATTTCTTTTTCTTCCTGCCTTATTTTGGAATAAACTCGGAAACTCAAGCGTGGAATTGATCCTTGTTTTATAGCAAATTCTGAGATGTGATTTCATTTTATAGGGTCCTTAAGTTGCCATTTTGGGTGTAGGCTGATTCTGAAGCTTTGTTGTTGTTCCCTTTGCTAGCTTACATGGATAATTTATCTCTAAGACCTACTTTGATTAGCTATTATGTTGTTTGAAGCTCTGCCACTTCTCTGCTTTGGTGCCTTTAGGGGCCTGTCTGCCTCTAGTGTTTCATTTGTTCTCATCATATTCTTCTCAAGTCTCATGCATTGAACGCTAGATGATGGTTGGCAATAGAAAAGGGAGGCATAATCCCTTTGGTTCGTCTGGTCTTGGTAGTTTAGGCCTGGTTCTTCTCTTAGTGTTCCCATGCTGATTATGGGCTTTGTTTTTCCTTTTAGCTCTTTCTAATAAATCATGGGCCTTGTGATCCTTATTTATTAATAAATCTACCTTTAGAACTTCCTTCTCATGTTGGTAGTAACAAGAGGGAAGTATTCAGTTTTGTTAAGGACCGTTTGTGGAAGCAGCTGAATTCATGGAAGCATCGTGCACTGTCCCAAGCAGGTAAAGAGATCCTCTTGAAAACAGTCCTCCAAGCTTTGCCAAACTATGTTATGAGTTTGTTTTTACTACCTCGGACTTTATGTGTTGATTTGCAGCGTATGATGACCCGGTATTGGTGGAGTAAGGGTGCTGATCAAAATCGTGATATTCACTGGCTGGGTTGGCATAGAATGACGAAGCACAGACTGGACGGCGGGTTAGGATTTAAATCGCTCCATGAGTTTAACTTAGCCTCATTCTTTAGTGGCCCGCGTTCTTAAGGCTCGTTATTTTCCGACAACGTCTTTTTTTGAACCTTCTTTGGGCCACAATCCTAGCTTTTTGTGGCGTAGTATATGGGCGACTCGAAGTCTGGTTAAAGCTGGTGCTTATTGGAGAATTGGGAATGGCAGGTCAGTTTCTATTTGGTCTCACCCTTTGTTGAAAGAGGCGCCCGACTCATTGGTTTCTACACCCCCTCCTCCGAATTGTACTCTTTCTGTTGTTGCAGATCTTATGATCGGCCATAGATGGAATGAGAGTTTAATAGCTCAGTTGTTGAATGATAGAGATAGGAGTTGTATTTTGAACATCCCTCTAAGTCTTTCTTCGCACCCAGATGCGTGGTGTTGGAAGTTTGCGTCCAAGGGTCACTATTCTGTCAAGAGTGCTTACAGATTTCTGGTTGCTAGGTTTCGACATAGGGAAGGTAGTGAGATATGAAGTCGTTTTTGGAAGACGAAGGTGCCTCCTAAAGTGCTTAATTTCTGCTGGCGTGCTTTAGTTAATGTTGTTCCTTGCCTCTCTTTGCTTCAGTCCAGGAGAGTTCTGGTTGATTCGATGTGTCCGTTGTGTCATAGGCTCCTGAGACTGTCTTGCATATTCTTGTTCAATGTCCTTTTGCCCGCAGTTGCTGGTTGAGTTCGCCTTTGGGTTGGCCTGCATTCTCCGCTGCCTCTCTTAGAGAGTGGTTCTCTTTAGCCCTCCTTACTGCTTCTGCGGAGAATGCTTCCCTTATTCTAATGATATGTTGGGCTTTGTGGCATAACAGAACTAATGTTGTTTAGAAAGCTCAGGGTCGAACTGCGAGTGGTGTGTTCTTCATGGCACTGAATTTTTTGCAGCAATGGAGGGGGGCCTGCTCTGATTCTACCAGCTGCACCAATGTTGTGTCGGCTTTGACTGTCTAGTCTCCTCCACTGCAGGGTTGGATTAAGGTTAATATTGATGCCTCTTTAAACTCGCAACGAAGTTCACTAGGCTTCGGCTGTGTAGTCCAAGATGCTAATGGTAGATTTATGGCGGCTAAAGCAGGCTGTTTTTGTAGTCAGATGGAGGTTAAGTGTGCTGAGGCAATGGCTTTTCGAGAGGCGTTGAGCTGGATTAAAGAGTGCGGATGGGATCGAGTTCTTTTTGAATCGGATGCTCAGGTTCTTGTTGTGTCCATTAACAATGTTTCGTTAGATAATTTATCACCTTTTGGTCTTTTGGTTCAAGATTGTAAATTGCTTCTATCCAGTTACGAAGAAGCAAGATGTGGTTTTACTCACAGGTCTGCGAATGATGTCGCTCATGTTCTAGCAACATCGGCTCATTCAGTGGCGGAGCCAGGAGCTTCCCTTTGGTAGGGCACCGGCTGCGCCGCTGCGGCACCTTCATCCCCCTTCAAAGTATTTTCCGGTCGCCGGTACGGCATGTGCCCCCCTTGCCGTACCTTCCCTCTGCCACTGGGCTCATTATGAGTCAGGTCAAGGAGTTTGGGTTCATGTCTCTTCTCCTCATATAGTTTCTTTGATCGTTTTGAGTTAATGATATTTTTTTCCTTTTCAAAAAAAAAAATCTACCTTTAGGAAAAAATAAGTGCATAGATTATAAGGTATTTTAGGTTATATCTGAATAGAATAAAATATGAAAAGAGAAAATTTTAAATTGGAAGTAAAAGAAAGAAAAAAAAAACACGTACTTCAAAGAGAAGCAAGATGGATTCTGCTTGAATTCTTATTTCAACTAATAGCCTAGAGTCCATTCACAAAATTATGGGTGTGGATGTTGATAATATTAAAACTTACACATTTCTATTATAGAAGATCTCTGCTATGAAGTTTTCCCAACTCTATCATAAGTTCATCAATTCCTTAGAAGAGTGAATCCTCATCTTCCTCTTCCTTTGTTGATGAATATGAACATATTATGCACACGTTTCCAATAGTGAAGCTGGATCAATTGCTTGTCACCCTTCTAACATATTGTCCTCTGGCAATAATTGATAGCCCCTCTATGTTGGTTATTCTCTGGATTTTGGCGATAATGATGCTGCCATGCATGCGTGCTCGTTGGAACAAGATTCTGCGCGCTGTTACTGTTGCTATGAGGACCCGTTGGCTTTGTGAGTTTTTCAAAATTCCACCTGCCTAACTCAATTAATTTGGAATCTTTTGAAGCTGCTCGTAATTTTGATGTAACGCCCAATCACCTATGATGTGCGTGTGTTTAATCAGAGTGAATACTTTTTCATTAGCTCTAATCCCTTTTCATGAGCAAAGCCCAATCCAAGCTTCGCCTGATCACAATGTAGCTTCAATCCCAGCACGAAAAAGTCTCTAACTTTTGCCACAACTTACATGCAAAGCCCAGCCCAACACTTAAGATTAGCTACATTCCAAAAATATATTTTCATTAAAAATTATAGTATTTGTGTAGTTAATGTGCAAAATAAATTTTTTTCAACAGGTTGTGGATAATTAAAATCCACATAAAATTGGGGCAGAATGAGTTTGGAAATAATTACGGCATTCAGAAAAAAATTTATTTAAATTAAAAATATATAAAACTTCATATATTTATATCATAAATTTATATAAATTTGATTTAAATAAAAATTATCCTTCAAAATAAATGTCATCTCTGTCTTTCAAAATGTTCCCCTTTTAAAAATATATTCCAACAAATAACCCTAAATTTTGTTTTCCTTAATTTTTAAATAGCTTAAATAATAATTTCATCATATTTTAATAAATAAATAAATAAAATCTACCAAAAATAAATAAATAGAAGTCACCGACCAGAAAGGAGGAACCAACAAAGGACATTACGTGAGGAGCACGCGTTTCACACGAGTTATCGTGTGCGTGCGAATATCGCCTCTATATGTATGCGTACATACGCGGATTGGTAGATCGTTCTGGAAGGTCAAGCCCTAGCTGAAGGAGAGGACGCCACCAAACAAACGCCTCCTTTCGTAGCCGGATCCGTTCTCTCCTCTCTTGATCTCTCTTTCCTCCTCAAGGTATTTGCTTTCTGGTCATTTTCCCCCTATTTTCCTTCCTTCGATTCGTTTGCTGAAATAATTATTGTTGAGTTATTCTATACATTTTTTCTGCCTTCTTGTTTGGTATGTAACTCAATTTAGGGTTTTGTACTTGACGGACCTGTTATCCTTTCTACTTTCAATGTGTTTTTCCGTCCTGATTCGTTTCTTTATTTATCATTTTTTCATTGAAAGTTATTTTAATTATTTTGTTCTAGGAATTCTATTTTTGTTTTTCCTGTGTCTTTAGCTCTCAGGGGCTTCTGCCATGTATTTCTTTCGTAGGAGCAACTTTCGATAGTGGTACTTCTGGCTTATTCAGTCCGTAAACCTTGCTCTAAGGAATGTAGATGTCAATGGCTGTTGCTTTTGCATTGTGTGCGAATTTCTACTGTCTATGTTATTTTGCTGCTGTGGATTGAGGGCCTTTGTCTAGAGGTGATTGTTTTATAGACACAGATAAGAGGAGTATCTAATCCAATTATTGTTTGAAAAAAGCAAGGCCCTAGGGATGGAGGAATTTGACCAGATTTTCTTTAATATTTAGGCATAGGAACAGGACATTCTATTGTTATAGTAACGAGTAAGAACAAATATCGCAAGTCCTTTTATAACAAATTCATTTGTCGCAAGTCATTTTATAACTACCCCCAAGAACTTTTATACTGATTACAGCCATTCTAAGTATGTGTTGTGTGTTTTAAATTCCTTGTCTAACTAGTAGCATGTGAAAAATTGCTTTGGCTAATCAACGAAAATCAAACACTGAGAGCAACTTATTCTGATATTTGAACATTCCGGCAGTAACGTATTGAGGCCCCAAATAATCATTAGAAAATAGTCTAATGAAATCATGCACATGTGAACTCATGTATGTGTGAATTATGACTCAAATCTGTTTGAACTGTGTTTGTTTCTACAGTGTTCCACCCTTTTGCTCCCTTCTCTCCCTAAATACTGGTTCAACTATGGCTTAACTGTATTTTTGTGAAAACAGGCTTCTAAATTATACATACTTCTTTGAAGTTCTCTCAATCAAAAACACTTTGTTGTGCTGTGTCAACTTTGCAGATTTTCTTGTTAACTCTGGGGGACTAGTCAGCTAAAGCTTGAGCTTCGAGGGAGGTGTTTCTTGTTTTTACATAAGGTAAGAAAGTTGAATCAAATTAATTCCTACTTGTTATTCATAATATGCTTGTTATTCATATGATGCTGTGTTTCTTAATATCAGTAATATGCTAAATTGCTAATAGCACGCTATCATGCGTTTATATGCTTTAGCCTTTTAACAACAATTAGATTTTCACTTTATGGTTGCTTTTGAAACATTTATCAGTCAGCCTCCCCTTTTCTATATATTTTCATACAATTGACCTACATCTGATGTCATAAAATAGGTTTTTTTTCCCTGTATAACTATGACAATTATACTTCTTCCCATAATTCCTTCACCCTCATCTCAATGGAATTTGCCACTAGATCCAATGCATTTATTTCTTAGCTCTGTTGGGGTACTGTTATTCCTCAACAGTGCTTTACCAATTATCTCTAATTCTTTGGTGTTAATCATATGTCTGCTTTATGCAGAAGATGTCATATGCACTTCTTACTCATCCAGTA
Source organism: Manihot esculenta (assembly GCF_001659605.2). Lineage (NCBI taxonomy): Eukaryota > Viridiplantae > Streptophyta > Magnoliopsida > Malpighiales > Euphorbiaceae > Manihot > Manihot esculenta. The sequence continues at coordinate 9,283,250 of NC_035174.2, read as the reverse complement.
TTTGTATAATGAAACATGAAAACTGAAACTCTGTTCTCTTTATTGTTTATGCTTCTTTTATTTTGTGGATTTTTTAATGATGGAAGAACTAACATTGTTTTTTCTCTTCTGTGAGATGTACTTCCTGTCATCATCATATGAAAATGCAGATATTGAGCTTGTTTTTATATATAAATGGACTGCAAGAAATTCATCCAGTTGGTTGAGGAGAAAAAGAAGAGAGCTTTGGAGAAGAAAGAAGCCCCCTTGAAATGGGAGCAAAAGTTAGAAGCTGCTGCGAAGGCAAAGGCTGATGCTGAAGCGAAAGAGAGGAAGCAGAAGGTAGCCAAACATAAGAGATCTGGATCAAAGTCTGACACTGACAGTGATAGTGATAGCAATAATGGGAGAAAGTCTCGAAAAAGAACCCATAAGAAACACAGAAAGCATGCCCACTCTGATTCTGGTGACAATGAGAAGAGGAGGGAAAAGAAATCCAAGCGAAAGCCAAAAAGACGGTCCTCTGACTCCAGCGAGGATAGCAGTGATGGTTTTGAGAGTGATTCTGAAGAAGAAAGGAGGAGGAAGAAGAGAAACAATAGAAGACATAGGCATCACAATGCAAGATCTAATTCCAGTGCTTCCGATTCTTCAAATGATGATGATGTTGATGAAGTGATTAAAAGGAGAAGCCATGCAAAGCATCGCCGATGCCATAAACAATCACAATCCAGTGCTTCAGATTTTTCAAGTGATGATGACAATGGTACAATGAAGAGGAGAAGACATTCAAAGCATCGCAAGCGTCACCACAGGTCAGAGTCAAGTGATTCAGATTTATGGAGTGATGAGGACAGAACAAGCCATGCGAAGCATCATAAGCGTCATAGGCGATCCCGTAGCATGGACTCCGATGATCACAGGGATGACAACAGGTGTGACCGAAGGAGCCACTCTCTAGGAAGGTCATCAGATGACGATAACGAAGAAATTAGAAAATTAAGTCATAGGAGATCTGGAAGTCATCATCACAATCATAACAAGCACCGGGGCCATCATTCCAGTGGCGGGAAAATTGGTGCATCCTCAGATGAGGAGGGAAATCTTCCACCTCATGGTCTACATGAAGGCTATGGAAATCATACTCAGAAGGCTGACAAAATGGTGAATGAGAAAACTTACACTAATGTGGTTGGACTGAAGTAATAGGGTTTTATCAGTCTAAAGCTTCGTGAGTGGCACAAAACTCTAAACATGGATGCAAATTTGAAAGTGAATGTGATTGCACTAAACTACATGGGAGGCTTGGACTTGCCTTATAGCTTGTTAGACTGATTTCGGATTTCAATCTAAGTTTGCTTGAATTATTTTTTTAGCTAAGATCTGAATACCGTTGCCTATTAATCTTGATATTTATCTATCTCATGTAAGAGAAAATATCAGTAATTTTTATTTTTTCTTTGCTTTTTCCATTAGTTCCATTGAGTCCACTGTCATTTTACATTATGATATAAACTTAGATCTTAATTAAATTTTCTCTTAACCAACCTCGCAAATGTCCCCTTTTGGTTGCTCTATACTATAAAGCCTTCCATTTGATTCAAATGCAGCCAAAAAAAAATTTAAGTTAAAAGGGAGTGGAAGTTGGTGGAATGATTTGCAATTAACATGTGATTACTGATTGATCTACAAGGATCTCAGAGTAACACACATGGAGTGTAAGAAAGCAAAAAAGAAGGGATTGGAGTATGAGAGAGTGAGGGCTGTTGGATAGGATAATAAATGGTCTCAACTTGATCTATTTAAGACTGTTTTGTTATAGTGGAGTTTTGAGATTGAAAACAAAATGAGTTTAGTCGTCTGGTAGTCATCTATGTCCATACATCCTGTAAGTCATATTATCTTTCTTTTCGGAAACCTTTATTTGGCTCATTTATTATAGACAAATTAAGCTGGCAGGCCGCTGGAACATATATAGGTTATTATGAGATATGCGCAATAATATCATTGTACAGTCTGAGTTCAATTGTTCAATAATATTACGGGGTGATCTGATCCTAAATAGTGAATGTATATGTGTCAAAATCTTACAGTACGCCTTATTTTATATGTTATTAACATTGCATTTGATTATTTGTCTAGAATATCCAAGGAGGAAGATGATGGGAGTCCAACTCTTACTCTGCAACTCAAAATCATCAAGCAATCCAAATTCATACTTGGCGATTCGTACGTGTTCCAATCGGAGTTGGAGATCGTTATTAATTTCCTCAAGTCAGTGATTACATAGATATCTAGGGAAATCAGGGTTTCCTTGTTGAATTCGAAGTCGGGTTAAAATGAACCTGATTTTCTAGAACTTCAGACAGATACTACTGATTTCACATGGGATCATTAATATGAAATAGTAAGCTAATGAAGCATAAACACGACTTGACAAACTAATAACAAATTTTAAAACAAAATATAATTATCAATGTGATAATTTTATTATTGAATTATTATTCATGAATCATATCAGCGACTGAGATGAAATAACCGACTGGCTTGACGAACTCCTTTAGGAAATTATGCCAAGATCCATACAGCGCTTTTATGTTCCTGGCAGATTAATACGAGTTTCCAGTAACAAAGTTTTACTCTCGTACATTTTCCAGGGAACTATCTGAAAATTCTTTGTTTTAAACACAAGATACACCAAGCAATAAGCAAATCCCTAAGAGCATGTTTCGAATCATGCAAATCGATGCTTTATATTGGGGTATGAATCCTATAATTTAGCTGCTAAAAGCAGTCTAATTTGACAATTTCATTATACAAACAAGATTCTTAAAAATCCAAAATTGGTATTTTATTAGCTGAGCAACACATTCTGTCCTCAGCAGTGGGTGTAAAAAGAATCATTTACTACTGTTCCTCAATAAAAAATACTACAACAATGCGATCCTCGTTAATAATAATACTTCAGAAGTTCTTTAGTATTTTCTCACTCCAGACTCCATCTGCTACTAGAATTGATGCTACTTCCTGCAAAGAGAAGTCAAAAGAAGTTACAGGCCTTCCTTGGATTTAAGTTTAGAATTGCTGGCACCCTCAAAAGTTGGCACCATATGCTACTACTTGTACACCAGTGCCATCAAATTTTTGTATACTTGTTTAATTATTAAATAGACATCTTTCACCAAGCTCCTTACAGCACAAATATGGACCTCTCCAATCAAGAAATATCACCTATTATTCAGCAACATCAGGTCATCAACGCATTAATTATCATGCATAACCAAGACATTGCTTGTATCTAGCCTTTGTCCTTTCAGTATCCTCATCATATTCACACACACACACACACAGAGAGAGAGAGAGAGAGAGAGTGCAGTCCTTTTTTCTAGGCCTGTGTCCTTGAACTTGAACATTGATGATTGCATTCTCCTTTGAAATTGAATTTGCTCTCTCTCTCCCTCTCCCTCTAAGGATATTATGATTGATACAAACTTGGAAAAGGAAGTTGCATATCAGAACCTACAATCAAACTCGAGTTGGGAAGAATCTGTACAAAAGGGAAGGTTGATCAAAGATCACACTTAGAGAAGGATAGAAGAAATTATGTTGGTACCTCTCTCTCTCTACCAGTAACTTGTGAGGGGAACTTGGATATCAATAATGGCAAACACAAAAATTCATTGTCATGGATTCTTTTTGCAAACATAATGCTCATCATCAATCAATCAATCATCTCTTATTGCATTAGCAAATAAGATCATGGTTTTAAATAAAAAATAATGGCCATTATTTGTAGGTTTTCTATCCTCCCATTACCGTAACACCCGTTGTTTAAAGGCAAAGAAAATTTTATTCTGGTAATGTCTGTTACAGCTGTTATATAACAGTAATTGCTGTTATATACAGTTAAATAGCAGTAACAGTCCATTACCCTTTTTTCTTTTTAAATCATATGGGAGCAACAACTCATTTTGTTTTTTCTAGATTGGAAAGTTTTATGTCATTGTGTCTCACTCTTCTCAAATTTCGAAGTTAAATCAACATCTATCTTTTGAATTCTACACATTTATACCTTACAAAATTTGAATTACTTATCTTTGCATTTGGCATTTTTTTACTTATTTGTTAAACAAAAAAATGTTGGATGCCAAATTCTTTTTATTAAATTTAAGAGTATAAAGAATTATACATTTACTATCTATATTATCTATATTGTTATTTTAGATATAAATTAATTATTGTTAAAAATGTCTACCAATGATAAATCAAATGTCTTTATTTGATATATTATTTGATTAGGTATTTTAATTATACTATTATCTTTAAATATCTGTATTCTAGTTATATTCCTACCGTTTTTTTTTAATTTGCATTGCCCTAGACTATTATCGTTACGTTTCAACTATTAAGGCATGTTTTTTTTACCTGTGACTATGAACGCAGACATGACCGTGACCGTGATTTAAATCCATGAATAAGATGGATTACTATATGCATCTTCTAAAGTTTGAACAAATGAGTTGTGATTTGGCAGGGCAACTGATCTTTATTTAAGCCATATGGGGAAATAACTCATTTTGTTTTTCCTAGATTGGAAAGTTTTATGCTATTGTGTCTCACTCTTCTCAAATTTCCATTACCAGTTAACTATCCATATACAAATGTCTCGGTTCTTTCTCTTAAGCTAAGATCATCAATGATCTTTCTAATTATATATATTTATACTTTACAAACTTTGACTTACTTATCTTTCCTTTTGACATTTCTTTACTTATTTGTTAAAGATAAAAATATTGAATGTCAAGTTCTTTTTGTCAAATTTAAAGTATGAAGAATTATTTTTTACTATTTATATCATCTACATTGTTATTTTAGTTATAAATTGATTATTGTTAAAGATGACTAACAATGATGGATTGAATGCCTTTATTTGATGTATTATTTGATAAAGTATTTTAGTTATACTTCTATCTTTAAATATCTATTCATTTCATGAGTTCTTCAATGTTTTTTCCAAAATTTGCGTACTCCATTACCTGTGACTGCGACCGCAAACATGGCCCCGACCATGATTTAAATCTATGAACAAGAAGGATTACTGTAGGCATCTCCTGAAGTTTGAACAAATGAGATATGGGTTTGGCGGGGCATTTGATCTTTGCACAGAAATAGTAGATATCCTTCTGTTAAACTATCAAAATTTTGAAAATAGATGAAACTTTTGCTAGAGTTTTTCCATTTTTCACTTCAATTTAGTGGTCACCGCACTACACTATCAATGTGCAGAATATAATGTAACTGACTGGTATGAAGTCTTTGTATGATAAATCTTTGGGTATGTCCGATGCTTATCGCAACAAACTTTTGTTGTTAAGCATCCTTTTGCAACTGGATTGGCATCTCTTTCATGCCATTTTCAAGAGAAAATCTAATCAAGAACAAATATATAGATAACAAAGGTACATTAACAAACCTCAGCCATCTGTTTCTGCCCGCAAAGTACAACACCGGTGGCCAAGGGGCTGTCAATTTTCTTGGCCCTGTAAAAAGCAGCCTGGTAATAGCAATGTAAACAGGTGTTAAGTTGATTCTTAAGCATTAACCACCTTAGAAGACATGTAAAATTACCTGTACATAGCCAGTTTCACCAGTCCAACTATCATCTGGCTGTGATAGTACCGGTACAATCTTAACACCAGAAGACTCCCAATCCTTAAACCTATCCTATAAGAGGGGAAAACACTTTAAAATTAACTCCATCCTGTATAATCACTTAAAAGAAAAATCCATTCAACACAAGACTATAATATGCAGTAAATTTTTAATTCCATGAGATGTTGGAAAGGATACTAGCAAATGAAAAATAAATCAAACCTGGTAAGCCATTCTCCTGAGGTTTCTAGCCCCATAATACAGTCTTACATCAGATCTTTCGTCAGCACTAAACCCAGACTCGATGAGAGATCGAATTGGACTAAAAATGAGACAGCAGAGAGAAAGCAACCCATAATCAAAAAATGACAAATTCAAAAAATGCATTAAAATAAATCCTGAAGCATATCTGAAAAAAGTAGATGCTTATACATGATTACAACAATTTTAAACCATCTGAGAATTGTGAACTCTTATTTTATTACCATAGTTTTTCCTTTAATATGATTTCCATCTGTATGCCACACTCATTTATGATGGGCACTGAGAAGGTTAACAATAAAAGTTGTGGGTTTGTTCGTAACGTTTTTTGTTTCTGATTTTTTGTTTATTTTTCATTAAAAAAGGGAAAATGGGTTCACCTAATTTGATGAGTTTTTGTTTGCTACACTTTAATAAAAACCGGTTTGAAAAAGGAAATAAAAAAATGAGAAACCACATAACATGGTGTCCTTTTTTTTGTTTATCATCCATCTCTATCTGTATTCCAGTTTTGTTTCACTGTAAATCCTCTCATACTATTTCATATTTCATTCTCCCTGCCATCCATTGTTATTTCAACTCTCTTACTCCCATTATTAACCTTTACTCTTCTCCTCAACAAATATCCAACAGTTAGTTACCTTCATCGTTATTTTTCTCCAAGTTTGTGTCAAATCTTATCATTAAATTAGATAAAACGGCCACCATGCCCTATTTTTCAGAAGAAGAGTAGATATAGAAACATATTATGCAAGTGATTGCCTTTAGATTTGAATCAGTATTTTCATTTATTAACAAAAAGAATCTTATATATTGTTCACTGGCATTGATTGAATGATGATGGTGTGGAAAAAAAAAATTGAAAGCAAACATATACTATTAAGTAAAAATGAACAAGTATGAGAAATAATAAAAATTAAAAAAACTGAAACCCAAATCAAAAAACAGTTTCATGTTTTAAGAAAATTAAAAGAAAAAAAAACCCAAAAAACAGAAATGATGCTGAAAGCGTCTGTTCCGCACACTGGAGTCTAGAAGGACTCCAGAGGGTTCTGTTCAGTTTCTGGTTTTCAAGATGTATATCATAAATCCATAATCCAGAGTTCCATTTCACAAGCCCGCGGCCTTCCGTATAAATTCTACGAGGTGTAAAATCAAAGTACCTATAAAAGGAAAATCAGAACCAATTTTAAACCTTCCTAGTTGCCACCTTATTGGTTAAGCTCTTGAGTTGGAATGACCGAATGCTCTAAAATTCTACTGAATGATTCCTGCAGTTCCCTCCCTAGTATCATTTTCAACAAAAGTAGTTTCAAACTCGGAGAACGAAGTTCATAGTTTAAGATCACAATAAAGCTCTCGATTTCAAATGTCAAATTCAGACTCATCAAATTCTCAGTGAATTTGCTCCTCTGAAGCCGACTTTTGTCATAACTTTATTCCAAATTCTTTCAATTTCAATAGTATTTGCATGATTAAACACAAAATATATGAAGTTGGTACCTGATTCCAGATCCAGTCGCGAAAATCAGAACCGTAGGATACTTTTCCGGTGGCGAGATGCGATCCAATTGAAAACCTTTCCCCATGACTTGGCTCAATTCCACTACATCTCCTTTCTTAAGACCACACAACAGCTCAGCAGTTGAGCCGGCCACGCTCTTAACTAAGAATTCAAAGGCGCCTTTCGCCGCGGCATAAGATGGCGGTGACGCGATAGCAAGGAACGATGGCTTCTCAACGTCGGGGATGCGAAGCTGGAGGTACTGGCCAGGTTGAGTGTGGGACGTGGCGAGGTCGGGAAAGTCGGAGACGTCGATAGTAACGTGGAAGAGGGACTCAGCAGCAGGTTCAATCTGGGAGAGGGGGGCTTGGGACCAAACAGTGGTATCCTGTCGAACAGCAGCGGCGACTGAAGCAACACGCCGTCTGTTGTTGCGGTTGATGTGTAGGGATAGGTGGCGGGGAGTCAGGCGGCGCAAGATAGACATGGGAAGGAGGGGAGGGGTATGAAGCGCATGGGGGAGAGAAGAGGAGGACCGCGAGAGAGGAGGCGGAGAGAAAGTGAGGGACATGGTTTGGTTTTTAGTTTTTAGAGGGTATTTGAGAAGGCGGAGTCGTTGGGTCTTCACCAGACGTTGGCGGCGCAGAAGGGGAGAGGGGTGTAAAAGTAGCGTTTGCTAGAAAGCACCGGACTCTACGTCCACGTGTCGTGAGCATGGACACTCCCGGTAAACATGGAGGATAATGCAGTCATAACTTTTCTGAGCTCCACCAATGATGCTGGGGGTGGACGATTAAAAGAATTAAAATACTGTAAAAAGTTAAAACTAAAATTGGTAATCAAGACAAACTCATTTTAGTAAGAATCTCAGAATTGTTTCTCCGTTATACTGCAGAACGATATAGAAAATCTAGTCGGCGTCAGGAATTTTTTTTCCGGAAGATAATTCATTAGATTACCAAATGTCCAAATCCAAGCTCATGAACAAGGATGCTCAAAACAAAGACAAAAACCCAGCCCCACAAAACAAGAATTCACACGCAGCCAAGCTGAACGACATTTGACCATCCAAATCGAACTATGCAAAGCTATGAAATGTGAGATGAAAATACAGGGTGATCAAAATGAAAAGTCAGCTTTCACAAGTGATTTCGAAGTGAAGATGGTCACATTTCATGTTCTCGAGATTAACAAGGGTAAAATATACATGCCCGCCCTCCCTTTTCCCCTTATTAAATAACAACAAAAAAGAGGGGCTTGGCAGAGCAGTCCCCAGTACTATTCCTCTTATCAAACTCTGCAACAACACATTAAAACGAGAATTCAAAATTCAACATTTCATCTCAAAAAATCAATATCCTGTTGCCGGCATCACCAGCATCACCTAGATTATTTTTCTGATTTCAGAATTTTCACGACAAGAGAAACAAAAGACTGCGGACAGTTCAGTTTTTGTTTAGGATGCTGACTCCTTCGCAATCTTTTCTGCCTTGGCTATCACCTCGTCGATGCCTCCAACCATGTAGAATGACTGCTCAGGAAGGTCATCGTATTTTCCATCCAACACACCCTGTCAATAGCAAATTCACGATCATTAATTGACAAAAATCATGACAGCCTCAACCTCATGAAAACAACACGCCAAAGACTAATAATCATATCAGAACACATGCAATGATGCAAACCATGCCCCATGTTTCCAAGACTATGAATAAGCTTGTCATAAATTAACATTTATAAAAAAAACTACTCATCCATCTCATCATTTTTGTCCATCTTTCCTTTTTTAAACTATAGTAACATATAAATTGATTTTATAACCCTATTTAATTTTGTCTTATTTTCAAGAAACCACTCGATACATATCCTAGTATTTTTTTTTTTGGTAGTAAAACATATCCTAGAATTTAATATAAAACTTAAAATGTATTTAAGATGGATATAATTAAAAAGTTAATTAAAATATTATATTTCTTAATGTGAGTGAAAAAATTAAGTGAAAAAAAAATTATAGGACAGAGAGAATAATTAAGGACATTCCATCACAACATCCAAACTGGACATCAACCAAAGTAGTCAAAGTAAAATGACATCAAATACACACCCCTTAATTATATTCCACAACTTCAGGAATACATGTTGCTATCGAATGATCATTAACACTTCCCTTTTATAAACTCACACAATGTACTTTAAAAGGGAAGTTTTTATCCCAACTCACAAAGAAAGAAATAGTAGTGAAAATAATATCTGGATATGCAGACATCCATAAACATGTACATCTCCAGCAGTAATTTCAAGATTCCTAAAATTAATAAGAGGGTATAATAGGAGCTCTAATTGAAGTTTTCACTGCCATAGGTTCTAAGAAAAATAACTTCTCATCAGAGATAAAAGCAAATGCATATTAAAAAATAAATGCAGACAGGCAAGGCATGAGTTTGTGTGCATGTTTGAAAGAAGGGAGGGCAAGCACCTGAAAGCTTGTTATGCTCTCTTTCAACTCAACATACTTGCCAGGGGCACCCGTGAAAACTTCTGCAACATGGAATGGCTGGCTCAAGAACCTCTGGATTTTACGAGCTCGAGCAACTGTCAACTTGTCATCTTCGCTGAGCTCATCCATTCCCAAGATGGCAATGATATCTTGCAAATTCTTGTAGTTCTGAAGAACCTTTTGCACTCCACGGGCAGTATTATAGTGTTCCTCACCTAAAATATGAGGAGAGAGCATGCGGGATGTAGAATCAAGGGGATCCACAGCAGGATAGATACCCAGCTCAGAAATCTGCTCAAAAGAAGAGGGGGGAGGGGAAAAAAGCAGATGAGCATTTAAAAGATGGCAACAGCCACACAGATGTGACTCCTACAGTCCTACTCCGTATATCAATATAACCAAACCTGTCGGGACAACACAGTAGTGGCATCCAAGTGAGCAAAGGTTGTAGCAGGTGCAGGATCAGTCAAGTCATCAGCAGGCACATAGATAGCCTGGACAGAAGTGATGGAACCTTTCTTTGTGGTTGTAATACGCTCTTGGAGACCTCCCAGATCAGTAGCCAAAGTTGGTTGGTAACCGACAGCAGATGGGATACGACCAAGCAAAGCAGACACTTCTGAGTTTGCCTGCAGGATAAAAAGGAGCAAATCAAGTTTACAACATTAACAATGGCAAATGTTAGAGCAAAGATCCGTTGATAGAAAAGTAACCTGGGTGAAGCGGAAAATATTGTCAATGAAGAGGAGCACATCTTGCCCTTCAGCATCACGGAAGTGTTCAGCTACAGTTAGCCCAGTTAGACCAACACGGGCACGAGCACCAGGGGGCTCATTCATTTGACCATATACAAGTGCACATTTGCTGTCAGCCTAATATAACAGAGGGAAAAAAATGATGTTGACAATTTGATGCATAATAATAACTTGAAATGTTTCAAGTATTAAATGTATTGACCTGCTTATCTCCTAGCTTAATGACGCCACTCTCAATCATTTCCCTGTACAGGTCATTACCCTCACGAGTGCGCTCTCCAACACCAGCAAACACTGAAAACCCACCTGATAAAAAAAAGGTAAAATTCAACAAAAGAACAAAAGGCAAATCAGAGGATTAAAAAAATGCCAAATTAAAGCCAACCATGAGCTTTTGCGACATTGTTGATAAGTTCCATAATAAGCACAGTTTTTCCAACACCAGCACCACCAAAAAGCCCAATCTTCCCTCCCCTTTGATATGGGGCAAGAAGATCAACAACCTGTAGTGTCACAGGGGAAAGAAACAAAAATCAACTTTTATCCAAATATCAAATTTGAAATACCCATAACTTAATAAATCATGTAGACAACATTTGTCCTGATTTTTCAGATGCGGAAAAAAAAAAGGAAGCAGCAGAACACCAAATGCAATTTCAGCATAAAAAAAATATTAAAATAGAAAATACCTTGATCCCAGTTACAAGGATCTGTTGCTCAGTGGCTTGATCAACAAAAGCTGGAGCTTCTCTGTGAATGGGCAAGAAGTGGTTGGTCTCTGACAGAACAATACATCAAAATACAACTTTTAGAAAATGGACATCAAAGGATATCAGCAAATAGAATAAATGCCAAAAGGAATCTAGATTTCTTACTGATTTCACCCCTCTCATCGATTGGCTCTCCAATAACATTCATGATACGTCCAAGGGTAGCCCTACCCACTGGCACCTATTACACATTCAAAATAAAGAAATCAAATTTAGAGATACAGCTTAGACGATAAAAGGCACCTATTAAACATATTCAAAATAAACAGTCAAACAGAGATGTTTCTATAATCTGAAAACCGAAGAGATATTTTACAAGATTTCAAATGAAAAGATCCATAACATATAACGCCGATCAAAGGGCAGCCATAAAACCCCAGAAAAAGTCAATCACCATAGAGGAAAAAAATACTCAGCAAAGCATCCAAAAAACAAATGACATAGTTTAGAAATAAAGCAATCTGCAAAATGCATTTTCAGAATCCATAGGCGTACCTGCCACTTCAACCCATGCCCCAAATCAAAAACTGATTGACAGCAAAGCTATCAAAATGGAATAATTCCAAAGTTTTTATCAAATTCACTTAAATTGTCGTGCAAACAGACCCACTTTGACAATGTAGCAAAACTTCTTTATGTAGCATAAATTCAGTTAACTTTATGTTTGATTGCCAAAAAAAGGGTATACGTTAGAAAATTACTTTGTTGAGCTTCTGGGAATAAGACATTTATATTACACAACTAGAAACTCAACATGTTAATACTTTTAAACGCCATAATCTTTACCAAATTTCTGATAACACTTTCCATTTCCACACATTCATCAACAACTGTATATTCAGAGCTACAAGCACAAAGAAGATCCCAGAATTCAAACACCAATCGACAAAAAAATCCGAAATTTATCATCAAATATCATCAGATCAATACATATAGAAGCCCAGATGAATAAAAAAATCTGGTAAGTAAATAAAAGAGAGGTGTTTACCCTGATAGGAGACCCAGTATTGAGGACGCGCTGCCCTCTTACCAAGCCTTCAGTCCCATCCATAGCAATGGTCCTAACCATACCCTCACCCATGTGCTGAGCCACCTCCAGCACTAGCCGGATCGAGTGGTCCATAACCTCCAGAGAAGTCAATATCGGAGGCAGTCCCTCATCGAACCTCACATCCACAACGGCACCAATCACCTGACAAACCTTCCCAATCGCACCCTTTCCGGTGAACTCATCGGTGATCTTACCACCACCCTTGCCTCCCTCGGGTTTCAATGGAGGAGTTTGAGGCGGGGCAGCGGCAGCGGCAGCGGTGGAAGTCGCGTACTCAGCCGCCCGTGTAAGGAGGTAACCATAAGGAGACGCGCTGCGCGCAGAACATGGAGATGGAGAAGAAAGCTTGGGGTTGGAGCTTGAGAAAGGAGATTTTGAGACGGATCGGCGAGTGGATGATCGGAGAAAAGAGGATAAGAGTCTGCGTGAAGCCATTGGTTCGGGCTTCAACAAGAGGGTGAAAGTAATGTTAGGGTTTGAGAGGACTGAGCTCACACTTATGTACGCAGCTCAGCTGGGTCGTCGGATTTACGATTTTACTGTTTTACTTTAGCCGTAACTAAAATTGGAATATTCGTTCTTTATGTCAACCGTTGAGTTGAGGAATTAAGACCAATATTCATTCATAAAAATAATAATATTTAAATTAATTTTAATTCAATATATTTTATTTAAATTACTCTCTTTTTTTTTACTTATTCCTTACGATATTATCATTATTTAATATTAAATTTAGTTATATTTGTTATTCAGTAAATTATATGAATAACTGTTTAATAATAAATTTTAATAGTTTGATAAAATGTTTGAATAGTATTTATTATATATACATTAAATATTATAGAGAAATTATCATAAAATATATTAGTTTAATATTTATTGACACCTGGCTTAATCCAGAATAAAGGTGGATTACAGAATAATTGAAACGAGATCGTTTAAAGTAATCAGAGGGTTTCCGGACGTTAATTCCAATTTCGAAAATGCAGATTCAATGCCATTTCTAAGACCAAAGTACCCTCATCCCATAAGACAGCATAAGAATTTCGCTTTTTTTTTTTATTTAGGAAAATTAATATTTGGCTTCTATACTAATGAGAATTCATCAATTTTAAAAAATAAATTAAAATATTTTAATATTTTAATATTTTATTAATTAATTTTTTTATTAATTTTTATTATTAAATATTATAAAAAACTTTTAAATATATTCGATATAGATATAATTTTTATAAATCAATATATTAACCAATGAATTTTTATATATTATATAAATTAATAATATTTTTTATTTATTCCTTTGATACTTTCAACTCAGAACTAATAATTGAATTAAAATATTAATTAATAATAATAATAATTTAAACCAAATAAGTAGCCTAGGGTAGTGATAATTTTAGATTTTCTACTCTACCAACCAACGCGAAGGTTTAAAATTTACCAATATAATCTTCTTTTGGCTTTCTTTTTTTCTTTTTCATTGCAATTTTGTATGAAGGCTAAAAGTGGGCGGAAATATACAGGAAAACCTTGAGGCCAAATCAACACAGGCCCAAAAGCTATATTTACAAGCTGAGTATCTACAACCCAGCTTAGAATACACAATTAACTCTCCTCAGAAATCAAACTAAACCCATCAACCATTTTGAGAACTCTTAGGCAAGAAAACAAACAACCATAGCTGCACATCTGCTCAACGCTATTAGGGCTTTCATCGATCTGAGGCACCGACCAGCTCAGATACTTACAAACTTGTATTTAAAAAGTCTCGGTCAGGGAACCAAGATGCAAAAGAACTTTGCTCGCCTCGGAAACTCTTGGCAAGCAACATCGGTAAACGCACAGCTCTCAGAAGTTATGAGACAAAACTCTTTGTTATTCCAACACATTTGGGTTGTGCAGATCATTGCGTAGCAGTGACAACTCTCGAGTTGTTGACATTGATGCATACAAGTCTCCCTTCGAGAGGAGCAAAGATTCTCAGAGTAGAAACAGAGTTTCACCAATAAAAATTCTTGTTGCATATCTCAGCAACATATCCCTTAACGTGAAAGCTCCAAATCTAAAATTCAAAAATATCAAAATTTACAGTTTAGACCACAACACTAACAGGGGTCAGGGAAATCACCATCGTGTTGGAGCAAAACACAGAACCTTGCTTGGCAACAGAAGTTCATTTCTCTATTAAACTTAATAGAATCTTCTTTTTAATGCTTATAATAATAATAACAGCAACAACAACAATAATAATAGTAATACTTTGAATTAGTCAAATTGAGACAATAGGAGAAACAAGAGAGCTATGAGAAAATATAGGTAAAAAAATTAATGAAAGTACTTTTCAAGAGATTTTTTTGGTTATCATTTGATTTTACCTTTTGACCCAAAAAAAATGGAAAGGGATTTTGGAGTGCTAAACGTCCTATCTAAGGCGATGCTCAGATTGCTTGATACACGAGTTGATGTTGAGCCACACCATGCATGCCATTTTCCCTTATGACCATGAGATGCAGGCATGGGTGGCAACTGGTACAAGTTCCATAGGCTATTTTAAACCCTATGGGTGAGTGGGTTATAATGCTTCAGAGGAATAAGCCACTCTAATTTTTTCATTATTAATTTTTAATATTTAACTTTTATAAAAAAAATATAATTACATAATTCCTATATATCTACGTTTGAAAAGGTGAAATGGTTATATGTTATGAAATTTAAGAGTTGAATTTTGTAAAATTAGATGTCAAATAATTATATTTTTGTAAAATTCAAGAGTAAAAAGTTAATAATAAAAAGTCATAATATCAAACTAAATTTTTATATAAAAGTAAAAGGATTCTTGTTGTGTGGTCCAAAAAGAGATACTGCTCAAGAAATTTTCAGATGGCCAAGGTGTTGTAGTCTGAGTGGCGGTCAGCACAAACTGATACAAATATCTCATGTCCTTCCCAGCTGTTCAACATGTAGCCCAATCGACGTCTCCGCCTGGCGGATTGCTTAAATGCAATGTTGACGCGAGAGTTGATACTGAGACGGAAAAGCAGGATTTGGTTGGCTGCTTCAGGATCATCACTGTCAGTTTTTGCCCCAGATGGAGGAAGCTCTTTCTCAACGGTAAGCTGTCATTTTGGTTTCAAGCTGTCAATGGTGGTGCTGTTGTCTTTCTTGTTATTTGTTTCTGATATTAAGGCCCTCTTACATGAGCTTGACATTAATAAAATTTTCTTTTCAGTCCCCCCCAACTCATGGCTAGGACGAGCTGTTTGTATGTCTGATGTTCAAGAAATTGAATCTCTCAAAATATTATAAATCTAAGTTGTACCCGTTGCAAAATAACAAATAAGTAAATAAATAATATGAACATTAAAAAAAGTTTTATTTGCTGACAGTGAAAATATAATTATTATTTTTTGATTCCATCTTGGGGTGATTCTCCCTTCAACTTAGTTTTTCCATACTCCCACATCAGCACTGCTAGTTTCCCCAACTCTATGCATGGCTTTTTCTGCCTGGAGAAGATATTTTTAAAAAATGAGATAAAAAAATTACATAACATATCATCTAAGAAGGCACAAAATTTTTTTTCTTAGCCTGTAAGTCAAATCAATTACCCAGTTTAGGACTGAAAACCCCAAAGAAGAAACACATGAAACAACTTCTACAAAAAAGAAAGAAAAAAAATACTAATTAAAAAAGGGAAAAACTTACTTCTTGATCCCAATTAGTGCATGCATTTACTGTAACAAGTGCCACAACTTGTACTAAGAGCCCACATATGATTCCCATCCAAAGTCCCTGACCATGACAAATTGTTATAACTATAAAACCAAACCTACCAAAGAAATAATAATACACTGTAAAGGGAGTGTAGAAAGATAGACTCACCATGCCTCCAATATGCAAGATAAAAGCAAAGAGCAAAGCACAAGGGATTGCTACAACATAATAAGCCCCAAGATTGATAAATGCACATAATTTCTGCCATCCACATCCTCTAGCAGCACCTAAATATAAAACCATATGAATTACTCATCAACTCTCAGCCGTGATTTTCTTATATACACATGGGTGCATATACACCAGAATTTTATATTGAGCTTGAGCATAACATATTGGACTTTTAACCAAAATCCCATTTGACTTGTGATAAGAAATTAGGACCTGAGAGCACACATTGGAATCCATCCAAGAAATCAGAAAGTGCTAATAGAGGCATCATATTAGCTACATATTTGATCACCTCTTCTTCATTACTGTAGAGCTTTCCCCATTCTCTTCGTACCAAAATTGTACTGATTCCAACCACTGTACCCTCTGAGAGTGCTATGATGATCATGACACAGAGAGCCAGACGCGCACCTTGTGGGTGCCCTGCCCCCAGTTCATTTGATACTCTTGTACTGATACAATGAGTGAGATGATCATCAACCAAAATAAATGCATGATATTTGATGAGAATATAAGATGGAAAACTGACCTTATTGCACCACCAAGTCCAACAGAGATCATATAGACCATCCAACATGTGTTAAGGCTGTCAAAATCAGGACAATAGGCAACAAGGATTAAAGGTATGTTTTTTCTTGGTTCCTTAAATTTCCTTTTCGAATAAGAACAAAACTAATGAGCTTTGTCATAATCTCTAGGGCTATGTTGGACATGCAATCAAATCCCAAACAGCAAAGTAAGAATGGGAAATGGGAGAGGAAGGAATGTACCTTATTGATAGTACAGACGTCTCCAGTTTGGGATTTGGGAGAAGACCAGACAAGAGAACCACCATTTCAAAAGACCAATATTCCAAGCTAACAAAATATAATTTAGATTAAGCATGAATTGCTATCTAAACCACAACTATTCATTCATATTGAATTCTGATTAGCAATTACCATATCATGATTGCTGATGGAACTGCAAGCTTTACAAAGCTGAGGATATCATGCAATGCTTCTCTTGAAAACCCTGTCCAAGTCTTCATACAAGCTGGAGAGAACTTTATATAAAGTGCTAATAAGAACACATTAATCCAATAAGAAATGGTAATTGCCATTGCAGCTCCTTTGCTTCCAAGTCCAGACTTGAAAACAAGAACCCAACATATAAGAATGTGCAAAGATGCTGTGATCCCAGAGCTGACCATCATAGGAAAAACATTATTTTGAGTTTGTAGAAATCTGTTTAGACATTGCAGCAAGGCAAAGGCAAAAAGGCTAGGAATCATCCAGCGATTGAATATTCCTGCTCCAGTTGATATCTCATGATCTTGGCCTACAAATATAAGGATGGTGCTAGTGTAAAACCAGATGATTGCCAAGGGAATGCTTAGTGCTAGGAGAGTTAGCATTGCCCTTTGTGTGTGAATTCCAAGCATGTGGTATTGTTTTGCTCCATAGGCTTGCCCACAAAGTGTCTCCAATGCACTTCCCATTCCTAGCTATAAAATTAAGAACATTTTTCAGAAGAATTTCTTGTTCTTTCTTATATTAGCACACTATAAATTGAAGAAGAAAGTGAACTACAGGGTTTTATAAAGGCTTATTTTATCTTACATGACCTTCAAAGACATTCTCATTTCTCTTACCTTTAAATCTTGACAACATTTTTTATGCTAACAAACAACAGTTGCATAATTAGACCTAACAATTTCATTTACTAATTCCTCAAGAAAATCCAAGTGTCAAAGATTTTAATTTATTATCAGAGGTTTATGGCATGAATCTTACTGAATTCGGAGGGAGTTTAATCAATTCAGTTGTGTGGGAAAAGTGTGGACCGTGGAAGCACCTTGCAAAGTAAGGCCCAGTTGCCCAACTGCTAAGGTCAAAAAACAAAAAAACGTGTCTGAACCCATTAGCGGGACCAAAGTTATATGATCAAATTAATGATTTGTGGAATAGAGACCACACATTTTATGATCGTAGATGCAAAGGAAAGTCATAATTCAGAATAGTTGACCAGTGCACCAACCCCACCACACACTTAATGAAAGATGAAATACTACTTACCAATACACTGAATCCAGTCACTGAACCAAAGGAGGATGCCATGGAAGCACTAGAAAGAGCAAGCTCACCAAGATGCCCAACAAACATAACAGATATTACTTGTAAGCAATACTGCAGCATACTAACTGCTATAAGTGGCCCTGCAAGCCATAGTTGCTTCTTGGCTTCTTCAATAAAATCCCCTCTGCAGCAGTTTTGTTTACATAATTCTTCTTCTTCTTCTTCTTCTTCTTCTTCATCAAGTTCTTGGCTTGGAATAAGAGAAGATTCAAGGCCTGATTTTTCTCCTCTTTCCATTCTCCTTTGGCCCTCTTTTAGTCAATGGATCAATGCAAGAAGAAAGAGCCAGAAGGCTTACATACAATGAAGTATTCAATAATTAAATGAGTATAATATACTAAAATACATGTGTTAACAAAAAAAAAAATGATTGTGTTAATTGAGATGAAGACAGAAATCTGCCATCACATATTAGTGTGAATTATCAACATCAGTGGTACCCACCATTTTTTTTTTTTAAGAAATATTGCAAGATCATGAATACTTGCAAAATTTGTATGTGGATGGGGTGTCGAAAGGAATGGTTTTATACTCTTTTTTTCATCATAATAAGAGAAATATAACCATACACTTTGATCCTCATCCGTAAATTATACTTTTTCTCATTCTTGTTTTTCTCTTCGTTGTAATTTCTTCAAGATGAAATAAAAGAAGCAAAAGATTTGTTTTTGTCAATGGAGACCAGGGTATAGAATGAGAAGGGATGTAAAATCTAGAAATTTAAGGAACATACAATCTTCTGAGGAACATTGCTGCAGCTACCTGAGTTGCGCTTCTCTCTTTAACGGGCATCGGAAATTTGCAAGCTTTACGATTTTCTTCATCTCCCTCTGAAATTTCAGAGCTCTATCAGAGGTAGAAAATCTCCTCTGGCAGATGATTCTGCCTAATTGCTTCATCCTCTCGTCTGAAACTTCCTGTTTCCTGCATGAACAATTTCTTTTCTTTACCATTGGGGATAGATGTACACTAGGGATACATAGTACACACCAATTAGGAACGCAGTCGTAGCATAATCAAAGGTCTCATGTTGGATTAAAATGGAGTAACAATGCTTGCAGGTTGCAGGTGATCAGAATTTGCAAATTTTTTTTTAAAAAAAATGAAAATTGGGGATCCGAGCGATTATTTAAATACACTTACATTATATTAAATTTATAAATGCAGATTAAAAAAAATTCTAACCTTATTATTTTTTTATTTTAATAATAAAATTCAAATATTTAAATATTAATATAAATAGTTAATTTTTTAAAGAGTTATTAAATAATTTTCGTTATTAATTTTAAACCCCAATTTTCCACTCGTTTGCAACAATAATTGAAGTCTAATTGTATTACATTTAGGAACTCTTTCATAAATTTATTTTTCATAGCTTTGTAATTAAAATCATAAAATTTAATAAAATGGCTTAGACTTTTAATACATTATGAGCATTAAAATAAAATTAAGAAAAATTGATAATAATGAATTGGATAAACTAGAAAAATGTCTGGGAGAAAATTTACACTGTCACTCCACAATTTTGACGATTTAAATAAAATTTTTACAAAACACATAAATTATTCCGATTATTATAAATAAATCCATTAAATGATACTTGGAATAAAAATTATAGTTAATTAAATTTTTTATTTTGATAAAATTTGGTAATAAATTTTTAAATATAAAATAATATTATTATTATATTATAATAATAAATAATAAAAAGTGAAAACTACTGGCTTTTTTTTCAAAGATAAATTCATTAATATATTAGAATCGCAAATAATCCGCTCATTAATATATATATTTTATATATAATGCGTCGAAATAAAATTATGTTGCAATTGGTTAATATGTGAGAAAAAGATGTGAAGTGGTTGGCATTTATGACAGTTACTTCGACACTCGAGTTAATAAAACTGAAAAAAAATAAACAAATATAAAAAATTGCTTAGAATTTAAAAGTAGTTATGTAAGAAATTATTTAAAATTCAAAAATAGTTATGTAAGAATGTGTATTTTGGTCTCTGTGATCATTAGTTATTATAAGAAGATTGAGTTAATTATAACATTTATTGAAAATTCGGCTGGTGTCAGCTAATTGATATGAGATTCCTCAATTAATTGATTGGGGATCCCGTGATTACAGGTGTAATAAAAATATGCTAGATTGTACCTGTTAATAGTAATCTTATGTGAAAACTCGACCTATTTAGATGAGGGCAAGTCTTTAATAAAGAACTGAGTGTTACGGTATTCGGGTTTTCTTTTCTACGAGTGGAGCCGCATATCAGTTTATTAGACTCTTGTCACGTGACACTGTCTTATGGTGACAACTTATGACTTATTTTGGGCGATTGTTGTGTTACATCAGAGGTCCCCTGCTAGTTTTTGATTTTTCATATTCAAAGGTGACAGTTGTCTTCATGATCTGGGGCACATGACATATTTAGATTGACCTTCCATGCTCACGTCGTTTTGCTTGCTTCTGCCCATAAATGACGATTGCCTTATTTCTCGAATTGTATTCAAAACTTGCCAGAAAAACTATCGTATAAAAATCCTTATTTTCCTTCAAATACTATTTTTGCTCACAACTGATATTTGCACTTTAGAAAAGTCTCGACCACTCCACTTTTCTATTCACACTCCCTTACTTCAAGATAATTCCTATTTGCTTTCCTTTTTATAGAAATAAATAGGAATACTTCCTTCAATTATGAATTTCCTTGACGTGGATGACCAGATTCGTGCAGAGAATACCATCATGATTTACGAAGAACAATTGAAGGTGAGTCTTTATGAAGGTGCGAAAGTGATCGAGAAACATGGTGTCTAGCTCTGTGCATTGGTTGAGGACTGCAATCAGCCTGACTATATAAAACTTATGAAAGGTCTTTATACTAGCCATAGTGTTGGCCTTTTTAACGGCTCCAAGTGCCAAGACTCTTGGGGAATGGGTTGGATTGTACAAAATTGATTATGAGGCCAAGGCCGAGAAGGTAGTTGGAGAAGCGTTTTAACAGAAACTCGCATTTTGTCTTTTGAGACTAACACTCGAAAACTCGCCTGGCAGATATCTGCCTTGTGGGTTGAGCATAAAATGCCTTAAACTTTTTGTGAAACGGGACTTACACTTAGTCATGTGGCCCGGTGGATACCCGCCTTGTAGTCTGGGTATAAAATACCTTAAAAACTTCATGAAACAAGACTAACATCTAGTCATATGCCCTGGCGGGTACCCGCCTTGTGGCTTGGACATAAAATGTCTTGTTTAGTGAGACTAACACTCGAATTATGGTTTGGTGGAACTCACCTTGTGGCCTAGCGTAAGATGCCTTGTTTAACAGGACTTACACCCGGATTATGGCTTGGCGGAACTCGCCTTATAGCCTGGCATAAGATACCTTGTTTAGTAGGACTAACACCCGGATTATAGCCTAGCATAAGATGCCTTGTTCAGCGGGACCAACATCTAGATTATGGCCTAGTGGAACCCCCTTTGTGACCTGGCATAAGATGCCTTATTTAGTGGGACAAACACCCGGATTATGGCCTAGTATAAGATGCTTTGTTCAATAGGATTAACACCCGGATTATGGCCTAGCAAAATCTGCCTTGTAGCTTGGCATAAGATGCCTTATTTAGCAGGACTAACACCTAGATTATGGCCTAGCGGAATCTGCCTTGTGATCTTGCATAAGATGCCTTGTTTAGCTGAACTAATATTCAGATTATGGCCTAGCGAAACCCGCCTTGTGGCCTCACATAAAATGCCTTGTTTAGCTAGACTAACACCCAGATTATGTCCTGGTGGAACCTGCCTTGTGGTCTTTAATGAATGCTCTTTAATCCTTTTAAAG
This sequence comes from Manihot esculenta, assembly GCF_001659605.2. Taxonomy (NCBI): domain Eukaryota; kingdom Viridiplantae; phylum Streptophyta; class Magnoliopsida; order Malpighiales; family Euphorbiaceae; genus Manihot; species Manihot esculenta. The sequence continues at coordinate 9,260,871 of NC_035174.2, read as the reverse complement.
AAGGCAACCCCATTGTTCATTGTTACTGAATAACACAACATATGAAAAATACAACGTTAACTGTTATTGATAAAATTTTCTCAGATTACAAATATTCCAAGAGTGGGGAATGACTCGGCCATCTAACTTGGCTAGCTTATAAGACCCTGGACAAATAACCTTAGAGACCCTAAATGGTCCTTTTTAGTTTTTACCTAACTTACCAGACCCGACATTACCTCCTGTTACATTTACTCTTTTAAGGACTAAGTCTCCTATATTAAAGACACATGACCTGACTCTACTATTGAACATTTAGGATATCTTCTATGGCTCGTTTATTTTTTTTTCTTACCATTGTTGGGTCCTCCTACAATTACATGTATAACTCCTATAGGTTCACGGTCAGGGGTAGTTTCAGGAGTTGTTACCTCAGGTTCGGGCCTCCTCTCTTCTCTATTTTTTTTGGCAAACTTTCGAAGTGTGTCGTCCCTTATTAACCTCTCGATCTTATCTTTCAGTTGCAGACATTTCTGTGTTATATGTCAATGGTCTTCGTGAAAGCGATAGTATTTGGTCCTGTTTCGCCTTTCAACTCTCTCAAGGTTGAACTTGGGAGGCCACCTAACCTCTTTGTCGTTTTTCCATATCTACATTAGAATACATGTTCATGAATCATTCAATGGAGTATAGTTCTTATACTCACTTTGAACATCCCTTCTTCGGGAGACTGGATAACATCGGTGGTCTTCTTCATATTCTCGCCTCTCTATCTTTTGATTTTGCTTTTGAATCATCATTTATCCTCTCTTAATACTTGGACTTTGTCATCCAACTTGATGTACTTTTGGGATTTATCCATTAGCTGTTGGTATGTAGCGACTGGGTCCTTGATTAGGGAATCCATGAATTTGACATTGTGTGTTCCTTTTTTCAATGCTTCACATATTATCTCATAATTTAATTCCTCCATCTGCATTGCTTCTGTATTAAACCATGAGATAAAACTCCTTAAATATTCACTCTCTTCTTGGCGGATTTTCCGCAAGTTAGATGTGAGTTTTTTAGGAGATATATAAATAATAAACCTGTATTTAAATAACATAGCGAATTGTGTAAAGTTTTGAATTAAATTTGTGCTCAAATGTTAGTACCATTTCTAAGCCAAACCTATAAGTATCGATAGAAACACTAGGTACAATACAAAGTGGTTGACATCGTGAAGCTGCATGGCCATCCTAAAGATCGCCGGGTGACTTCTGAGATCTACTATTCAATCATATTTATTCAATCTTGACAGCTTGAACTTAGTTGGAAAAGTTCTGCTAAGATCTCTTCTAACAGAGGTGAGGCACCGTCCAAGCCATAATCCTCCTCCTACTCCTTCTGGTACCTTTGCAGAGCCCGAACCAGCTTCCAATCAATGTTCTTTAGAGTCTCATACGATGACTCTTCATCCTCAAGTTTGGCCTTCCCTTTGGACTGTGCTTGGATCGCTTATATCCAAGTCCCTGGAGTATCAATGGAAGCGTCCTCCCTTCCCTTGGGAGCCATGAATGATACCTCCCCCCAAACTTTGTATTGTTCGAGAGTAACCTGCAATCTTTTGATGTATTGGAGCATTTGCTCATTGTTCAGATTGTTGAGATCTGCTTCGTTGACTTTAGAAGGTCTATTTTATCTATTATCAAGAGCGAAAGAAATAATAGCGCCCTTATTGATAGCAATCTTAGTAGCAGCTTGTGAACTATCAGCCATTTCGAGAGAGAGAAAAAAAAATATTTCTTTTTAAGAGAAAGAGGATAAGAGATCAGTTTTAATCCAAATAAACAAAGAGAATTCAATAGAGTTCCCACCAATGGAACCAAATGATATGGCTAAAATGAAGCTGTGCTACGATTGGTCAATCTGCAAGAAAGAGAACGTGAGGTGGTTGACGCCTATGGCAGCCAATCCGACACTCAAGTCAGTAAATTGAAGAAAAGTGCGAATGTAAGGAATTGCTTAGAACTCAAGAATAGTTGTGCAAGAATGCATATCTTAGTCTCTGCAATTATTAGCTTTTATACTATAAGAAAATGGAGTTAATTATAGCATTTTCTTGAAATCCAGTTGGTGCTGGCTAATTGATAGGAGATCCTCTGGCTAATTGATCAAAGATCCCGTGATTATAAATGTAATTCATATATGTTAGATTGTACCTACTAACAATAACCTTATGTGAAGACTTGACCTATTCAGGAGAGGCGAGTCTTGATGAAGAACTGGATGCTAAGGTGTCCAGATCTTGTTTTTCACGGGTGGGACTGCGTATCGATTTATAAGACTTTTATCACGTGACTCTATCTCATAGTGACAACTCATAACTTATTTTAGACGATTGTTGTGTTATATCAGTACAATTGATTTGAACTAGTTTCGTACATGACGGTTTTCAATTTTAAAAATAATTACAGTATAATGAGTTAAAATATATCTATAATTTATAATATAAATATAAATATAGATTTTAAAATATTATATAATTATGGAAAGTATCATGAAAAAGATTATACGATGCGTAGCAAATCTATAAACTCATATTTCCAACCAAAAACAAGCAAAACTAACCTTAATTGGTTGTGCAAGGCCTTAAGCGACAGAGTATGAGCAATGGCTATAAGAGAGTGCTAGAGACTTTACTCCATTGCCAACTCTTGACAACAAAAGAAGGAATAAGAACAGTGATAAACACCTAAAAATAAAAGGTATTGAGATTTTGTATTTGAGTATATGTTATTGAAATTATTGAGTCGAGTTTTTAAAGTATATAATCCAATGAAATTATAATAAAATGTATTTGAAAAAGCATATAACTAGATTTGTCTTGGGTTGGAATTTTATAAATAATATCTATATTAAGTTGAGATTTTGTATTTGAGTATATGTTATTCCACTTTGCTTATATAAGTTATTAATTAAATATATTTTATATATTTATATAATAAATATTTATACTTTTTTATACAATTATATATGAAAATAGAATTTCAATATTTTATTTATTATTAAAATTTTAAAATATAAATTAATTTTCTAAACAATATTTTACTAAACTATTAAATTAAAAATTATAAAACTAATTGGATTTGAGTATTTTGCTGGTAATAATAATTAAGTTTAGAATGAATTTAGATAATTGAATGTAAATTTTAATCATGGAAGGATTGAATTTATTAATTCTCCTTTTGAAATTAAGAATTTCGAATGAATTTATTTTATTTTATTTTATTTTTTTGTAATTTTCTTATTTGAAAAAAAATAATTTTTTAATTTAAAATATATTTATTATATATGAAAATAAAATTATGTATAATTTTATAAGAATTCACTTATGTTTTTTAAAAAATTATTTATACTACATAAAGTGTAAACCTTTATTTGAAAGGTCTAATTTTGAAACAATTTTAAAAAAATAATTTTTTTCTTAAATTTTTATATTTAACAAAATCAATAATATAAGAATTTAATATTCTTAAAATATTAAGGGAATTGATTTTGAATTAAATGTAAATTTTATTAAAATTATTAGAATTTTATAAAAAAAATTGTTTTTTTAAAGTTATTTACATCAAGATTATTTAATTAGTCCAGCTCTCTTTATTTATTTTTTCTTTTATTCTTTATTTTTTTATTTATTCTAATTTTAAGTTCATTTCTTATTTTTTAATTAATAATTACTCTTTAAAAAATTATTTTAATTTAATATCGACTATTAATACTCAATATATTTATAATTAATATTATTTTGTTAATTTAAACAAATATTTTTTTATATTTTTAATAATAAAAATTATATAAAATTCATATTTTAAATGTTATAAAAATGTTAATAATAATTTTTTAATAAATGTGATAAAAATGCTTGTTATTTATAAAAATAAATATCTATATTTAATTAAGAAGGCAAATGGCCTTTTAAACCCCTAACATTTTTCAAATGATCACATAAGTCCCTAATAATTTTTTTTTTTGTTTCAAAAAGCCCTTGATTAAACAATAATGACATATTAACACAAATCGTTACTCCGTTAAACCCTTCCGTTATATTTGCTTTTTTATAAATAAAAATGCAGAGAATAATTTTCCTAATTTGCATTTTTTTTCCTATAAAATTTTTAGAAAATAGAGTTGAACTTTCCATTCCAGTTTAAGGTTTACTGGAAACTAAATACTAGGTGCTCCAATGTTCATTTGCCTTCTCCTCTTCTATATATTTTTCAATTTCCACTTGCTTCCTATAGTTTTTTATTAAATCTTTTCATTCTCTTTACCCACTGTTATAAATAAAATCACTCGGTTTTCAAAGTTATATAAAAAATCTTTTTACTCTCATATGTTTTTTTTATAAAATAAAAATTAAAAATTAGGGATTGAGACTCAGATTTACTCATATACACTTACTACTAAATTAAGTATATAAATGCACTTTCATTCTTATAAATAGATTTTTTTCTTAATCACGACACGAAGAAAAGAGTATGTCTCCCGATATTTATTTTAGAGAAAAAGAAGGAGATGAACTTGGGAAAGAGAAGGAGACCATCTAATAGTAGGGGTGAGCATTCGGTCGGTTCGGTTTAAAACCGAACCGAACCGAATAAATCAAAAATCGAAATTGTAGTGTTTATGAAAACCGAATCGAACCGATTTTTGTCAGAAATCGAATCGAACCGAACCGGTCTGATTCAGTTCGGTTTGATCGGTTTCGATTTTTAATAATTTTTTTATTTTTTACATTTTATTTTTAATATTTTAAAATTTAATTAAAATATTTTAATTTTAATATGATTTAATTTCTTTATATTATTGAAAAAATATATTATTATCACTAATCGGTTCGGTTCGGCTTTTTCAGTTTTTTTCTGATCAAAACCGAACCGAACCGAAATAACCAAAATTTCTAAAATTAAAAACCGAACCGAACCGAACCGAAATATATAAAAAACTGAATTAATTTTTTAAATCAGTTCGATTCGATCAATTTTTTCGATTTGAACCGAATACTGCTCATTCCTTGCAAAAGGTTATAATTGGCTTTTACAAGTTAAAATTGGTAAATGTAGCAGAAACAAAATCAGATTCATCTACCTCTCAATTCACAATTGTAGTTAGTGAGAAAAGGCATTTTGTTTTCAATCGCTTATTTCACAAAAGCAAACAAGTTAGTGCAATTCACATATTCACTTCTTTATTTCAATACCATGGGAAGCATGTCCATTAATGAAGATGTGACGTTCGTCCTTATCAAAAAATTTCTATGAATATCTTTTGGGATTTGTCCTTTATTATCATGGAATGTCCACCATAGGAAATGATATTTGTAAACCAATGTCATAATATTATTATTGCAAAAAAATAATTTTTATAGTCTAAAATTAAATTGCGTCTTTAATTAATTAAAATTAATTGAAATATACTTTTTTAAAAATATAATTATTGTAATTAGCTTTGATTTAAAAAAAAAGCCACTAACAAAATAAGTCTACTAATGTTGAATTAATCCAAGGTAGTGTTGCAGATTTTGAGACTGCAGTTATATAGGGAAGCAATACTAATTGAGTTTTATAACAGATCTAACGAATTTTAAATTCAATAATAAATTGAAAAAAAAAATATGAATGTGAAATCTATCAATAAATTCGTTAATAAATTAAAATAAATTGCAATTCGTTAGTAAATTTATTAAAAATTTAAATAATTTATTTTAATTAATGAATAAATTTTATTATTAATATTATTTTTTATTAATTCAATAAAATATAAAATTATATTATTATTATTATTAACTTTTTAATTTATGTTCGATATATATTAGAAATATATAAAGTAAAAATAATAGAAAAATAATAAAAAAGAAAGAAAAAAGAACAAAAAAAAATGATAGAAAAATAAAAATTATGAAAAAAAAGAAAAATGAGGGTAGAGTAAAAGGTTGATTAGAGAAATGAGAGAAAATGATTGGAGAAGAAAATAAATGAGGAGAAAATAATAGAAAAAATATAGATAGAAAAAAATGATAGAAGAAAATAATATGAGAGAAAATAAGATGAATGAAAATAATAGAGAAAAGGAAGAATATGAGAAGAAATGAAATAAAATAATAGAAAATGAAAGGAAAATTATAAAAAAAATAATAGAAAAGGGAAGAGAGAGAAAAAATGATAAGAGGTGAAAAGAAAATAATAAAAAATGAGAGGAAAAAATTATGAGATAAATTGAAATAGAAGAAAATAATAGAAAAAGAAAAAAATGAGAGAAAATAAAAAAATAGAAAAAAATAATAAAATAAATGAATAATAGAAAGAAAAAAATTATATTTATATATGTCAATTATTAATGAATTTAATTCTCGGATAGTTAATGTATTCAAAAATTTAGTTATTAGTTACAAGCCGGACATTTTATTTTTTATAGAAATAAAAACTCTTAATTCTCGTATGAAATTTTTTCATTATTTTTTACATTTTGATGATTGCTTTTCAATCAATAGATAAGAATTAGGAGAAGGTATTTCGTTAATGTGGAAGATTTATGTGTTTGTTTTTATAATTGACAATTTTTAAAATTTTATTGATTCGGTTGTTTCGGAATATAATGTCCAATGGAGGTTTACTAGTTATTATGAATTTCCGGAATCGCAATGATGATATCAGTCTTGAAACTTTATTCGAGTTTTATCTCGTATAAACTCTTTTCTATTATTTTGTTCGGGAGATTTTAATGATTTATACTAGAAAAATGAGAAAGAAAAATGAGTATTTTTGTCAAATTATCTTATATAGGGATTTGATTTTGAATGATTGTAAATCTTTATTAGACTCTAGAACTAATATTTCTGTTATATGGGTTCGTCGTAATATTATCCTAACTATTCATATTTTGGCTAGATAATCTATGAGATATAATCGTATCTATTTTAATATTCTTTTTATTTGATGAAATTTTATTAATATAATCAATAGTTTTACTTTTAAAAAAAATTTTCATCCAATTTAAAATTAACTTATTTCATAATAGTCTTTTTCAATTTGAAGAATTTCGTCCCTTACAAAAATAAATAACAATCAAATTAAAATTTTTTTTTGAAACAGGGGGTGGGGGAGTTGAACCTTTGACCTCACAAGACTACAAGGATGCACTTTCCACCAGGCTAAGCCTCGGAGTGCAATCAAATTAAAATTTTATTTTTACTTGTTTCGTCCTACAATATATAAAATATATAGTATGATATGATTTTAATATTATTAACCCGTTTAGATATTTATATCTACAATACCATAAATTTTGTATACTAATTAAACATTACTATATCATAAATTTTATATACTAATTAAACTTTACTATTGTATGAGAATTTAATCACATTTTAAATAAATAATAATAATTTATTATTAAATTTAATTTAATAGCGGTCGTAAATTTAATTTATTATAAAATTTTAAATTTTAAATATTATTATAATATTTATTTTTAAAAAAAAAATAAATTAAGTTTAAATAAATTTAAATATTTTAATTTGAAGTTAAAAAAGATAAAGATTTTCATTTTTAATTTGATAGATCTATTTTTAAAATATATTTTTAATTTTTATTTGATTTGAATGTATTACTGTTTAAAAAAATGATTTAATAATATTAAAATATAGTAAAACAATTTTTAATTTTTAAAAAATTTAAAAAAATACCAATAAAATAAAACCAATTTTCACTAAAAAACTTTAAATTTCTTAAATAGTTACCCAACCAAACAGGTCGTAGTTGTCCCAGTTACTACAAATTCCCAACATATTAAATAGAAGATAGACATAAATCCCACGTCTCTCTGCTCCTCCCGTCTCCTCTCTCCTCCTCATATTTCAATCTCAAATTACTTAGACAGAGAGAAAACGCTGCCTGAAAAAAGAGGCGGCTAGTAAGCAGCAACGTCAACCCATACAATAATTCCATGGGAGATCCATCAGAGAATAGAAACATGGAAGAGACTCTTTTAATCAAACAAAACAGAGAAGTCGATCATTCATCAGCTCTAACATGGCAAGTCTTCTTTCAAGAAGTGAAGAAACTGGGTTTCATAGCAGGACCTATGGTGGCTGTGATTCTTTCTCAGTTCCTTGTGCAATTTATTTCCATGACTATGGTTGGTCATCTTAGTGAACTTGCTCTTTCCAGCACCGCCATCGCCATTTCTCTCTCTAGTGTTACTGGTTTAAGTCCTCTTGTAAGTAATTTTCTTCTTTCTCCTGCTTGCTTATTGTTAATTAATATTTTCCGGGTTTGGCTTCTTTTGCTGAATTACTGATTTTTTAATGCTCTTTATTCATTTGATTTTTGCTCTTTCTTGGTGATCGGTTGTGAATGTGCATGGTTATCGTAAGGATCCATTTGTTTTCTCTGTGGAAAACTGTAAATTAATTCTTTGTCTACTTGTGATTTGTTTGTTTGTTTGTAATTGTATTTATGCAGAAGCAGAATATGCTATTATTACACTAATCTCAACTTTAGAAAGAAATCAAGAAGATAAATAAATAGGGCTGTCTCCTCCTCCATGCACTTGTCCATTTCCTTTTCCTTTTTCTTTTTTTTGAAAAAAAAACAGAAGATACATTGAATTAGAAAGGAAACGTTGGAAATGATATGGAACTAGAATTTCTCTGCCCAACAAATAGTGGCTGGGATAAATCAGAAGGAAACCATGGCAAACCCTCAAAAGATTCTGAAGTTTATTCCTTTATTTTTTTTATTTGGATAATTAATAAGGGCAACTTTATAAGTTTATATTTAGTCCCACAACCACTATAATTAATGAAATTCCCATAAATATATAATAAACTTTTTTCTTTAATATTGGTTTCCTATTATAATAATATGCTAAAATAAATAAATCTTATTATATTTACATACCAAAAATTAAATAATATAACGATTTAATTATTTTACTTTTATCTAAATTGTTAATCTCTTGTATTCATTAGATGGAATTATTTAACAAGGGTAGAATAGACTAATTACTTTCTCACACCTACTCACTGAGTTCTCTTGTCCTTACTCATGATTAATATTTTATATTTATTTCGAATTATGGATAATCACAATAGAAAGTGAAAAATATATATAAACTTTATTTTTACAGCAATAATGAGGATGTCATTAAGGAAATTAATGCTGAAAAATTTCATAACTATAATGAGAAAATAGAAAACTAAAAAGCCATTGACTGTGGACTTGTCCAAGTCATAAATAAGCATTAAAAGAAAAAATAATTAAAGGTAGGATTTCTATTGTGATGGATATCTGTGGTCCTTGCAGTTGCTATCATGATTAGTAACTTTCTTTGGCTATATGTTTCCTGGCATCATTTTCTTTTAGCAAATTTTCCGCTGCACAACAGTAGACAATTTTAAGTTTTGTTTTCCTTTCAAATGGGTTGTAATTGATTTTTACAAGTGAAATCTGAGAGGGAAATAGTGATTGTAAGGAAGAAGATGTTGCAGAAACAAATTCAGATTCTTCTACTTCTCAATTCACTGTTGCAATGAGTCATAGTCAAAAGGCTTTTGTTTTCATCTTTGGCTTTTCCTTATTTCTGCATAAGACAAGTCATTGCCATTAAAATAAACAGCTTCATTATTGAATACCTTGGGAAGCAAATTAAAAGTTAAAAAACTTACAGAAACGATTTTATGTCAGAAACAATCTGGATTTTAGTTTGGATATAATTTTGTTGTTATGGTCCCAGTTAGTGGATCGCGTTAGGGGGGAGATAATCTGAGGGAGTTCTTAACGCCTCAGACTCATTAAGGAGAAAGTTTTAAATCTCGAATCATTTGTAACAAAATTTAATGATATTTTTGTATGATCACACAGATGGGGATGGCAAGTGCATTGGAAACTTTATGTGGACAAGCTTATGGAGCTAAGCAGTATAAAAAACTTGGAATTCAAACTCAGACTGCTATCTTCTGTTTAATCTTAGTTTGTATTCCTCTTTCTGTGATATGGATAAACATGGGAAAGATACTTATTTTCATTGGACAAGATCCCAGAATTTCCCATGAAGCTGGTAAATTTACAATGTGGCTAGTTCCTCAACTGTTTGCTTATGCAACTCTTCAGCCTCTTATTCGATATTTTCAGACACAAAGTTTGATTTTTCCTATGGTCCTAAGCTCTTGTGGGGCTCTTTGTTTCCATATCCCTCTATGCTGGGTTTTAGTGTTCAAGTCAGGACTAGACAACCTTGGAGCAGCAGTAGCAATGTGTATTTCAAATTGGTTGAATGTAATTATTCTTGCACTGTACATGAAGTTCGCTTCTGCATGTGCCAAAACACGTGCCCCAATTTCTATGGAGTTATTTCATGGGATTGGAGAATTCTTTCGCTTTGCTATCCCTTCTGCAGTAATGATCTGGTGATTAGTCTATCTTCTCTTTATCTATAATTCCCTTAGAACAAGTTTTGTGTTAAAATTTTTGATGTTTTAATCATGCTGATGATTGTAGCCTTGAGTGGTGGTCATTTGAGCTTCTTGTGTTGCTCTCAGGACTCTTGCCAAATCCAGAGCTTGAAACTTCAGTACTATCTGTGTGGTATGTTTTAATTCATCCTAGTTTGGTTTACTTTGAAAATGAGATTAATTAGTTTCCATCCATTTATATTTTTAATTTATTACCTACTTTGTTCTGCAGTCTCACAACTATTTCTACACTCTATGCAATTCCTTATGGATTTGGTGCTGCAGCAAGGTCTGGCTCTCTACTCATAGATGCTTTTTAGCTGATAATGTTTCTCACATTTGATAGTTTCTTTTTCCAGCACTAGAGTCTCAAATGAATTAGGAGCAGGAAACCCACAAGCAGCACGTATTGCTGTTTATGCTGTGTTGTTTCTTGCAGTTGTGGAGACAACTATAGTAACTGCTACCCTCTTCGCAAGCCGCCGCATTTTCGGCTATGTTTTCAGCAACGAAAAGGATGTGGTGGACTATGTCACAACTATGGCTCCCCTCGTCTGTTTGTCAGTGTTAATGGACAGCTTACAAGGGGTGCTTTCAGGTTCGAACTCTTTTTCTCCCTCACTAAATATTACCTGTCATGGATAAAACCAATGAGTTTTAACTCAATAGTTTTGGAGTTATCTTGAGAATCGAAACTTCCTTAAACTTGTTTCAGGTGTTGCAAGGGGGTCCGGATGGCAGCAAATAGGGGCGTATATAAACCTGGGAGCCTTCTATCTTTGTGGGATTCCAGTTGCTGCAGCATTGGGTTTCTTGGTGAAATTAAGAGGAATGGGGCTTTGGATTGGAATACAAGTTGGTGCATTTACACAAACGGCTCTGCTTGCTACTGTTACAGGCTGCACAGATTGGCAAAGACAGGTATGTCATTCAATCCATAGCCTTGAACAGCTACTTTAATGTAATAGTCCGGTTTAAATTGATCTAAATAATTTTTTAAACATTTTTCATTTAATTTAAAATAAATAATTCAAATTATTTAGTAGTTTTAAATTAAGATTTATGCTGTGCCTCACATTGGATGTTGCAAGAAACTATGATCATGTTGTGCTTTGGAATGTTGCAGGCAAGCAAGGCAAGGGAAAGGATATTTGAAGGAAGATCTTTAGTTCACAATGAAGTAATGTGATGTGGAGTAACGAGGTAACTAATACAAGGAATTAATGCTGAGTTGGCCAAATACAATTGGGCTAATGAGGGATTATATAATATTCTCTTTTGGGGTGTGGAATAGCTGATCCCTACCCATTTTGAGTTGAAAGAAACATGTATTAATAGTTGTAAGAGAAAGAAGTGCTATCGAGTTCAATAATATTAGAGACTAATTTCGTTTTTGACACAAAACGGATTGGTGTTATTAATTCTAAAATAATTATAAATAAATTAATAGGATAATTTTTATAAACCAATATGATATGAAATAATAGTTGTGTACATGCATTATTATTATTATATAAAATATTACAAAATTATTTTATAAAATAATATTTTTTATAAATTTTTTCCGATTATTAAAAAGATTAAAATATTTCTTTCTTTATATTTAAATTTCAAATTTGAAACTATTGATTCATAGAAAATGATCAAAACATTTTATTTTATCTATTTTGATTAAAAAATATAAATTTTTTTTCACCAAATAAAATATTTAATTTTATTAACATTAGCCTGTCATTATTGTTTAGTGGAGAGTTTCTTTGGATAAAAAAATTTATTAAGGGCTTATGTATCCATTTGAAAAATTATCATCGCTTTAACAAGGTATTTTACCTAATAATAATAATAATTGAAAATGTATTATTAATTTGTCTAATATAAAAGAGTTGAATTAAATTTTATTATGTGATTTTAAATAAATATAAAATTTATTTTAAAAAAATATATATATATAATAAATAAGAACTAAATAAATTTTGAATTTAAATTCAAATAGTTCCGAAAGTACCATCCTCGTATCTTGGCATCATTTTCTGTAGCAATTTTTTCAATACCATGGGAAGCAAGTCCATTAATGAAGATGTGACGTTCGTCTTTATCAAAAAAATCTACGAATGTCCTTTGGAATTTGTCCTTTATTATCATGCAATGTCTGCAATAGGAAATGATACTTGTCAACCAATATGATAATATTATTATGGCAAAAAAAATAATTTTTTTTATCATCTAAAATTAAATTACGTCTTCAGCTAATTAGAACTAATTGAAATATATTTTTTGAAAAGTATAATTATTGTAATTAGCTTTGGTTAAAAAAAAAAGCCATTAACAAAATAAGTCTACTAATATTAAATTAATCTAAGGTAGTTTGTACGGTATTTATGAATGTTTCAATTATTTAGGAGCCGCAATAATAATTGAATTTAGAATAAATTTAGATATAATAAATAATAATTGAATTCAATGATGAAGTAAGATAATTTTCATTAATATTTTATTTATTATTCTCTTTTATCCCATAAAATTTTTAAAAATTTATTGATAATTTAATAAAAATTTATTAGTAAATCAATTATCAACGGATTATTAATGAAATATGGTCCATTATTAAAAAGTTATTGATAAATTTTTACCAATGATTTTTAAGCCTGTTAATAATACTATTTGATTTACTAATAAAATTTTCGTTATTATTATTAATGAATTTTATTAATAAAATTTTTGTTATTATTTTTAATGAATTTTAAATTTATTAATAAAATAAAAGAAAAATAATTTATCAATATAAAATTTATCTATAAATCTATTAATAAATTACAATGCATTGCAATTGATTTTTAAATTTATTAAAAATTTAAATAATTTTAAAATAAATATTATTTTAATTAAATAATAAATTTTATTATTAATATTATTTTTTATTAATTTAATAAAATTTAAAATTATATTATTATTGTTACGTTTAATATTTATTAGAAATATATAAAGTGAAAATAATAGAAAAATAATAAAAAAAGAAAAAGGAAAAAAAATGATAGAAAAATAAACATTATGAAAAAGAAGAAAAATGAGGGTAGAGGAAAGATGATTAGAGAAATGAGAAAAAAGAGAAAATGATTGGAGATAAAAATAAATGAAGAGAAAATAATAAAAAAATATAGATAGAAAATAAATGATGGAAGAAAATAATATGAGAGAAAATAATATAGAGAAAATGGAAAAAATTATAGAAAAATAAATAAATAATAGAAAAGAAAAGAGTGAGAAAAAAAATGATAAGAGATGAAAAAGGAAATAATATGAGTAGAAAAAATTATGAGATAAAGTTTAATGAAAGAAAATAATAGAAAAAGCAGAAATGAGAAAAAAAAAATAATAAAAAGAAAAGTTTATATTTATATATGTTAATTATTAATGAATTTAACAATGAATTCGTAATTTATTATTAAATTTAAATAAAAATAAATTTTTTTCTCTTTAAAATTTACCGATGAATTACTAAATATGTTGATAATAAAAAAATATTAAATTAAAAAAATATAAAAATTTTAAAATTATTGATAAATTTAATATTTTTTATTTATTAATTTAATAATAAAATTTAGTAACTATTTTTAAATTTATTAGTAATTTTGTAGATAAATTATCAATAAATTTAGAGTTCATCGGGGATTTAAACACTTTTTAAAATTTATTAATAAATTCAATTACTTATAAATTTATTAATAAATTTTAAATTAATTATTAAATTCAATACTAATTATTTTATAAATTTATAAATTACAAATAAATTTTAAATCCCGTTAATAATATGAACCGAATTTCAAATTTATTAATGAATTTTACACAATATTTTTTATTTTAAAAATTATTAATAAATTTTTAAAATCGTTAGCAAATCCATTAAAATTATAAATAGTTAATAAATAAAAGTATTCTTTTAAATGTGGTATAATAAATTTCTTTATATTAATTAAAAATAATAATAAAAATGTATCTAATCACATTTTTTATCTTTTTATTAAAAAAATCAATTCATACCGATCATTAATTTAAAATGATTTTTATATTTTATATGCAATTTACTTTTTTTAAAAAATAATTTAATTTACGATAAAATTTCAATAAATATAATTTAAATGTAAAAAAAATTCTATAATAAAATTTAATAAAGTATATTTTCAATCAATTTAAATAGACTAATAATATAATTAAATAATTAAATTAAAAATTTTTAAATAATAACAGATCATAATTATTTTTTTTAAAATATACTTTGACTTAAAATAAAATTTAAATATAAGTAATTTAAATATTAAAATAATTTTTCCTTAATAAAATTTAATTTACTGTTAAGAGATTTCGTTAATCAATTTAAATTTAAATAAAATGCTAATATAATTAAATAATTAAATTGAAAATTTTAAATAATAATAAATTTGTAATTAAGAAAGTAGGAGTACTTTAGGAAGTTTTAATATTTCATCCCTCATTAATTATGATTTTTAGAGATTAATTTATAAAAATATAGAAGTAAATTATAATTAAATAGATTATTTTATTAAAAAATAACATTTTAAAGATTAAATTTAAAAGAAGAGAAATTAATCTATAAGTTTTAATAAACTTCAAAAATTAATTTATAATTTACTATTAATACTTGATGGAGGGTTACAGTGAAAAGCTGTAATTGGTTAACACGTGAAACTAAAAAAGTAAATAAAAATATATTTAAAATTTATAACTTATTTTTATAAAATTTAAATATTAAAAATAAATAATGATAAAAAAATGTTAACTGATTTTTTAAATTAAAATGTTTATTATTTAATCATTATAATATAATATGGTATGATTAAACGTATATATGACTATAATTTTGAATGTATGTAATTTTGTCCAATTGTAAACGGTTCGAAAAGTTATTTTTTCAAAATTAATTTAATAATATTAAAATAAATTAAATAAATCCTTAATTTCTTAAAATAAAGAAAAAATACGAACAAAATAAAAATAAATTTCAGTAAAAAACTTTAAATTTCTTAAATAGTTACCCAACCAAACAGGTCATAGTTGTCCCGAGTTACTACAAATACCCTACATGTTAAATGTGAGATAGACATAAGTCACATAACTCCCGTCTCTCTGCTCCTCCCGTCTCCTCTCTCCTTCTCATATTTCAATCTCAAAACGCTGCCTGAAAAAAGAGGGCTAATAAGCAGCAACGTCAACCCGTACAATAATTCCATGGGAGATCCATCAGAGAATAGAAACATGGAAGGGACTCTTTTAATCAAACAAAACAGAGAAGGCGATCATTCATCAGCTCTAACATGGCAAGTCTTCTTTCAAGAAGTGAAGAAACTGGGTTTCATAGCAGGACCTATGGTGGCTGTGATTCTTTCTCAGTTCCTTGTGCATTTTATTTCTATGACTATGGTTGGTCATCTTGATGAACTTGCTCTTTCTAGCACCGCCATGGCCATTTCTCTCTCTAGTGTCACTGGTTTAAGTCCTCTTGTAAGTAATTTTCTTCTTTCTCCTGCTTGCTTATTGTTAATATTTTCTGGATTTGGCTTCTTTTGCTGAATTACTGATTTTTTAATGCTGTTTATTCATTTGATTTTTGCTCTTTCTTGGTGATCGGTTGTGAATGTGCATGGTTATCGTAAGAAAGAAGCCATTTGTTTTCTCTGTGGAAAACTGTAAATTAATTCTGTCTACTTGTGTTTTGTTTGTTTATTTGTAATTGTATTTATGCAGAAGCAGAATATGCTATTATTACACTAATCTCAACTTTAGAAAGAAATCAAGAAGATAAATAAAAAGGGCTGTCTCCTTCTCCATGCACTTGTCCATTTCCTTTTCCTTTTTCTTTTTTTTGAAAAAAAAACAGAAGATACATTGAATTAGAAAGGAAAACGTTGGAAATGATATGGAACTGGAATTTCTCTGCCCGACAAATAGTGGCTGAGCTAAATCAGAAGGAAACCATGGCAAACTCTCAAAAGATTCTGAAGTTTATTTCCTTTATTTTTTTATTTGGATAATTAATAAGGGCAACTTTAGTATATATTTAGTCCCACAACCACTATAATTAATGAAATTCCCATAAATATATAATAACTTTTTTCTTTAATATTAGTTTCTTGATTTTACTTCTATCTAAATTGTTAATTTCGTGTATTTGTCTAATTTTCATTAGATGGAATTATTTAACAAGGGTAGAATAGACTAATTCCTTTCTCACACCTACCCACTGAGTTCTCTTGTCCTTACTCATGATTAATATTTTATATTTATTTCGAATTATGGATAATCACAATAGAAAGTGAAAAATATATATGAACTTTATTTTTAGAGCAATAATGAGGATGTCATTAAGGAAATTAATGCTGAAAAATTTCATAACTATTATGAGAAAATAGAAAAATAAAAAGCCATTGAAAGTGGACTTGTCCAAGTCATAAATAAACATTGTGATGGATATCTGTGGTGCTTGCAGTTGCTATCATGATAGTAACTTTCTTTGGCTATATGTTTCCTGACATCATTTTCCTTTAGCAAATTTTCCGCTTCCACAACAGTAGACAATTTTAAGTTTTGTTTTCGTTTCAAATGGGTTGTAATTGATTTTAACAAGTGAAACCTGAGAGGGAAATAGTGATTGTAAGGAAGAAGATGTTGCAGAAACAAATTCAAATTCTTCTACCTCTCAGTTCACTGTTGCAATGAGTCACAGTAAAAAAGGCTTTTGTTTTCATCTTTGGCTCTTCCTTATTTCTGCATAAGACAAGTCATTGCCATTAAAATAAACAGCGTCATTATTGAATACCTTGGGAAGCAAAAAGTTAAAAAACTTACAGAAATGATTTTATGTCAGAAACAATCTGGATTTTAGTTTGGATATAATATTGCTGCTATGGTCCCAGTTAGTAGATTGCGTTAGGGGATGATTGATAGGGAAGGAGATAATCAGAGGGAGTTCTTTAACTCCTCGGACTCGTTAATGATAGAGTCTTAAATCTCGAATTATTTGTAACAAAATCTAATGATATTTTTGTATGATCACACAGATGGGGATGGCAAGTGCATTGGAAACTTTATCTGGACAAGCTTATGGAGCTAAGCAGTATAAAAAGCTTGGAATTCAAACTCAGACTGCTATCTTCTGTTTAATCTTAGTTTGTATTCCTCTTTCTGTGATATGGATAAACATGGGAAAGATACTTATTTTTATTGGACAAGATCCCAGAATTTCCCATGAAGCTGGTAAATTTACAATGTGGCTAGTTCCTCAACTCTTTGCTTTTGCAACTCTTCAGCCTCTTATTCGATATTTTCAGACACAAAGTTTGATTTTTCCTATGGTCCTAAGCTCTTGTGGGGCTCTTTGTTTCCATATCCCTCTATGCTGGGTTTTAGTGTTCAAGTCAGGACTAGACAACCTTGGAGCAGCAGTAGCAATGTGTATTTCAAATTGGTTGAATGTAATTATTCTTGCACTGTACATGAAGTTCGCTTCTGCATGTGCCAAAACACGTGCCCCAATTTCTATGGAGTTATTTCATGGGATTGGAGAATTCTTTCGCTTTGCTATCCCTTCTGCAGTAATGATCTGGTGATTAGTCTATCTTCTCTTTATCTATAATTCCCTTAGAACAAGTTTTGTGTTAAAATATTTGATGTTTTAATCATGCTGATGATTGTAGCCTTGAGTGGTGGTCATTTGAGCTGCTTGTGTTGCTCTCAGGACTCTTGCCAAATCCAGAGCTTGAAACTTCAATACTATCTGTGTGGTATGTTTTAATTCATCCTAGTTTGGTTTACTTTGAAAATGAGATTAATTAGTTTCCATCCATTTATTTTTTAAATTTATTACCTACTTTGTTCTGCAGTCTCACAACTATTTCTACACTGTATGCAATTCCTTATGGATTTGGTGCTGCAGCAAGGTCTGGCTCTCTACACATAGATGCTTTTTAGCTGATAATGTTTCTCACATTTGATAGTTTCTTTTTCCAGCACTAGAGTCTCAAATGAATTAGGAGCAGGAAACCCACAAGCAGCACGTGTTGCTGTTTATGCTGTGTCGTTTCTTGCAGTTGTGGAGACAACTATAGTAACTGCTACCCTCTTCGCAAGCCGCCGCATTTTCGGGTATGTTTTCAGCAACGAAAAGGATGTGGTGGACTATGTCACAACTATGGCTCCCCTGCTCTGTTTGTCAGTAATAATGGACAGCTTACAAGGGGTGCTTTCAGGTTCGAACTCTTTTCTCCCTTACTAAATATTACCAATGAGTTTTAACTCAATAGTATTGGCGTTATACTTCCTTAAACTTGTTTCAGGAGTTGCAAGGGGGTCCGGATGGCAGCAAATAGGGGCGTATATAAACCTGGGAGCCTACTATCTTTGTGGGATTCCAGTTGCTGCAGTATTGGCTTTCACGGTGAAATTAAGAGGAATGGGGCTTTGGATTGGAATACAAGTCGGTGCATTTACACAAACGGTTCTGCTTGCTATTGTTACAGGCTGCACAGATTGGGAAAGACAGGTATATCATTCGATCCATAGCCTTGAACAGCTACTTTGATATAATAGTTTAGTCTAAATTGATTTAAATAATTTTTTGGACATATTTTTCACTTAATTTAAAATAAATAATCTAAATTATTTAGTAGTTTTAAGTTAAGATTTATATATTAACAAATCATTTGGTAATTTTGCCGACCTCTTGGCCTCACATTGGATGTTGCAAGAAATTATGATCATATTGTGCTTTGGAATGTCGCAGGCAAGCAAGGCAAGGGAAAGGATGTTTGAAGGAAGATCTTTAGTTCACAATGAAGTAATGTGACGTGGAGTAAAGAGATAACTAATACAAGGAATTAATGCCGAGTTGGCCAAATGCAATTGGGCTAATGAGGGATTATATAATATTCTCTTTTGGGGTGTGGAATAGCTGATCACTCTCCCATTTTGAGTTGAAAGAAACATGTATTGATTGTTGTAAGAGAAAGAAGTGTTATCGAGTTCAATAATATTAGAGACTAATTTCTTTTTTGAGACAAAATAGATTGGTGTTATTATTCTATAATAATTATAAATAAGTTAATTCGGGACGTTCATTTTTATTCGGTTTATTATAAATTTAAAATATAAATTCATATAAAAATTATATGTGTTTTACTTTCTTATTTTTCGAGTGAATTTAGGTAAATTATTTTCCCTAAAAATAGTAATAACCTAATTGGATGAATTGTCCATATTCACCCTGAAAATAACGAAGTGGGCTGTCATTTGTCATTGAGTTTAATCAGAATCTTTAACTTAAATTAAAATCCCTCCACTTCCAAACAACCCCATTAGTAATTATCCCTGTACTGCCAATTGCTTAAAAACAAAACCTCAAACCCTCCGCTGCTAGACTTGGCTTCCGGCTTCTCCACGACTGATTTCGGGCCGAACCGTCGATTCTTAAAGCTATGCGATTTGATCCAAATTCAATTTAAAACGGTTCCCTCTTCTCATCTCCCCTCTTATTATTATTACTTAATTGTTTGCCTTTTACATTATTATTATATAAAATAATATAAAATAATATTTTTTTATAAATTTATTCCGTTTATTAAAAAGACTAAAATATTTCCTTTTTTATATTTAAATTTTAAACTTAAAACCATTAAATTATTTTATTTTATTTCTTGAGATTCAAAAAATTATAATTTTTTTCATAAAATAAAATGTTTAATTTTATTAATATATCTTATTTTATATTTTGATTAAATGTATAATATATTGCCGACATATATTATTAATATCAAATAACAAACTTCATTTAAGGAATTTAAAGATTTCAAATATTATTGGAGTACAAAACCATGCATTTTCAAACTTAATTGTATCAAAGAAAATTAAAAATTTTAGTACTTACGTCATATACTGTTAATATCGAATAATAAATTTCATTTAAGGAACTATATTATTAAAAAAATAAAATTTATTAAACTCCAATAGTAGTGGATGACGGTGGCGGCTAGTGGTAGCAGTGTATGAAAAGAATCATTTACTTTATCACAATATTTTTCGAGTATATCATTTCTTTGAGCGATAAAGCTTAATATATTAATCATATTAAGCTAACATTGTATCAATCATATTAGGCCAACGATATTTTGTAATAGTATAAATAATATTATAATAATTATAGCTTAAATGTATTTCACTATTATTTTCGTGAATAAAAAATTCCTAATATATGGATGACTTCTTAGCTCAAATATATTCAAGAGAGTTGAGTTTGCGATAATTGTGTAATCATACATCCCATGCTATACGCTAAGATAACAATAAAAAATAAAATACGAGCTATTTGAAAATAATAAGAAAGATTGTGTGAAAAAATATTTGAAATGAAAATTGTGTCCGTGATTTTTATATAGAATGAATATATGAATATTATATTTTTATAGAAAGCGGAGAGAATATGATTATCATAATTATTAATATAATAAGTTATAGTAATTTAAATTTAATAATTTGATTGTTAAATATTTATAATGTTTAATTTAGAATATTAGAAAAATTATTTTACTTTTTATTATATTTTAATTATTTATATATATATATATTTTTTAGTTATTTGAATTAAATAAAATTTTAGTTTAATAATATTTTTTGCAATTAATTCTATTAATTTTTTAATTATTTTATAATAATTTTAATCGATTATACCTATTTATTTTATATAATTATTCGCATTAGTGAAAAAATATATAATATTTATTAATTAAATTATATTAAATATAATTTCAAAAATTATCAATTAATACAAAATATTATTGTGAGATAGTAAAAACTTTTTACATAATTTTTTATTATGAAATTATTGTTAATATGTATTTAGTGATAATGATTTATTTTATTATCTAAATATATCTTTATAGGTAGTTACTCAATAAAATATATAAAAACATTACAAATTTATACACATAACGTTAATCGTGCTATTTAATAGTTACATTTCAATTTTTCATAATCTATTTTGAAGTCCAACTTTATATAAATATAAATTTAATTTTAAATTTTTATATTTTTATTTGTTATTATACATGCAAGAGAGATAGTGTTAGTTATAATTTTTTTAATTTATTTATTATTAAAAATAGAAATAAAATATATATATTAAAATTTGTATTTTATTGTGATTAATATATTATATTAAAAAGTTGAAAGAAATTAAAAAATAATATATTAAAAATAATGATAAAAAATTAAAAAGTCATATATAAATTGTAATAATAGAAATAATAAATTATATTTACTATTAACATATTAATTAGTAATATTATTAAATATAAAAATATAATTTAAAAATAAAAATAAGTATTGACCTGCCATTCTTCCTGTCTTCCTTCGACCACGACTATTCTTCCTTGAATGGGAAATTTTATGCACGGGTACTGGCTACTTTGAAATCATATAGCATGGGTCGCCCGATAATTGCATTGTAAACCAGTGGTAATCTAACAATAAAACATGGTATGCTTTCCTCCTGTCTTCCTTCGACCACGACTATTCTTCCTTGAATGGGGAATTTTATGCACTGGTACCAGATGTTGGAGGCTACTTCGAAATTATATAGTATTGACCGGCCAAGGATTGCGTTGTAAACCAGTGTAATCTAACAACTAAAAACATGGCATATTGTTTCCAGACTGTGAGTGGCATCCCTAAAGTCAACAACAACTTAATTTTTCCTTCCACCAGTACCGAGGTTTTCCCTATCCCTTTCACTGGGACCTAATCTCTTAGCGGACTCTCCTCAGGTATCTTCATGGCTTGAAATATCTGGTAAAAGAGAAGGTTTACTTTGTTTCCATTTACTAGGATTTTTTATACTTTGAAGCTGTGGATTATGGCTTCCATGACTAGAGCATCATCATGAGATATTTCTATACTTTCTCCATCAGTTGCTGAGAAATGAACCACCCCGAGAATGTGCTCAGTTACTTGCATCACTTTTGTCTACTTTTGTCCGCCACCTCTTCTCCTTTTCCTATTTACTCTGCTTCTTCACTAATTATCATGTTGATGATCCCACTCGACCTATCAAGCCTTGTTGCCCTCTCCCTGATCGACTCCCTTTTTTCCTCTGACTTGTTAGTGGTAGCGACATCCTTTTTGAAAAAGTTTTTCAGATGGCTCCTTTTTATCAACTTTTCTATCTTGTTCATCAATTGGTAACAATTATTAGTGTCATGGCTATTTGTTCGATGGAATTGACAATATTGGTCCAAATCCTGAGTATTGGGGTCACACCAAGGGGGTTGAGGCTATTGAATTAGGTTCTTATCTTGTACTGCTGCTAAGATGTTCGCCATAGAGACATTCAAAAGGGCGACTTCTCTGTGATGAGGGGGTTTGGGCCACTAGTCGGCTTCTCGGTTGTTGTTATACTTGTTTAAGGCTCTTAGGCCTCGGCCGGGTCTCCTGTCCACAGGTTCCCTCCTTCAGTCCTCAAGATGTCTGCGAGTTGAATCTTTTTCCCAAAACACCTTTGTGAATCTGTTGGTCATCAAGACGTCATCTTGCTTGATGTATTTCTCAGGCCGCTATATTAGGCCCGCCAATGTGGTCGGCAATTTTCTAACTCAGAGATTTAAAAAATTCAACAGAGGTGGTTCTTTTTTGCATTGCTTCCACGGCTCTAGATTCATCGAGGTTTGGGATCTGAAGGGCTTCCGCGTTAAAACGAGCTACATACTCTCGCAAAGTCTCATCTCTCCTTTGCTTGACCGTTTCCAAGTAGTTGGTCTTTCATTAAGCTGGGACACTGACTATGAATCTTTTCATAAATGAGTTGGCTAGATCATAAAAAGTTTTGATGCTTTCTACTTCAAGGTTATTAAACCATATCAAAGTTGCTCTGATTACAGTAGTTGAAAATACCTTGCAGAGCAAGGCATCATAATTGATTTGTAACTCTATAAAAGTCTTGTAGTTGATTACATAGTTTCTAGGGTTTTTTGTGCCATTGTATGCTCCCATGGTCGTCATCAGAAATTTTTTTGGGATAATGTCTTCTTGGATGCGGGCCGTATATGGTGAGGATGTCTTTAGGCTAGTGCGAGTTCTTGTCTGGCTTTTTAAAGAGTTATTCTTTTAGTTTTTCTAATTTTTCCTCCACTCCTTTTTCCTTTGTCTTAGGTTTCTTTGAACTGGCAAGAGATCTGGAACTGGTTTCTTCACCATCTCTTCACAAGATGGTACTCCTTCCTGCGTCAACATCTTCTTTGATCAAACTTCTCACCATGCGGCTTCTTGACTTAGCTGGCGGCTCTCTAGATATTTCGTTATCTCTAATTCTCTAGGTTACTTATGTTGCAGTTATTGATTCAAGATTTTTGGCCTCAGTAGCGAACATTGGTGTTGGTGCCTAGTTAGGGGTGATAACTAACATTAGATTTGTGGTAATGGGAGTTGTGAGATCTTGTTGTTGCATGATTTGTCTCATCCACATCATAGTTTGTTGTAGATGCAGTGGCATAACTTGTAGGTCTTGGTTAGATAGTGAAGTTTGTGGGATGACATTTGTTGGTGTGGAGTTGTTGGCAGAAGGTATGTTGGACATCATTTGGGTGGAAGGGAGTGGGAATAAGTTTATTAGATATTCTCGATGGTTGGGAGTTTTTGGGATTTAGTTCTCATTTCCGGTAGATGTTGGTGAGCAAATTTCTTGGCTGGCCATATAGATCTTAATAGGTTTTGTTTGGAAACTCCGGTAATAGGATAATCTTTCTTCGTTCCCATAGATGTGCCAATTGATAAACTTAGATCTTGCGTGTTTACCGGATGAAGACACTTTGACAAGGGTTCGATTGGCTGGGAAATCAATGTATCGGGATTGGTGGTTGAAGAGTTAATAGATCTGTGAGTTTTGGTTTGACTAGGTTAAGGTTCTAGAAATAGAGAAAAGACAAGTTCTGTGGGGGAGTTAAGCATGTCAAATTAGGGTTGGTTTAGGAATATATATCCTGGTCACCATGACATTCCCTATACCATGTCCCATCAGATCAGAAGGAAATATCCATTAGCATAATTTCTCAAGAATATTAACAGCGACAACCCAAGCAAAGAGCAGAGAGCACTATAGAAATGAGATACTACAGAGTTCAACCGATTATCAATCAAAGAAAGTATGAGTCATCTAACATAGCGGTGCAATACAAAAAATATAACATTTATATAAAAAAAGTCATTCCATTAATAAAAGCGAGATCACCAGCTCTCACGAAATCTAAACACATTTCTTACATAAAAAATAACAAGAACTTATAAAATATAAGAAAAAAAAAAATCGGTTATCATTCAACCAACCATGGTGAGAAACTACCACGTTATACAGAAATCACTTCCAGCCCAAAAGCAAAAAAAAAAAAAAAAGCTAACAAAATGAAATTAAAACAGAAAAAA
Source organism: Manihot esculenta (assembly GCF_001659605.2). Taxonomy (NCBI): domain Eukaryota; kingdom Viridiplantae; phylum Streptophyta; class Magnoliopsida; order Malpighiales; family Euphorbiaceae; genus Manihot; species Manihot esculenta. The sequence goes on along the minus strand of NC_035174.2, from coordinate 9,235,922 downwards.
AAAAAAAGATTTCATGTCAGAACAAATGATACTCGTTCATTAGTTAAAATTTTTCTGCCTCGGGGATAAAAATGCTGAGTCATATCCCCACTTTAAATTGTTTTTTCTAAAAAAGAAAAAACTTCTGGTAAAGAAGGCTTAGTTGTTTGAATTCTCGTGCAACCACTGTTCTTCTATCGTCTCATTCCTAAATATTTTTATACACTATGAACTTGACAATTTGGACTCATCCTGTTAAATGTTTTAATCATTGATTTCAAAATCCAAGAATTCTCACTTTAACTTTTATAAAGTACAAGTTTTATCAATCAACATTTTTTTTAAATTAGTGATTTGATGTTTTTTAAATTAAAATTTAATTTTTATAAATAAAATGAATATTTAATAGAAATATTTTAACTCTTAATATATTAATTTAATATAAATATAATTTAATTTTAATTTATTGAATTGAGAATACATATTTTTATAATTAAAAAAAACTTTTTTCTGAAAAAGAGACATTTAAAAATATTATATATATATATTTTATAATTTTTTGAACAAGACTATAACATTCACAATAAGGGAAATTAAAAAAAAGCAACCTAACATTCGCTGTAGGGATCCATGATGTGATACTTCCAAACAAAAACATAGTGGAGGAAAAATCCACCGATTGGTTTGTGGTGACTAGCTAGCCCGGCAGGCCTAATCAACCGCCCCTTTTATTCATCTTCTCTTTTTCTTCAAGTACTCTTGAAAGGAACAGAGGGTGTCAAAGGCAGCTAAGAATCCATGGAAGACTCACAGAAGAGCTTGCAGGAGAGTTTACTACCAGAACAGATAGAAGACAAAGCACAAGTTTCAGCTTTTTTAACTTGGGATGTGTTCACCGAAGAAGGGAAGAAACTATTTTACATAGCAGGTCCCATGGTGACTGTAACTCTATCTCTCTACTTGATAAACGTAATATCGATGATGATGGTGGGTCACCTTGGTGAACTTGCTCTCTCCAGCAGCGCCATAGCCATCTCTCTCTCTGCTGTTACTGGCTTCAGTCTCATGGTAATTAAGTATCCATTTTTAACTTTTTTGCCATATTTTTTTGCTTCAGTACTGCTAATTTCTAGCTTCACTTGAATGAATGCATGGCTATATACAAATATCCATGAACTTTCTGCTTTCTCTGAATCATTGTGTAGATTCAATCATTTCGCAAGCACTGAAAAACCCTGAACTTAGAATCCTCATTCAAGTGAATGCTGCTTCTTGGTGTATACTTAGTAGAGAATTCCTTCTTTATACATAGCAATTCAGTCCAACACTCTTTCTAAAATTTTGATCTTGTTTATATCATATGCATGGCCAAAACAGTGTGGAATGGCGAGTGGACTTGAAACTCTGTGTGGGCAAGCTTATGGAGCAGAGCAATATCGAAAACTTGGAAGCCAAACTTACAGTGCAATCTTCTCTCTAATCTTAGTGGCTTTTGCTGTTTCTATTATATGGTTCAATATGGAAAAGCTGCTGTTATTACTCGGCCAGGATCCCTTAATTGCTCATGAAGCTGGTAAATTCACAAGCATGCTGGTCCCTGCTCTCTTTGCTTATGCAATTTTTCAGCCGCTCACAAAATATTTTCAAACACAGAGCTTAACCATTCCCATGCTCATAAGCTCTTGTGTTACTCTTTGTTTACACATACCCTTGTGTTGGACACTGGTATTCAAGTCTGGATTAAGAAATCTTGGAGGGGCATTAGCTATCAGTGTTTCCCATTGGTTGAATGTTATTTTTCTTGCATCTTACATGACATTTTCTCCTGCCTGTTCCAAAACCCGTGTTCCAATTTCTATGGAGCTGTTCCATGGAATTGGGGAGTTCTTTCGCTTCGCCCTTCCTTCTGCTGTAATGATCTGGTAAATTCATTATCATTTTCTTTTCTGACCCTAGTAGCATTGAAGTTTGATGAATATTAAAGTTTGTTTTTATTGATTGTAGCCTGCAATGGTGGTCATATGAGTTGGTAATATTGTTGTCAGGGCTCTTACCAAACCCACAACTGGAGACTTCTGTCCTGTCTATATGGTAAGTTCTGTTACGCGAGATATCATCTTATTGCAATCTCAAATAAATAATAAAATAAAATAAAATAAAATAATTCTGTATATATGTTTGATCAAATTTAATAATATGTTATTTTGTAAACAGTCTCACAACAATTGCAACTCTCTATTCATTTCCATATGGGCTAAGTGCTGCAGTGAGGTTTGCTCCACTATTTGTACACTTTTTTTTCTTCTCTTTAGTGGCAGGATCTATATTATGAAATTTTTTAATAGAAAAAAAAAATTAAGAGAATCCAATCAATGCAGCACTAGAGTCTCCAATGAATTAGGAGCTGGGAAACCACGAGTGGCACGCACCGCTGTCTGCTGTCTGATGTTTATCACAGCTGCAGAGCTGATTCTGGTGAGCGGAACTCTCTTCGTTAGCCGCCATGTATTTGGCTACAGTTTCAGCAGCGACAAAGAAGTGGTGGACGCTGTATCATCCATGGCTCCTCTGGTTTGTCTGTCTGTAATAATAGATGGATTACAGGGCGTTTTTTCAGGTTTCTCTATCAACTTCTTGAAATTATAATAATAAATGAGCTTCAGCGAATAAAGGGATGTAAATAGTTTTGTTTGTTGATGAGTTTCAGGTGTAGCTAGGGGCTGTGGCTGGCAGCACATAGGAGCTTATGTCAATCTTGCATCTTTATATCTGTGTGGAGTTCCAGCTGCAGCAATACTAGGATTTTGGTTGCAGCTTAAAGGAAGAGGCCTTTGGATTGGAATAAATATTGGGGCCCTTTTGCAAACTCTACTGCTTTCTTTAGTAATTATTTATACAGATTGGGAAAAACAGGTGTGGAGTTCTTCCATTTCTTCAGCTTTTTTGTTTGGAAACTAATTAATAGAGAAAAGAAAAAAAGAAATTGATGTTCGTCATTTCTTGATATATATATTGCAGGCAAGGAAGGCAAGAGAAAGGATATTTCATGGAAGATCTTCAGTAGAAAATCTTCTAATATGAATCAGCATATTAGCAAATCGTATTTTGTTGTTAGTTTGTAAGAAACTATTTTGCTTCTAATAACGACGCTATTAATTGTTTTAGTAATAGATAGCTGATTAGGTAGTGGTTAATTTGAAAAAGTAACTTTTAAATAATTTTATGATTATTTATAATTAAATAATTTAAAATTTTAAATATTAACTCAAATATAATTAATTTTTCTATATATTTTGTTAAGAGATGAGTCTAATTATATATTATGGATAATACGTCATATTCTATGGTGAACATAATTAAATTGATCAATTACATTAAGTGTGTGTTGATTTTTTTAGTACTTATTTTTGAATTGTATAATTATTTAATTCTTAACATGTTTTTCTATTTTCCAAAACATGTCTTATTCATGAGCTTCTCACATGAATTTATGTTTTGATGGAAAATAACAATATGTTCTAAAGATAAGATAGATGAATTGCATTAAAAATCCTATGAAAAAGCCAATGATTATAATAAAATCCGACTTACATGTATAAGCCCAAGCCAACATCAAGGGAATAGGGCCCAGAAGGAGAGGATCCAAATATACAACCACCTTAAAAACTCTATCCAAATAACTCAGAACTCCCCAACCCGAACTACATAAATAGAGTTGCTTGTCACATAAAAAATCTCACGAGTTACGAAAAAATAAGCCGAAGAGGTTGCGGGGCCGAAATTGGTTGCATACGACAGCCAATTGGTAGACCAACATGCTAATTTTGCATTAGGTAGTTAAAGTTTCGGTGCCGCAAGCTGACAATGGGTTGAGTGAGGTTCAGCCTGGGGTAACGAGGTTCAACGAGTAGGGAAATTGGGACTAGCAGGTGGCCAGGGCGCAAGGTAGGCTAGCATAGAAGTGACACTGGAGGAGTGGCATGGCTGCTGGACATGTTGTTGGGCCACATGGGTAGTGTTAGGCCGCTGGAGGTGAGACCGAGCCCAACAGGAGAATGGCAGGCCGTTGAGTTGAAGAAGGCACGAGCCCAGCACTGAGAAACGAGATTCACTGCTACAGTGAAGGCGTGGCGCAAGATGGGCTTGCGGGAAGTGCAACATGCACAACCTAGCGAGGGGAGTTGGGATATGACGTTGAGTTTGCAAATGTTGTTGCTTCACTTACCATTTGCAGCAGCTGATACATTTACTCGCCGAAGGAACCAGAGTTGGGATATGGTAGTGAGTTGAGCTCGCACAGTAAAGTTAGTGAACCTTTCCTGGCCAAAAGGTCATATTAATTTATCAATTTCATAATATGCACAAGATATTGGAAGGCTTTTTATCATTTTTAATTCTTCTTATACAGACTTCAGATAAAGTCAGAAAAGAAACACCTGCAAACATAATATATAATATGCCATTTAAGCTGAAATAAGAAGCTACAATATGAATTGCATAAGCAATGTGCCATTTGAGCTTGAATAAGAAGCTATAATATGAATTTACCCATAGTGAATAAATTTTAATATACTTCACCTATTTTACCGCAGCTTTGTATCTAACTGAAGATTGGAAATGTTATCTTGGCTTTCGATTAACCTGGCCTCCAAACTGCTTGGTTGGGGATCATATCCAGGTCTTTTACAGTTATTCAAATATCTGTAGAAGTGCCTCCAAATAAAAGAAAGTCACGACAAGCTATTCAGCTTTGTCACTAAGGAAGTCACAACATGCTATTCAGCTTTGTCACTTTGAGCATCTACAATATGGAAGGACAAGGATGCCACCTAGGCAAATTTGGAGGACACATTGTCCTTCAGGACCTTCACACATTACATGATCTATGAATAATGAGACTTGGTTCTCAAAGACAATTAAAAGACAAATAAAATTATTACTGATGATCTGAGATCCAGAAAATAGGGTTTTACAAGGGTTCTGTAAACTTAACAAAAGCTTAGGCTTTTAGGAGTGCAATCCTCCTTTTATCTGTTTTCTTTTGTCTGCTAGTGACGTATAACAAACTGTCTATCATTGGCCACCTGTCCCTGCCATGTTGATTCGGACGTACGAGAATATCATATCCCTACCCCATGCGTAACGGCCTATGATTCTCCCCGGGCGCGAGTGTGGATGGACCCACAAGACAGATGGGTTGATCTCCTTCCTGGTTCCGGGCTGGGCCGGAAGATAAGATTAAAACGAGGCCCAGAGGGGATCCGCTTGAGGGGCTATGAAGGCTGGAACGGCCTGGTTGAGAAATTCAGATGGAGCCCGGTCTCAAGGCTTGAGCGGACTGGACCTGGTTTGCGTGGGAGGCATGAAGGTCTCCAGGTGATAGGCTATTGTAATGGGCCTGGCCCTAGACCGGGGTGAAGAAACCCAGTGGTCATCAATTGCCCCTTTACCTTCTCGTCAGTTATTGTCCGACTGATGAGGGGGTAAATACCGAGAGTAATAATGACCACGCCACCCAATGGACAAAACTGCTCAAAACATCTTTTCGGCTCTTCACTGTTTCAAATTTCATTTCCTGTCAGTCTCCTCAGAACGTTTGCTCTTCTCTGCTCTACTGCTTTCTATACTTTCCTCTGCTCGTCCGCCCTAATCGCTTTTCAGGTACGCCTCTTCTTCTACCATGGATAGTTCTAGTCTTCCCGATGTGGTCAACCTAGAGTCTAGCATCACCTCGTCCAACATTAGGAATTTCATTTCTAGGGAATACCTGGATACCCCTCTTTTTCACATTCGGGCTCCTTACCGGAATGAGAGGATCGTTCTTCCTGATCCTTCTCCCCCTGGCCTAGTTGACCCTCAAAGAGACGTCAGTCTAGTCTTTTTCATCAAGCAGAGGGAGTATGGTTTGTCTTTCCCCTTTTCTCCGTTCTTCAACGAGGTCTTCCGGTATTTCGAGATTACCCCTCGAATGCTAACCCCTAACTCTATTCTTTTCATGTCTTCCTTCGAATCTGTGTGTCTGAGCTGGGGGTTCACTCCCACGGTTCATCTGTTCGTTAGCTTCTTCAGGCTGGTTAAGGCGAGCCAAAAATTTTACTACTTTGCCCCTCGCGGAGGACTGTCCATTTTCACGGGTTATAAGGACTCCATCAAGGGCTGGATAGAGGGATTTTTGGTGGTAGAGTTGAAGAAGCAGACAGGGTTGGCTTGGGAGCTCGATCTCCCCTGGGAGGATGTCTCTCTGGGCTGCAATGACCTGCCCCAGCTTAGCCTTACCGACCAGGTCGGATTCCTTCGACTGACTTCTGTGGAGAAGAAGTATGACGTCGAAAAGTGCTTGTTCACGTCTAACCTTTGGGATATTAAGGGCGCGGGTACCTTATTTCATTTACCTGATTTGTTTTATTTTTTCATTTTTTGTTGAGGATTGCTTCTGACTTGCCACGGTTTTGAATTTTTACAGCTTCCGAGGTGAAAATGGACCAAATCAAACCTCTCAAGAATCTTACACTATCTCGGAAGAGCATGAACACTGCTTTGGATGCCCTCCTGGCTGGGCAATCCGTGGGAGAGGCTACTCAAAAGGTGGCCGAGGCTATATCTTCCAGGACGGTTGGCCGACCTCCTGCCCCAGCTTCTTTCTGGGCCTCAAAGCCGAGCTCCCGAAGCACCATATCTTCCAGGCCATCCAGTCGCAACAGACCGAGCTCGGCCACTCAATCCTCCCAGGCTCCAAAATCTCGACGAGTTTCAGTTCCGAGAACGGAGGGGGCTCCTCAGATCGCTGCCAGGTCAGTTGAGGACGTCGACCTGACGAGAACGGATTTGGCTGTGCCTTCCGAGGGTATTCCTGAGGGGGTGCCTGGGATGCACCCAGCCGGCGTCAGCGCTCCCGAGGGCAAGAAAGAGATCAGCCCGACAGGGGGAGATATTCAAGGGGCCATTACTGAGGTTGCCCCTGTTATTGAGGGAGAAGGGCCCAGTTCGGCCAATGATGAGGTCATGGCGGTGGAGGTCGGGAGTAAGCGTCCTCCTCCTTCTGAAGTGCCTGCCCCCATCCCTAAGAGATCTCGAGCCTCAAGGAAGCCAGCTCCAGCCCTGCCTCCCCTCGAGAAGAAGAAAAAGACTCATGTGGTGCCTCTGCTGTCTGCCCCGGACAATGACATTTTGAATGCAGAGGACATCACTCACCAATCTTCGGCGAGCGTGGTTGCAGAGATACTGCGGGAGAGGATGTTCGGTGGGGTCACAGAAGCTTCAGATCCTCGCTTGCTTGCTCTCTCTGGCCTTTTGGTCAGCTCTACTCGGGAGCAGGCAGCGTTTCGATCTCGTCCTCGGGGAGAGTTGGGGAACATCATCAGGGAGATGCTCCTCATGGTAAGTTGTCTCTTTCGAATCCTACTCATATTTTGGTTTTCTTTGTTTCTTTGTTATGACAGTTTTCTCTTTTTGCTAGGTGACGGGCCTCTTCATGGAGGTGGATGCTCGCGACCATGCTCTCCAGGAGTCCGTGGATCGCCGGGTTGAGGAGGCACGTTTGGAGGAAAACCTGTCTGCCACCAGTGATGCCCGGAGCAATCTAGCCGCGGCTCAAGAGCGTTCCAAGTCCTTACAGGCGGAGCTAACATATGCCTTGGACGCTCTCAAAAGAGCGGACGAAAAGGTAACTGAAGCAGATATTCATTGTAAAGAAGCCCTGAAACAGCTATCTTCACTGTAAGAGGTCCAGAAGGAAAAGGGATGAGATCCGCCACCAGTACGAGGCCCTAAAGGCAGATTCTGAGGCAACCCAGTCTCATCATGCTGCTGTAATGGCTCAAATGGAGGAATCCCTGGCTCGGGTAGTTGTTCTCGAGTAGGAGCTGGCCAAGCAGGCTGAAAATTTTAAAGACTTGACCTTGGAGGCTGAGGCAGCCAAACTTCAGAACCAGTATCTTAGCCAAGAGGTCGAGGCCTTGAAGAAGAGGTGCTCAACTCTGCTCGATGACGCTAAGCTGGCTAAAGACAGGGTTCAGCTGGAGTGTGAAGAACGTCTGAGGGAGTATAAGGAGTCCCCCGAGCTGAAGAAAGAGATCGAGCAGGCCTATGAAGCTCGCCTCTGAAATTAAAAGAGTTCTTCTGAATTTAAAGCCGAGGTAGCTGAGGCCTGCGAGAGGCGACTTGCGGAGTTTAAAGCTTCTGGCGAGATGAAGACAGCCATATGGAATAAAAGCTTCCGCATGTTCGTCTCTAGGTACAACCGGGGCTTAAGGACAGGCAGATACGCTCCCTCCACCCCGTTGGCTGAACTCCGAGCTGCAGAGGAAGACTATGATGGTGAGGAGGTGATTTACGAGGAGGATGATAGACCTCTGCCCAAAGGAACTTCTCGCACTGCAGCTGAGCCTTCTGAGGCAGAACCCGAGCTGGGCCTTAGGGGCAGGAGATCGTACCTTTTGTGGGTACTGGGGGATCTGAGCAGGAGGATGCGGGTCCTCCCATGAGCGGCAATGTAAACAATGTAAATACAGATAGTGTAAATGATAGTGTAGATGATAGTGCCCCTAGGCATGTAAGTCCGTTAAGGACAGTTTTTCCTTCAGTAGAGTAAACTGTGAAATAGGCCGTAATTACTTTTCTCCTTAATGAAATTTAATTTTCTAACTTGTGTTGGTACTTTGAGTTATTTTACTTGTTATTCATTTCTTCTGGCTTCATCAGATAATCTGTTAAAACCTATCAAGTTAGTGCATTAAGGATAAACACTTAAGCCTTATGCCCAGTGATTTTTCTAAGGCCCGTAAACTAATCAGGGCTGGCCATTCAACAAGGGACTTGCCCTCTGACTTATGAATTCCTCTAATCTTGTAAAGGTATTCGTACTTGTGAGTTTTTTCGAACTGGATTTATCTTAAGCACAACAGCCCTTAAGCTATGTATTCACTTAATTTTTCACAGAGTTTAACCATGTTGAGCCTTCCTTCCAAGCTCGGTTCTTTAACAGTTAATTAAGCTCTCAACTTTTGAGTTTTAATGGTTCTCACGAGGGTATCCTCATCTTTCTTTCGTTGCTCCATTGATATGAGCTCGGGTGTATAACCTTCATATAACCAAAGTAAGGAAGATCATGTACCTTTTAAGGTAATGATCAAGTTCAACCTCTTGCTTCAAGTTTTGTTCGAATAGGAATCAAGGCCGGGGCCCTATCTGCTCATGCCATTGGATTTCCTCTTGGATCACATGAGATTTGTTGCCTTCGGTTTGCCTTTGAGCTTTCTGAGCTTGGCTCTCTTTTTGCTTGGTTTTCTGAGTTCGTGTTTTCAGGTCGGCACTTTTGGCCTCTTGTCGTCTTTCATCTGATGATTCAGTTCTCGGGTATTCCCCGGCTAGGTTTTTTGTTGCTTAGATCTTCCTCTAGGTTAGCCGAGCTGGTTTAGTGCCATCAGTCAATTTTTGGGGTCGGTGTCTTACTAGCCTGTAATCCGAGTTCGGATTTAGACTTTTTATATATGCTTTAGTACCTTTTTGAGATCGGCACGACGCTTTGCCTCTTTTGGTTGTCGCGTGAGATTTGAGTCCCTTTCTCTTAGGACCCGAGCTCCTTTGGGAGGTCGGGGTCTAGTTTTGCTCCGGGAGATCTTGGGGATCTCGCTGGCTGTTTTTGCTCCGAGAGATCTCGATGATCTCACCGGCCGTTTTTGCTCCGGGAGATCTCGGGGATCTCACCGGCCGTTTTTGCTCCGGGAGATCTCGGGGATCTCACCGGCCATTTTTGCTCTGGGAGATCTTGGGGATCTCTCCTGGTCTTATACCTTCTTGAGGTCTTCTATAAGGTTTGGGCTCTGTGGCCTTACTTCCGCTTCTGGGCTCTTTAGCCTTGCATGGGATTCAGACTCATTGGCCTTACTGTCGTTTCGTTATCTCAGCCGGTTTTGTGGTGGCGGGGGCACTTTAGGGGCCCGACCACCTACCTCACCGAGGTCTTCTGGGATCTGTTCTTTTCTTTTTCAGAGAGAGTTAATACTCACAGTAATAGAGATAACATTGCTTTGCCAAAAATGGTGTTATTCCCTTCATTCATGTTTTCAGAGTATAAGAATTTTCTTTACAAATATTTTAAGGGAAGTACCTCTTCAGGTGCTAGATATTCCAGGCGTGAGGCTCAGGGTTCCCTGCATATCCTCGATTCGATATACTCCTGGCTTGACTACTTTTGCTATTTTGAACGGGCCCTCCTAGGTCGGTGCCAACTTGCCTACCGCCGCTCTTTTTCCTGTAGCTTCCAGGTTTCTCAGGGCCAGGTCTCCTACCTTCAGGCTTCTTTCCCTGACCCTTTGATTGTAATAACGGGCCGCTCTTTGTTGATAAGCGACAGTTCGGATTTGGGCTTCCTCTCTAACTTCCTCTAGGGCATCAAGGTTACTTCTCAGTTTATCATTATTCGCGTTCTCGTCATTGAACTGGACCCGATGTGTAGGGACTTGTAGCTTGATTGGGACTACGGCCTCAGTGCCAAATGCAAGTGCAAAAGGCGTTTCTTTAGTAGACGACCTGGGGGTAGTTCGGAGTGCCCACAAGATGCTATTGAGTTCTTCTGCCCAGTTTGCCTTTGCCCCATCCAGCCTCTTCTTTAACCCTTGGAGGATAGCTCTGTTGGTGACCTTTGTCTGGCCGTTAGTCTGAGGATGAGCTACCGAGGAGAATTTGTGCCATATGCCCATGTTTGCTGTGAATGCTCTGAAGGCACTACAGTTGAATTGTCTGCCGTTATCTGAGATGAGTACCCTCGTTATTCCAAACCTGCAGATGATATTCCCCCATACAAAATCTATCATCTTGCGGGCTGTGATTGTGGGGATTGCTTCCGCCTCTGGCCATTTTGAGAAGTACTCCACAGCCACTACTAGCATGGGTGATAGATTTAATTATTTTTGCGGTGGAAGCAGTTATGCCGAAATCGATCACCAGTGGTAACATAGGTGGTGGACTTGGCAATTTTTGCGATGGAAGCTGTTTTGCCGAAATCGGGCACCGGTGATAGACTTGACAATTTTTGCGACAAAAACAGTTATGCTGAAATCAGGCACTAATGGTAGCATGGGTGGTGGACTTGGCAATTTTTGTGATGGAAGCAGTTCTGCCGAAATTGGGTACCGATAGTAGGATAGGTGATAGTCTTGTCAATTTTTGCAACGAAAATGATTATGTTGAAATCGGGCATCTATAGCATGGGTGGTGCACTTGGCAATTTTTGCGAAGGAAGCAGTTCTATCGAAATTGGGCACCAGTGATAGCATGGGTGGTGCACTTGGAAATTTTTGTAAGGGAAGCAGTTATGCTGAAATCGGGCACCGATGGTAGCTTGGGTGGTGAATCTGGCAATTTTTGCGAGGGAAGCAGTTATGTCGAAATCGGGCACTGCTGATAGCATGGGTGCTAGATTTGGCAATTTTTGCAACGAAAGCAGTTATGCCTAAATCGGACACCGATGGTAGTATGGGTGGTAAACTTGACAATTTTTATGATGAAAGCAGTTCTGCTGAAATTGAGCACCGGTGGTAGTATAGGTAATAGAATTGGCAATTTTTACGACAGAAGCAGTTATGCCAAAATTGAATATCGGTGATAGCATAGGTGGTAGACTTGGCAACTTTTGCGATGGAAGCAGTTCAATCAAAATCAGGCACTGGTGGTAGCATGGGTGATAGACTTGGTAATTTTTGTGACGAAAGTGTTTATGCCAAAATCGAGCATCGGTGGTAGTATGGGTGGTGGACTTGGCCATTTTTGTGACGGAAGCAGTTTTGTTGAAGTCAAGCATTGGTGGTAGCATGGGTGGTGGACTTGGCAATTTTTGCGATTGAAGCAGTTCTGTCGAAATCGGGCACCGGGAGTAGCATGGGTGATAGACTTGACAATTTTTGTGACATAAGCGTTTATGCCAAAATCAGGCATCGGTGGTAGTATAGGTGGTGGACTTGGCGATTTTTGCGATGGAAGTAGTTCTATCGAAGTCAGGCATTGGTGGTAGCATGGGTGGTGGACTTGACAATTTTTGCGATGGAAGCAGTTCTGCCGGAATCGGGTACCGGGAGTAGCATGGGTGATAGACTTGATAATTTTTGCGATAAAAGTGGTTATATCAAAATCGGACACCGATAGTAGCATGGGTAGTAGATTTCGCAATTTTTATGAGGAAAACAGTTCTATCGAAATTAGGCACCAGTGGTACCATGGGTGATGGACTTGGCAATTTTTGGGAGGAAGCAATTATACTGAAATCGGACACTAGTAGTAGCATTGGTGATGGATTTGACAATTTTTGCGAGTGAACCAATTATGTAGAAATAGGACACCATTGATAACATGGGTGATAAACGCAGTTATGCTAGAATTGGGCACCGATAGTAGCATGAGTGGTGGACTTGACAATTTTTACGATGGAAGCACTTCTAACGCAATCGGGCACCGATGGTAGTATGGGTGATAGGCTTGATAATTTTTATGACAAAAGCAGTTATGCTGAAATCAAACATCAGTGGTAGCATGGGTGATAGAATAGACAATTCTTGCGATGGAAGTAGTTTTGTCAAAATCGGGCACCGGAGGTAGCATAGGTGATATACTTGATAATTTTTGCGACGGAAGCGATTATATCGAAATTGGGTGTCAGTGGTAACATGGGTGGTGGACTTGGTGATTTTTATGACGGAAGGTGTTCTGCCGAGATCGGGTACCGGTGGTAGCATGGATGGTGGATTTGGCAATTTTACGATATAACCAGTTCTGTCGAAACTGGGTACCAGTAGTAGCATGAGTAATAAACTTGATAATTTTTGCGACATAAGCAATTATACCGAAATCGGGCACCGGTGGTAGCATAGGCGGTAGACTTGACAATTTTTGCGATAGAAGTAGTTCTGCCGAAATTGGGCACCGGTGGTAGCATGGGTAATAGACTTAGTAAATTTTACGACGGAAGCAGTTATGTCGAATTCGAGCACCGATGATAACATGGATAGTAGACTTGGCAATTTTTACGATAAAAGCAATTCTGCAAAGTCGGGCACTAATAGTAGCATTGGTGATAGACTTGATAATTTTTATAACGGAAGCAGCTATGCTGAAATCGAGCATCGGTGGTAGCATGCGTGATGGACTTGACAATTATTGCAATGGAAGGAGTTCTGCCGAAATTGAGCATCAGTGGTAAAATAAGTGATAGAATTGACAATTTTTGCGACGAAAGCAGTTATGCCAAAATCGGGCAATGATGATAACATGGATAGTGGACTTGGCAATTTTTGTGACGGAAGCAGTTTTTCCCAAATTGAGCACAGGTGGTAGCATGGGTGATAGACTTAGCAATTTTTGGTAATTTTTGCGTCGAAAGTGGTTATGCCGAAATCGGACACCAGTGATAGTATGGGTGATAGACTTGACAATTTTGCAACAGAAGCGGTTATGTCGAAACCAGGCACCGGTGATAGCATGGGTGAAAGTCTTAGCAATTTTTGTGACAGAAGCGGTTATGTCGAAATCGGGCACCGACGATAGCATGGGTGGTAGACTTGACAACTTTTTGTGATGAAATGAGTTCTGCCGAAATCGGATACCAATGGTAGCATAGATAGTAGACTTGACAATTTTTGCAATAGAAGCAGTTCTGTCAAAATTGGGTACCGGTAGTAGCTTGTGTGATGGACTTAATAACTTTTACAATAAAAGCAATTCTGCCAAAATTGGACACCAGTAATAGAATGGGTGATAGATTTAGCCATTTTTGCGACAAAAGCAATTCTGCCGAAATTAGACACTGGTTATAGCACAGGTAATAGACTTGGCAATTTTTTACGACGGAAGCAATTCTACCAAAATTATAGCTCCGATGGTAATTTGGGTAGTGGACTTATCAATTTTTGTGATGTAACAGTTCTACCGACTTGGGTACCAGTGATAGTATGGATAGTGGATTTGACAATTTTTGCTTCTATCGAAATCCGGCAGCGTTGATAGCATGAGCGATAGACTTGAATATTCTTGCAAGGGAAGCAGTTCTATCGAAATCAGACATTGATGATAGCAGTTGTAATAGAGGCTCGCAGAAGAGTGTGAGTGCTGGATCATGTTGGGAGCGAATAGGGCATGCGGGCGCTGAAGAAGCTTTAATTGATTATAAATGGATTAAGTATTCGGTTTTAAAATTACAGAGATCGATCCGTCAATTACACTAAAAATGAGAGAGTAAAGTGTAATTTACCCATAAATAAATAAACGCATAGACAAGTTTACAAAATGGTCAATAGTTAATTGCTAATTTTTAGAGCGCAAAAACTCTGGAAAGTAAACGATGTCGTTTTCAATTGGGTGTGTGGCTGTGTAGTTAAGGACGAATTTGCTGGCGTCTCTATTTCAGTAACTCATTTCTCATCATAAACCCCAAAATCCCTGAAGCCAGAAGCCAAAAGCCAAAACCCAAAAGCAGTTAGCAGAAGAGCGAGGGATGGGGAAAGCGGATAAAGAGCGACTGAATCAAACTCTTAATTCACACCTCAACACCATTCATGAGACTTTCCAGGTTATCTAATTCAGAGCTGTGAATCGATACATCTAAACTCACATCTGTTTACAAATTTTATTGTGATTATTTTTTTGGGTAGAAAATTTATCTAAATTTAGTTGGTTTTATTTGGGTTTTCTTGGGTAGTTGTTGGATAAGGCACCAGCTGCATCACTGGATAAAGTGAGCTGGGTAGATGTTGTGAAAATGGGTGACCAGGTCTCCAAGCAAGCTACTATTGGTACAGTATATCTCCTTTCTAACCTGTGCACTTATTTTTTTTTTATGCTTTCATGTGATTCTCCTGTTTTGGTTATGTTCTGAATCCGTTTTTGTGTTTTTGTTACTTGGGCATCTTTCTATTTAGGAGTATACTATGGAAATGAATTTGAAGTTTTTTTTTGAAAAAAAATTATTAGAAAAAATATGTACCCTTTGTTTGGCATGGGAAAAATAATTCTTTTGAATTCTTATAAAATCATAAAGATAAAAAATTTTAAATTATAAATAATTTAATTCTTTCCTTAAAAGAAGAGAATTGTTAGAAAGCCAAATGTTTTATTCCAAACGGAGGGATAAGTATTTCATCCATCAAATTCAAGTAACACAAATAAACCAGGGAGGATATTACCCCACTTCGGAAGACCAGACTAAGAACATGAACTCCTATCAAAACAACTGGATCATTTGCAAACCAAAACAGACATTTCTTCAAAGCAGCTGAACAGGTTTTGGATCACATCTGGCCTAATCTAGGAAGTAGGATCTAATTGCAAATGACAATGCAAATAGCATGAACCATAGGAATGGAATGCACTACCAAGATCCTGTAAAGGAAAAATCAACCACTGCAAATCAGTTTCTATCTACTATACATTGATCCTACAAAACAGAACCAACACCCCACACTAGATGGAGATAACATAAAAACTCTATACGTGTTGGAGGGGACATAGACCTCCAAGATGAGGTAGGAAACCTCCAGATGTAAGAACAACAAACAAGAAAACCATACAAAATAATGCTAGATCTGGAAACTATTTCAAAGAAGAAAAAGGTAAAAGAAAAACAAATAAAGGAGAAGATGAAAAAAAAACACAATGATCAACAAAAGGGGAGAGGGTTCCACTGGCCAAAATGACCGGTACCACCCTTCCATGTTCCAATGTATGGATTCTTCAAGTTTTCCAGGATGCAAATACTGTATCAAGATCATTATTCATCTTCTCTTTTTGTGAACATCATATGCTTGGTTTCTATTCAGAATAGTTTTTCAATGCTGTTCATTTTTATGCTTTTCAAATTAGGAGAATGACGCACACAAAAAAGGGAGTACCAATAGGTTTTTTTTTGTGCCCCCCACATCATCCATATCTATCACATGAAAATGAGATTTAAACCAGTTCGTTTGTTTTTCCCTGGAGGAAGCAATAGCTGCCCATTTTTTGTCTGATTTCTATGTAGCATGATGTCTCAAATTCAACAAATCGATTAGTTTACTGATTCTGCAACGCACTATGCAGTTGGAATGCTTTGGACTGGGGAAAAACCAGAATTGAAAGCAGTTGAGGAGAACATGGCTACATACTTCAATACACTGCAGGGTTTCCTGTTGCTTTCTCATGGAAGCAGAGTGGGCGCAGGCCCTACTCTTTCTTCCTGTATCCATGCTTCTGTCAAGCAAGTTGTTGATTGCAGCTTTAAGTTGATGATGGAAACTGTAGCTTCATATGGTAATCTCTCCCTCTCATGTATGCCCATATCTTTGAAATCATATGCGCCCCATACTGCCCAGGTATAGCAAAGAAACAAACACACGCTAATTGGATATTCATGAAGCAATCTGATTGTTGGCAATCTTTCCGAAATCGATGCTTTTTCTGAAAAACAAAAGAAGAAAATTCTTAACACTTGTCAAGAAACAAGGTGATAGTGTCAACCTAAGTTGCACTGGCATTGGAATGTATTAAACTAATAAACTGTGAAATATACACACGCCACAAATCACCCCTATTTATATACAAGGATTTTGACTGGGTCAGACAATATACATGCATGATCCCAGTTTGGAAATATAAGAGAATTTATTGTCTTCAAACTTGAAGAATCAACATGAACCAAGAAAAGATGAATAGAATCTAGTCTCATAAAATCAGGCTTTTTGCTCAACAAAGGTAAAATTTTTAAACCCTGGTTCTCAGACCATGGCGAAATTGAAATTTATAGTGGAGTTTTTTTTTTTTTTTTTTTTTTTTTAAAAAAAAAAAGTCAACTACACACTTTATAATTGCAGTAGTTGATAAATCAAAAAAATATTAAAAAATAAAAAAAATATATCTTACTATTATATATATATATATGTATATATATTAAAAGTTGGTTGATTTATACTATGGTTCTTGAAAGTTTAATAAAATTTACCATTTAATCTATGCTTTTTAAATAATAAATAATTCAATTCTTAAAATTTTATTTTATTAATAAAATACACAGTTTCTAAAATTTACTATTAGTCATGCCACAAACTCTAATTCTCTCAGTTTTCAATATGTATTAAAATATTTTATAGCAATTTTATATTAAATATTTTTCTCTGCTGTATAAACCCAAAATCTTTAAGCCTTAAATTTTTTAATTTTCTATTTATATCAAGGTATTTATATCAGTTTTATATTAAATTTTTTCTTCACTTAGTAATCTCTTAATCTTTAATTTATTAATTTTTTTATTTATGTCAAGATATTTTATTGTAGACTTATATTAATAATTTTTCCAACACTATTAAAATAATAATTGTTTTAATAAATTTATATAAATTTTTTTAAATATAAGAGCTAAATTATTATAAAAAAAAAATTCAAACGACTAAATTATTAGTTCAACAATAAATTTTAATGAAATAATTATTCTGTTAACAAAATAAAATTCTTTCACATATTATGACAATATTCTATTAAATTTTTTTTATCATGTTAATATAAACAATTTAATTGTAGTGTTTGTATTAATTTTTTTATCTTATTAATATAAATAATTTAATTTAAGTGTTTATATATTATTTTTATTTCATATATCTGTTTATTGCAAATATATTGTAAAAAATTATATAAATTTTATAAAAAATAATTTGTGAGTTGTATTAAATTTACTTACTTTAATAGAGCTAGGAAAATATTTAACTCGACTATGATAAAATATCTTGATATATATAAGAGATTAGAAAATTTAGAGGTTAAAGGTGTGGGGCTTATATAGTGAAAAAAATTTTAATATAAGACAGTTATAAAATATATTAACATATATTAAAAATTAAGAAAATTGAGGTTATGGGTTCATAATTTACTTATTTTTTTTATGATTAATAGTAAATTTTAAAAAATGTATATTTTATTAATAAAATAAAAATTTAAGAATTGAATTATTTGCTATTTAAAAGGTATGGATTAAATTATAAATTTTATTAAACTTTCAAGGGTCATAAGGTAAATAAACTTTCAATATATATATATATATATATAATACCTTACTGCACATATAGTGTCCGGTAAGGTATATTTTTTTTGTTTTTTAAAAATTATTTTTTTGTATTTATCAACTACCGCACTTTATAGTTGATTTTTTTTTTTTTAAATTTTCAATTTCGCTTTGGGCTGAGAAAATATTTTTGCCATTGGGTTTAAGAATTTTTTTAATTTTTTTTTACCTTTATTGGGTAAAAAGCTCCATAAAATCAGCTATAATTCTTACAAGCAATGTGAGGAGCATTTAAGACAGCCAATTATTGTGTCATATGTCCATTATGGATCCCAAAAATGAACATGGACATTTTGAAATCGGAAAACAGAGGCAATTTTGGATTAAAAAAGTAATAAACTTCCTAGCTCAAAATTGGAAGTAATTTTGCATATATATGAACTTTTCTTTAGTTAGCCATTTGACAAAATCCAATTATTTTAGTTTCATTTTATAAAGCGAGGCTTGTTATGATATCACTCAAATCATCTTACACATCATCTAAATACGCTAGGCTATCATGGAATTTATGCCAATCAAAACAATTTGATTTATATTTTGTTTGCTTTCCCCTTAACAAATGCAGGATCTCGCAATAAAGACTTAAAACTTGAAGTCACTCAGTTAGTTGGTCCTGTATGGGAAGCATGTTCTTCTCTTAAGAAGACTCCTGCCACAAATATCACAGCAATTGGACGTGCAATGACACAAGTTGCAGTTTCAGTGAAGGATGTTCTTCGTGAGTTGAAGGAGCTCAAGCCGGCTTCCACCAGTCTGACGGATGAGGCTTCTGATGATGGTGTTCCTACAGCAGCAAGCGGGGTCCAAGATGATGATAATTTGAGTCTCGACGAACTAGGCAATGACTTATCACCTGAAGAGATGAAAGTTGCTCAATCAGCAATCAGGGTCGTGTTTGAGACAACTGTTGTCATAAAGGAACTTATTCGTACGATCACTGGTATGCTTAAGCAGGAAAAACCTGACGATGGTGGCAGTTTTGTGGATTCCTTGGAGAAGTTATTAAATCTGTGTCGAGGAATCAGTGTACATATTGATGAGCTTGGAGCATGTCTTTATCCCCCACAAGAAGTTATCGCCATAAAGGCAGCTTTGGAGGGATTATCCCATATCATCAGTGAAATGCTGGCTGTGGTAGAAAGCTTCAAAACCTCTTCGGCGACCTTCTCACAGGCATGCAGTGGCTTGAGGAGTTCAATAACACAAATGGAATCTGAACTAGAGAACTCCTGTACAACTGATATAGAAGCCAAAATGCACAATGTTACCGTCAGCGATTACAGAGAGGGGGAGGTGATGGGTGCTGATCCATAGTTGTTATTGATCATTTATACATGTTCCTGTGTGCATTATCATATCCATAGACTATTCATATGTTATTGTTATTCCCATCAAACAATTGCAGTAAAAAAAGAAAAAGACAATAACACCAAGTTGTTTTTTTTTTTTTTTAAATGCTTTTTTAGCATTTAAAGTCGTTAGGAATGCATTACAAGAGGGGAGGTGTCACTGTCCTTGAGTGATCACGGTTCAATCTGTCAAGAATCGGCTTAGATCCGTATGGCCTTAGTCCAAGAACTAAGTCAGCCCCTTCTTAGCATTGTAGTTCAGCAAATAGGAACTACAGTAAAAAAGATACTAATAGAAGCTAAGTATGGAGAGGAAGTTAATTGATCCAATGGAGCAATGTTGCAAAAGATGGAAGGAAGGAATAAAACTTGTATTACTTACAAGTGGGATGTACAAGGGGTGGGTTTTGGTTAGCTTAGAGAGTTTTTACATATGTGTGCAAATGTGTACAAATGAATACAAATGGGGATATTTATAGGTTACAAGCTCACCTAAGTAGTGGTGTAGGGAGAAGTTTTAGAATTTTTAAAAATAAGGAAAATAGCAAATAAATGGGAGCCACATAAAATTAGTGATAAATTGTAGACAATGTAGGTCCCACAGAAAAATTCTACTTGCTTCTCCTTCCAATCGACAGAAAACGATAAGGAAGTTGCCTTCACTCCCTTCTAGCTTCTGCACCAGACTCCCCCAATAGCTTCTAGAAAATTGGCAAGTTTAGCTTTTGCACAAGCTGGGCGTGCATCTTCCTTGCTTCTGCTTAAGCGCCCAGCAGCCCAGTCCGGTCCAAAATCTTGTCCAGTGCCGAGCCAAAATTGGCCCCCAACATCTCCTAGGTGGTACTGTAGCGCCCCACATCTCCTAGGTGATACTGTAGCGCCCCAATTGGCTTCTGCCTAGTTCCCACCCCAACTAAACCTCGTGCCTACGAGGATTCTCGCCCATCGAACCTCACTTGGCAGTTCATAGACTTGCAGTCATTCTCCCTTGCAGTCTTGCAGCTTCAGCCGAGCTTCGTAGCCTGTCTTGCTAGTGCCAATGCCCAATTGGATCTTGTCCGCCTCTAATGGGCCTCCTTCCTTCGCAAAAAGTCTTGGATTTGCGGGAGCAATTGTGAAGGCTGTAACATTCTCTTTCAGCTATTTCGGCGATGTTCTAGCCGCGCCTTGCCAATATGATAGAATCTCATCCTCATTTTGCTAGAGGTTGCCAGTATGATACAAATGGTTGCCCCTTCTTGGTACCACCCTATGAGAAATTATCTCTTTTACTCTATTAGCATGAGTGGTTGCTACAGATGTTGGTGCTCTCTTGGATTCCCCCCTTGTTGGTTCTTCCTCATCTTGATAATATGGCTTCAACAAACTCACATGGAAGATGGGGTGAGTTTCAATGTGGGGAGGAAGCTTGAGTTTGTAAGCTACCTTCCCAACCTTACAAACTTTCTTCTCCATCAGAAAGGGTCCTTCATACCTTTTCAATAAAGCTTTGTAAATCAGGCTGTAGTTGTTCACTGTGTGGGGCAACAACTTGACTAGCACCAAGTCCCCTTCCTTAAACTCTACATTTTGTTGATTCACATAAGCCCACTTCTTCATCTTTTTGGAGGCTTTGCTAAGGAGAGTCTTTGCAAATTCGCCTTTCTCATTCCATCCTTTAGCAAATTTATAGGCACTTGGACTCTTTCCTCCATACCTCCTAGTTAAAGTAGGATGTAACGACCCGGAAACCGGACCGCTACCGGCGCTAGGATCCAGATCGGCTTAAGGCCGCCGGGAACCGTAGCAAGCCTAACATACATGCTTGAAAACCTGTTTAATCCCATACATGATCAACAATTACATAAAAATTTAAAACTTTCTCATTTATTCATTCGTTCGTTCATTCATTCATTTGTTCATTCATTCATTCTTTCACTCATTCATTCATTCATTCATTCATTCATTCATTCATTCACCAAACTTAACCTGTGCATGCACAAATCATAACATAAAACCTCTCACTGGAGTCCTCATCAAATACTCCAATGGGGTACCATAACATACATTAAGCTTGGTTTACATAATCATCATTAAATATTTAAGATCATGTACTAAAAAGGGATTGACAACATACTATGGTCAAGCACAACTCTAAACTTCCATAAGCATCATTACATTACATTTCTAAACTATACTTTTACATTACATCATATTCATGTCAACATCTATATCTATTACATAAAACATGATATTACTCCTGCTGACCTCCTGGTCTACCCTGTACCTAAAAACCTGGAGGTTAAAGGAGAGGGGTGAGCTATAAAGCCCAGTGAGCAGAATAAATAAACATTCAATTTAAATTTCATGCTTTCATGAAATGCAACACATCACAAACAAATCACATCAAGGATGGACTTGTCACCAATAGTCCTCTACATAGTCCAATCGTGCCATGGGCGTAGAATGGGCCTCACTGGTCTTTCTCTTAACATAACATAGCATAACATAACATTCCATAGTGTCAGGGGCGTAGAATGGGTCTCACTGGTCTTTCTCTTAACATAGTGTCAGGGGCGTAGAATGAGCCTCACTGGCTATCCGTACCGTATCATCATCATACCATAACATACGAGGACTAAAGGGTCATCCAACATCCATCCACATCATCATCAAGTTATGCAATGCAATATATTCGTGAATTCTAATGCAAACAACCTAGTATATCTCATGGCATACGTGATGCATGTATCATGCTCAAAGTTTATTTATTTGCTTGGAAACATAAAGAGTTATTCCACTCACCTCTGGCTGAAGCTCTAATGATTCTGAAGCAGCTATCTCACTGCTGAGGTCCTTGGTTCCTCGGGTCCGAACCTACACAGGTGGACTCAAATGAGGGACCAAACATCCATGAACATGACTCTAGAATACTCCCCAAAAACCCCCTAAAACACCTTAAAACAATCACATAAATCATGCAAAGGAAGGCTGAACAGGGCACTTTCAGCGGCAGGTTCGGCGGCCGAAAGTCCCTCCAGAGCCGAAAGTCATGCACCTTCGGCGGCACTTTCGGCGGCCGAAAGGTTCCCTTCAGAGACGAAACTCATGCATGTTCGGCGGCACCTTCGGCGGCCAAAACTCCCTTCCAGAGCCGAAAGTCCACTTTCGGGGGTAGGGTTTGGCAGCCGAAAGTTGGCCTCCACAGGCAGGTTCGGCGGCCGAAAGAGCCTTCGGCTGCCGAACCTGAGTTCTTCCAAAGGGCAGAACTCAGCCTCTTTCATGCACAAAAATCTCTCAATCCATTCACACATGCATTTACCTAGTCTACAACATGCAAACTCAAGCCAACAAGCACATAGGGGTTTCAAACTAACTTAAACCCCAACGAAAACACATCAAACAATCCACATTGCTCATAAGCATAACATAAATCCATAAACTCAACAATAACCTAAACATGCATTTCTACCCCATAGATCTTCATAAAACTTGTTTAAAACATACAAGGAGAGTTGGATCTAAGCTTACCTCTTGGAGATTGAGAGGAAGAACGATCCTAGCTTGGAGATGGGGAGAAATCGACTCTTTGGTCTCCAAGCTTCAAAACTTGCTCTTTTACTCAAATATCTTCAAACCAAGTGAAAACTCATAAGAAAATCATGAAGATTCGAAGGAAGAAGCTCAAAATCGATGAGGGACGGCAGAGAACTCACCTTGGCCGAAAACGGGGAGAAAAGCTCACCCGTTCGGACATGGGGACCCCTTTATAGGTGGCTGGCCAGGCCACTTTCGGGGGCCTAACGTGCCTCCGCATGCATGCCATGTTCGGCGGCCGAACATAAGGTTCGGATGCCGAACCTGGACTTCCCTCACTCATGCCTTCGGGGGCCTAAAGCACTCCCGAAATGCATGCATGTTCGGCAGCCGAACTTGAGGTTCGGCGGCCGAACCTGGGTCTTCCTCCAAAGCTATTTTCATACAAAACTCATTTCCTTTCTTGCTTAAAACCATAAAATACATTAAAACATTTTATAAAAACATGGTTTTACCCTTCTAGAGGTTTCCGACATCCGAGATTCCACCGGACGGTAGGAATTCCGATACCGGAGTCTAACCGGGTATTACATAGGAGGAGTCAAAGGTTGTTGGTTCGTAGCTATTTCTGAAGGGCTTGCGCCCATGGATTCACTTTTTTGCAAGTAGTAGGAAAATTGAGCAATATCAAGTAAGTGAATCTAATTTTTTGGTTAGCACTTACATAATGATGAAGGTACATCTCCAAGAGGGCATTGATCCATTTGGTTTGTTCATCGGTTTGAGAATGGAAACTGGTTGAGAAATTAAGCTCTGTGCCCATTATCTTGAATAACTCCATCCAGAACCTTCTAGTGAACCTTGGATCTCGATCACTTACAATAGTCCTTGGAAGGCTATAATATTCTACCACGCTTTGGAAGAATGCCTTGGCTGCATCCTCAACATTAAAAGAGATAGGCATAGGTATGAAAATGGCGTATTTGCTGAACATATCAACCACCACCATGATATTTCCATAACCCTCCACCTTCGACAAACCAATGATAAAATCCATCGAGATTGATTCCCATGGCCTCCCGGGAATAGGCAATGGCTCTAACAGTCCCATAAGATTCCTTTGCTCACCCTTGTCCTGTTGGCAAACAAGGCAAGTTTTGACATAATGCTCAATGTCATCCCACATTCTCGACCAGTAGTATGCACGCTCCGCCAATGCTTGCATGCACGCAATCCCTAGATGACCATCCCACAGTGCATCATGGCACTCATGGATAATTTCCTTATGCAGTTCTGCTCAATTCGGCACATGTAAGCACCCATTTACAGTGCGCAAGACATCCTCATCTGCTACAAAACTCTAGAACCTGCCAGCCCGTGCCAACGCCAACAACTACCTAGCCTATGCATCAAAATCCATCACCTGCCTCACACCCTCCTCCAGCGGTAAATTGGGTTGGCTTGTGGCAGCCAATTCTGCCTTGTGGCTAATAACATCTGCAATGAGGTTCACTTTTCTTGGCTTGTAGTCAATGATAAAATTGAACTCCATAAGAAATACTTGTCATCTAGCCTGCTTCGGGGAGAGCTTTTTTTGCGTGAAGAAGTAGCTTGTGGCCACATTATCCATTTTCACTACGAACTTGCTCCCGAGCAAATAATATCTCCAAGTGCGAAGACAATGCACCTCCACCATCATTTCTTTTTCTTGAACTGTATACTTCCTTTCGGTCTTATTCAATTTTCTGCTTTCATAAGCCATGGGGTGTCCACATTGCATCAATACCCCGCTTATAGCATTTGTGTGTACTTCGAACGACTTCCCATAATTCGGAAGCACCAGGAATGGCTCTTCAGTGATTGCTTGTTTCAACTCTTTAAATGCGTGCTGGCACCACACATCCCACTCCCATTGCCGGTCTTTCTTCAAAAGGTCAATTAGGAGAGCTGCAATAGCTGAATAGCCTCGGATGAACCTCCAATAGTAATTGGCAAGGCCTAAGAAAGACCTCACTTCCGTAACTTTTTTTGGCACCTCCCGATCCCGTATGGCCTTCACTTTAGCCTCATCAATCTAGATTTTCCCATCTCCAATGATATGACCAAGGAATGACACCTCTTTTTGAGCAAATTCATACTTCTCCTTTACATATAGTTGATTTTCTCGCAACACTTAAAAAACTTGTTTCAAATGCTCAAGGTGCTCTTGCAAAATTTTACTATAAACATAATATCGTTAAGGTAAACCACAACAAACTTATCGAGAAATTGATGGAACACCTTGTTCATTAGCGTGCAAAAAGTAGTTGTTGCATTAGTAAGCCCAAAAAGCATAACAAGAAACTCAAAGGAGCCATATCTTATCACACATACGGTCTTTGGTTCATCACCCTCGACAATTCTCACTTGGTAGTATCCTTACCTCAAGTCAAGCTTTGAAAACCACCGAGCTTCCCCTAAATGATTAAACAAGTCAGCTATAATAGGAATAAGATATTTATTTTTCACCGTTACCTTGTTAAGCGTATAGTAGTCAATGCACATTCGAAGTGAGCCATCCTTCTTTTTTAAAAAGATCATCGGTGCTCCATATGGTGCCTGTAAAGGTTGTATGAAACCGGCCTCTAGCAACTCCTTTAATTGCTTCCTCAATTCCTCCAATTCCGGAGGAGCAAATTTATAAGGGACCCTCGATGGTGGATTGGCTTCAGGCTCCAGCTCTATCACATGATCTACTTCCCTTCTTGGAGACAACTTCTTCGGCAATTCCGAAGGCATAACATCACTATACTCATCAAGCACTTGTAACACTTCCTCAGGCACATTAAGGAACTGTCCTTCACCTTCTTCCTTTAAAGCGATAAGGTAAGTGTGCTCTCCATGTCTAACTCCTTTGGCCAATTGCATTGCCAAGAGCACATTGGCATGGTTGCCCTTACTCCTTGTCAATGGAATAGTACATATATTCCCTTTGTTCATAATACACATAGAATTCACATATGGAATAGGAATAACATGCACACCATCTAAAAATTCCATACCTAACACACAAGCATAATCATCCATAGGCACAATAGAAAAGTCAAGGTTACCATGCCACTCACCAATTTTGATAGGCACCTCACGAGCAATAGCATGGATCATGTTAGGCTTTGAATTCACGACCTTCAACCATGCTAAGGTCTTATCATACTTGATCCCAAGCTTGTTTGCCTCTTCAAGCTTTATGAAGTTGTTGGAAGCCTCAGTATCCACTAATGCCTGCAACTTTTGAAGTTGTTTACATTCACAAAGAGTTGCCCCTTCTTCACCTTCGGAGGATCTTGCTTACACAAGGCAACTGCAAGTTGCAAGGATTCCATACTAGCTTCTTCACCCTTTTTGCTACCCGCTTCTTTCTCCTCCATAAGAGCAAAAAGTTTATTACTTTGAACACTCTCGAGCTCTCTGTGGGCCTTCACATAAGAAACACTTGATTGGAGGCCTATCACCACTTTTATTTTCGGGCTTCTTGAACTTGAAACCCCTTTCCTTTCTCTTCCTGTTCTTAGAACCTCCAGCCTTCCCTTGTGAGCCTTCCTCACCTTCTTTGGACTTGTAAGGCTTGACCTTCCCCTTATCTAGCCTCTTAAACTCCACAAGAGACTCGACTATTAAAATTATCATGGCCAAGTCTTGTGCACCCCTACGTTGCACCTCCAACCTTACACAATTTTGGAGCCCATCCATGAAGGTAAAGAGGGCCTCACTGTCGGATTAGTCTGGAATCTCCAACAACACCTCCGATAATTCTTTTACATATTCTTGGATACTTCCCCGTTGTGTGAGCCTCCTTAGTTTAGCTCTAGCCTCATGGGCAGCATTATCCGGATAAAATTGTTTCCTTAACTCCTTTTTGAAATATTCCCAATTAGCAATAATATATGCACCATTCTTAATATCGGCATGGCGTCTCCTCCACCAAACCGATGTTGTGTCCATAAGAAACAAAGTAGCATTGTCTACTTTAAGGGCTTCATCGACTATATCAATAGCCTTAAAATATTGCTTTATTCCCCAAATAAAATTATCTATCTCCCTTGCATTCGTAGATCCCTTGAACATACTAGGCTTAGGAATTTCTATTCTAGAGGAAGTAGCAAACATACCTGCGGGCGTAGAAGATGTCCACGTAACTCCTTGCGCTACTACCCATTTAAGCACCACAACTTCATCCATGACTTCTTTCATCTTCGTAAGCACCCTATCCAACTCCTTTCACAAGTATCTATTTTCCTCCTTTACGGCAGCAAGCTCTTCTGCCATTGCATGTTTCATGGTCTCGCTTTCCCCGGCTAATTTATCATTGAGAGCCCCTTGCACCTCATCCCAAACTCCTCATCAGACCTATCGAGCTCCTCCACGTGTGCCTCGAGCTCTTCCAGCTTGTCATCGCCATCTATGAGCTTTAGCTCAATTTTGGCCAGACGAGTATCAACATCGCCGAACTCGTCCCTTGCACGAGATGGTTCATGCGACTTCCCCCTGCGGATCTTCTTAAGGCCTATCGCGGCATGGGAAGCCATAGCAACCTGCTCCTTGCTGCTTGGCACAATTGCTTGGCCTACCGCACCATGAGTAACATCGTTGGGATCAGACATTTTGCAAACAGCCTACCAATTGCAACAATATGCTCTGATACCACTTGTCATGGTCCTTGAATAATCACGACTCAAATCTGCCAAGAATTGGCTTGGATTCATGTGACCTTAGTCCAACCAAGAACTAAGTCAGCCCCCTTTCTTAGCAGTGTACAACAAATATGAACTACTATAAAGAAGATGCCAACAGAAGCTAAGTATAAAAAGGAAGTTAGTTGATCCAATAGAACTGTGCTAAGAAAGATGGAAGGAAGGAATAAAACTTATATTACTTGCAAACAAATTATTTACAAGTGGAATGTACAAGGATGCGGGTTTCAGCTAGCATAGAGAGTTTTTACATGTGTGTATAAATGAATACAAATGGCATATTTATAGGTTACTAGCCGACCTAGCTAGTGATGGAGGGAGAAGTTTTAGAATTTCCTAAAAATAGGGAAAATAGCGAAAAAATGGCAGCCATATAAAATTGGAGACAATTCTAAACAATGTGGGTCCCACAGAAAGTTCTACTTGCTTCTTCTTCCAGCCAGTAGAAAAGGACAAGGAAGCTGCCTTGCTTCTGCTTGCGTGCCCAGCAGCACATGTCCAAAATTCTGTCCAGCGCCTAGCTAAAACTGGTCCAACATGTCCTAGGCAGTACTGTAGCGCCCCTAATTAGATTTTGTTTGGTTCTCGCCCCAACCAGACCTCACGCCTGCGAGGATTCTCACCCGTCGAACCTCATTGGGCAGTTCGTAGGCCTGCGGTCATTTTCCCCCGTGGTTTTGCAGCTTCAGCGCAGTACCGCAACTTGTGTTACTAGTGCCAGCGCCTAATTGGACCTTGTTCGCCTATAATGAACCTCTTTCCTTTATAAAAAGTTTTGGATTTACTAAAGCAATTGCGAAGACTGCAATAGAGGGGTGGTAGGGCTTGATTTTAGAATCCTAAATTAAACGTCTCTTGGCCATTTTGATTGGATTGTCTTTAAAACAGCAAAAATCTTTTTGCTTTTCCATTTTTATTCCATATAATAATAATAATAATAATAATAATAATAACGCCTTAATCTATTAAGGGCTAAAATTAAAATAATTCAAAATTTACGCAAATTATTAATTTTGCCTTAACAATTTTGACCTCCACCTTTCCAATTAGTATCTAACAGAATAAGCCTTTTTTTTAAAAAGAAAAATATTAATTTTAGTCAAATATTTGCATAAATTATCTATTTTAGTAAAAAAAAGAAATCAACTGCTACACTGTTTTACTTGGTACTTCTGATTTTTTAAGGAAGTTCAAATGTAGAAAAAACTAAAGTTGGACAACAATGCGTTGCTAAAGAAACTAGTTTCATACCACCACCATTAGAAAAAAAAAAAAAGAAGAATTAACACAAATCAAACGATTGATTTCAAGAAGCATCACACTTATTGTTTTTTATATGGATAGCCTTGTTTCTTTGTCGAATTTTACATGGATAACTTAAATTTAGCAATATATTACAGATTTACATCCTTTGGCCAAATATACAAAGGCCAGTCAGGCCCTTTTTACATGCACTAATCACTGAGAACAAATCCTCTATGTGAAAACAAGTCATCGGCCAGTGAGCTTGACCATCCACGCACCACCCAAATAAAGACCCAGAAGAGGTGCCGCTAAAAGCACCTGAGTAAGAGGATCAGTTGATGGAGTGAGTACAGCAGCTGCAACAACTGCCCCGACAACCACATATCTCCAAATTGACAGCATTTGGTCCCCTGACACTAGACCCACTTGTCCAAGTAGAACTTGTATAACAGGAACCTGTAGAATCACATAATTTAATCAACTATCGAACCAGATTAGGTAAAATAATTTAATCAACTATCGAACCAGATTAGGGAAAACTGCAAGGTTTCTAGCGTTCAACTGCAGGGTTTTGTTATTTAGGTTATAATGATCACAAAAAGAAAGAATACAGAGAACTCCACAAGGGATATCTGAGAACTGAGAACATATTAATAGAACTACTCTTACATGTTCATGCAAACAAGCCAGATACAAAATTCCCAAACCTAGGCAGAGAATGAATCAAAAGCAAAGGAAATGTTGGATTATTGTACCAATAGAAAAACGAAATCTTATTTGACAAGGCAAGATAATGAAACTGATTTCAAACTTCAAGAGGCTGACATTGCATGTAAATGTAAAGGCAAAATGAGTTGGAGGGCAAAAAGTTTTACCTGAAAAGACAGACCTGTGCTGAACATGAGCACAAGCACAAACTCAAAGTATTGGTCAATAGACCATAAAGATTCCACAGCTCCTTCTGCATAGCTAACAAAAAAATTTAACGCTGCTGGAGTCAGAACCAAATAGGAGAAGACAATTCCAGCATAAAAGAGTACTGAGGAGCCTAAAACAATTGGCCCCAAGAACCTTCTTTCTGATCTTGTTAAACCTGGAAGAACGAAGGCTATAATCTCATAAAGGATAACTGGGCTTCCCAAAAGAAGGCCACAGTATCCTGATACCTGCATGGCACAAAAGGTTCTTGTTACTATCAGCAGTAGCTTAATCCCAACTGAAACCCAATGATTTTTACTGAATGGGATACTGAAATTGAAACACAATTACCATGGAATGCTAAGCATGTTGAAATACTATCTGACAATGGACGACAAGTGATAAAAAGCACATAATAAGGAATTAGCTAGTTTAAGGTATGACGTATCAAGGCCATGATTTTTACTGAATGGGATACTGAAAATGAAACACAGTTACCATGGAGTGCTAAGTATGTTGAAATACAAGTGATAAAAAGCACATAGTAAGGAATTAGCTAGTTGAAGGTATGAAGTATCAAGGCCCTGATGGTCTTAAAGACCAGGGGGTTCAAATAAATATGGAGAATGCAACCATTCAAGCAAATAAGTAATAATATTGGATTTCAGATTTCCGACAGACATATCCACTCCTTCAGATCCTTTATAATTCCTTTCCCACCGAATGACCACATTAAGCAGTGATGCATGTTCAAAAGAGTATAAATTTATCCAGCAGAGGAACTAAAAAGACAAAGTAACCAAATTTTCATAATTACACAAAAATATAAATTATGTAATCCTGATATGCACAAATGCCTCATACTGACAACACCATATGCTGAAATCACATTATGTCAAGGTAATGTAGATAGTTGGCCCCTCAAAAAATTTTTTCCATCTTAACTCCTTTTCATTTTCCACACAAGCTATTTCATACTTTGAGATAGCCAAAGTGAGCCATGAGCTGTCACTACAATATAGGGTCACGTGACAATGATCTGATAAGTGGAAAACGCGGTACCACTAGAGTAAAGTAAGACCCAGACACCTCAACATCCGATTTATCACCAAGACTCGCCCTCCCCTGAATAGGACGAATCTCGACATACAGTTACCGTTAGCGGGCACAATTCAGCATGCCCTCGTTACCATTGTTACACCTGTAATCACGGGATCATCGACCAATTAACCCAGCAGGATCCTTTATCAGGTTAGCCGGCCACATCATTGTCGAATCATCAGAAGATGCTATATTTATCTCCATCCTCTTACAGTATAAAAAGAAAATGATTACAAAAGTAAAGGTATGCAATTCTTACACAACTATATTTGAGTTCTAAGCAATTCATTACATTCACTCCATTCGCCAGTTTGTTAGTTTGTTGACTTGATCATTGGAGTGACTATCGTGGCACCCACCATCTCACGTTCTCTTTCTTGCAGGTTTAGCTAATCATAGCACAACTCTGTTTTCCGGCCGCATCAATTGGTTCCATTGTCGGAAAATCCATTGAATCATCTCCGTTTATTTAGGTTACGACTGGTCTCCTACTCTTTTTCTCATAGAAAGAAATCTCTCTCTTCTCTCTCTCAAAATGGCTGCATCATTAGGTTTCGTTGTCAGGCACAGGGCCAAAGCGGGTTCCGCTAGTCCAGGTCACAAGGCAGGTTCCACCAAACCACAATTCGAGCGTTGGTCCTCTAAACAAAGCCACAAGACGGATTTCACCATGCCAAATCACAAGGCAGTTCTGCTAGACTACAATTCGAACATTGGTCCCGCTAAACAAGGCCATAAGGCGGATTTCACCAGACAAAATCACAAAGTGGGTTTTGCTAGACCACACTCCAAAAATTGGCCCCACTAAACAAGGCCACAATACGGGTTTTGCCAGGTCAGATCACAAAGTAGGTTCTGCCATACCACAATCCAAGCATTGGTTTCACTAAACAAGGTGGGTTCCGCGCGTTAGTTCCACTAATCAAGGCATTCATGTGGAGCCACAAGGCAGGTCCCGTCGGGCTCAACTACCAAGTATTAATCCCCATAAAAAGTTCTAAGACATTTGATGTCCAAGGCCACAGGGCGAGTATAAGATAGGCCAAAAGATCGGGCGTTGATCCCACTAATCAAGGCATTTGTGCCAGGCCAAGAGGCAAATTTCGCCATACTCAACTACTAGGTGATAGCCCCATATAAGATTTTCGATGCATTTGAGGCCCAAGCTACAAGATGGGTATTCACAAAAGAGTACTAGCTTCAAAATTATAAGAAATCCTATAAGGTATCTCAGCTCCAAGGCAGATATTCGCCAGGCCATATGTCCAGGTATTAGCCCTGCTATTCAAAAGTTTTCAATTTATTTGTCACCATTATAGTGATCGAGTGTTAATCCCTTCACAATCTTTTAAAAAAAATTATTTAAGTTTTGAGTAGATAAGATTTATGGTTGGTTATTGATCATATCAAACCATGAAAATAAAATATTTTTCATTCAAATAAAAGACTTATTACAGGGCAGGAGGGACATCATCATTCGCCTCCTCACGAGCTTCTGTTACAGATTCATCATTGGCTATGACATCAGAAGCTGGGTTAGGAGAGTTTGTTAAATTTGGACCAGACCTAACTTACCCCAAAAGCTAGCTCAAGGGGAAAGAGTACCTATACCCATATAAAGGGCATATTATCCCTTTTTCAAACCGATACAGGATTCAACGCACACCCTCACGCCCAGGACCACACTAGAGTGTGACACATTGGGAGGTCCAACATCAATGGGGCGCTCTAATACCATGTTAAATTTAGGCTACGTCTAACTTACTCCAAAAGCTAACTCAAGGAAGGGAGTGCATATGCCCATATAAGGGGTACATTATCTCTTTTCCAAACCGATGTAGGATTCAATACACCCCTCACGCCCAGAACCACACTAGAGCGTGACATATTGAGAGGTCCAACATCAGTGGGATGCTCTCATACCATGTTAAATTTAGGTTAGGCCTAATTCACTCCAAAAGTTAGCTCAAATGGGAGGAGTGCCTATGCTCATACAAGGGGCACATTATCTCTTTTCCAAATCGATGTGGGATCAATAGGATTGTCTTCAATTAGCACTTCTTTGTCCTGCCCATCCTCATCCTCAGCGAAATGTCATCGACCCAAAAAAAGTCCTTTGCAGGAAAATGCCTGAAAAGCTCCTTCTTGACGGAGTCTTGGTCTTGTACGAACATCTCCCCACCCTAGGCAATCATATGTTGAAATTCTATCTCAAGCTCAGCAACCCTGATAGAGGCGGCCCTGACCTCTCAACTTGAGCCTGTAGTTCCAGGACTTAGCGATGCAACAGGGCCATTTGATTCTCGGCAATCTTCGCCCGATTCTCAAGGACCAGCTTGGAAGCATTGGCCTTACTTAGCTCAGTCTGAAACTTGTCCACGGACTCCAGAGTCTCCTTCATGGCACCTTCTACCTCGTCAATACGAGCTTACAACCTCGAGCATTCCTCTGCCAAGAACCTCCTGTCTGTTTCCTAAGCACCACACTCCTGTCTCAGGACTTTATTACACTCCTTAGCCACGTAGACACATAAGGCACTCTCTAAGACAGAATGCATAACATTATCAAAAAACTCATCCGTCTCGAGCTCATTCAGACGACGGCAATCCCCGAGCCTCAAGACATTCTTGGTCAAGAGGACGGCCACGTTAGAATCATCAAAGAGAGAAAGCGTCCGGATTAGGACCAATGCTAAGCGCTAGATGCTGGGAGGCCATGAGGAGTCAATCTCCACGTTGGCAGGAACAAGCTCAGTAGGAGCGGGGATAACAGCAGAAAGCTCAAAAATGGGGGTAGATCCAAAGGCGCCCATGGCAGAAGACTCAGGCTGTAAGTGGACCGACTCTTCTACTATAGGTTGGGGAAGAAGAGATTACCCCAGCGGCAATCTTGCCTTTGTGGACAACACGTGTCGCTTCAGCAAATTTGCTTCTTGACCCAGCCACATCTACGTATATTGAAAAGTAAGTTAGACAAGTTAAAATCTAAAAGAAGGTAGAAAGATACCCTGATCTCTGGCCAGAGAAGTGCTCTTCCTGAGGCTGGAAAGGCTGGGCGGGCAAGAATCCTAAGTCTGACTTGCCTGGAGATGACTTTGCCAAGATAAAATGGTGTTCCTTACTGCCTAAATGATGTCCATTTTCTTTGGAGACTTGGCTATCGTCAAGAGAAATTCTAAAGCCTCATCCTCATCCCTCCTCGATTAGACTTATCCTTTCTCAGTTCCACCCATAGATTTCAGCTCATTTGAAGGCGCCCAAAACCCCCTAGACATCCTGTGATGATGGACAAAAAACTTGTTTTTCCATCGCTCTAATGAAGAAGATATCCGATCGAACATCGTTTGACATTTTTGCCTGCTAAAAAACCAAAACTCTTCATTTTTGCGGATACCCAGCTAGTACAGCTAAGAGAAAAAGGCTACGCTTGGTTCAATGTTGTTATAAAGATGCCACATAATTCTCCAGCTATTGGAATGCAACTGGGCGACCGAAAGCTTATAAAACCGAAGGACATCAACAAAAAACGGATCCATAGAGAACCGAAGACCCGCATTTAGCTACTCTTCAAAGACTATAACAGTATCTTTCGTAGGAATCAGGTCATTCACACGAACTTGAAAAAGGGGCAAAGATATGAAAAGTCTCTCAAAGAATCTGATATTTATCATGGAGGCGACCCACATCTTACTCTGATAGGATAGAGGAATTTCGCTATTCAGGCTAATTTCGCTCTCTTGAGCCGCCCTCAGTAGAACAATAGGAGTCGGGGCACGGATGGGGCCGTCAGAGGAGGAGCTGGAGGCGAAACCTCTATTAGGAGTAAGAGAAAAAGAGGAAGTATTCCTGTTCATTGTAAAAGGAAAAAAGAAAACAGAAATTACCATGAAAGTAAGGAAGTGTAATCGGAAAAGGAGCGACTGAATTTTTCTGAAAACAAAGATTACAGTTGAGAGCAAAAGTGATATTTGGAAAAGAAGAAGGGTTCTTACAAGACGGTTTTAACGGCAGGCTTTAAATAGGGCTCGAGAAATGGAGCAGCCGTCATTAAAAAGCTAGACAGGCAAAGCGGCGTGAGCTAGGAAAAAACTAATATCCATAAGCCACGTGCCCTAAATCGTGAGAACAACTATCACCTTCGAATTTGAAGAATCGAAGACCAGCGAAGAGACCTCTAATGTTACATAACAATCACCCAAAGTGAGCCATGAGTTGGCACCACAAAACAGGACCACGTGGCAAAAATCTGAAAACGCGCTCCCATCCAAAAAAAGGAAGACTCAGGCACCTTAATACCCGGTTTATCACCAAGACTCGCCCTTTCCTGGATAGGACGAGTCTCGACATAAAGTTACCATTAGCAGACACAATCCAGCTTGCCCCCGTTATGCCTGTAATCACGAATCAACAACCAGTTAACTTGACAGAATCCCTTATCAGATTAGCCAGCCACATCATTGCTAAATCATCATGAGATGCTATATTCATCTCCATCCTCTTACAATATAAAGAAAAGAATGATAACAGAGGCAAAAATACGCAATTCTTACGCAACTACATTTAAGTTCTAAACAATTCATTACATTCACTCTATTCATGAGTTTGCTGACTTGAGCATCGGAGTGGCTGCCGTGGGCACCCACCACTTCACGTTCTCTTTCTTGCAGGTTTAGCCAATCACAACACAGTTCTGTTTTCCGGTCGCATGAGGTATCTTCATCCGTTCTCCTTTTGCACTACCTTTCCATTTTTCTTTTATATTCTGCTGATAGTTCTCTTCCAAGTTTCGGACTAGGGTTCCACCCAATATGATATTTGACTTCCCCTACTACCTTTGTTTTCCACAACTTTCTGCAAGCTGGTATCACATCTAAAAATGAATAATTAACTAAATGTCATCACTCTTTTTACACAATGGAATGGTGTGTCATTGAAGGCATTTATATTCTATCAGTAGCTCAATCATTATAAAAAGGAAGCCAAAATTTAATTAAAGAATAAGAAAGATGATGAAATAAAGAAAAACATAGCAATCCTCCTTTTCATTGTTAAGGTAAACATAGATTATGAATTTCCTGATTAATTTTTTGAATTTCAGAACTAGGTAGCTATAAGCCTAATAGTTACACATTCACCCAGACCGTAAACATATTCAGGTGCCAAATAAAGAAAATAGAAGCTGCACATACGACCAACCAAGGCCACATAAATCCAGCTTCGCCATCAAGTCTGATAAAAAAAACCCTTATAATTGCAAATCATAAAATACTTTCAAAGGCAATAAATCTGTTAGTTCCATCTAACCTTCAATGTTGTAAAGAAAAACTCTCCTGGAGCTAGTTGCAGAAAGCGTACACCCTGTGCTTTAACAGGAGCTTCAAGAACCATAATAAGTTCTTTTGAAAATGCAAAGCATCCCAAGATAGCAGCTCCAACAGCCAAAACTGACACAAATATTCTCTGACGTAGTTCTTCAAGATGATCAAATATACTCATTTCTTTATCATCGGGAAGGAGCTCTTTACTGGGATACAAGAAATCATAAAGTGCACTTCCTTCAGTATTTTGAGCAAAGTTTTCTAGTGAGCTGTCAGGCATATCTGTAATGTCCATTAAAAAAAAAAAGAAGAAAAACAGCAAGTACAAAATAAGGTCATTCTTGATAACATGAGAAAGACATCAGCAGACTGAAGAGAGAGTATCATCGACAGTTTATCGTGCAGATTTATGTTTCTAATCTTGCTCTCTTTAATTAAAAAAAGAAATCCAAGCTTTGCCCAGAATCTATCATATCTTCCAATGACATACTACCAGCTAACAAACAGAGCATATGCAAGCAAAAGCGCTAAACACAGATTAGCTAAAAGTTTTGAATTCACAAAAGAAAAAAGGGGAAAAAGACAAATTATGATTTATCCCCTCACCAGGCCTATCCTCAAGAGCCGAGCCAACACCTCCACTAGTAGTAGAGCTGGTAGAAGGTGACTCCGGCTGCTTCTCGCCGATATCATCGTCAACAGCAGCGAAACAAGCGACTCTACTGAAACGTGTAGTGCTCCGCAAACTACCGAATCTCAACCTCCGTCTCCTGGATGACGAAGAAGCCAGTTGTTGTTGTTGTTGTTGCTGCTGCTGCTGGTTTCTAATAGAAAGGAAGCGCTTACAGAAGCAACCATGGAACCGTAAGTGAGGGAAGAGAGCGATGCTCGTACTTCCCATCTCTCTCTACCTCTGTTATTTTGATTTTCAGTTCAAAAAATAGAATAAAAATCGGTCGCCGTTAGCTTTAGTAGCGGGCCAATGTGATCGGTGGTGAATATTGGCTTGGCACTCGTTGGCTGCCGATAATTTTAGATTTTTTGGACAAGGCGCATTTTAGCTTAGATGAAACGGAAATGCTAACTGGTGCCATTTGTCCACGATATGCCATTCACTCTTGGAGTTACCCGGATGCGGTATTGGGTTAAAGTCCGATCCATAAAAATAAAACCAAATTGGCATTCCAATATAGACTTCAAGACGACGACGCTTTGCTCATTCTCCTTTTACAATTTTTTAAGGTGTAATTTTTTATAAAATATCAAAATTGTCTCCTGTAAATTATTAAATTTATTATCTTTTGCCTTATATGAGAAACCAAAAACAAAAAACGTTTTCCCTTGAAGCCACATTTGTAGAGCTTTAATTTCAATGCATCTGGAACTAACTGCCCAATGCCTCCATCACGCGACCATAGGTCCTTGATGGCCTCCAAAATTACTTGGACAATTCTCTCAAAGATGTTGATAGAATTTTCATTTCTCCTATATCAATACTTAACTCATTGACTCAGATTTTTTCCTCTTCCCTGCCTGTAAACCACTTCTACTTTCTTCAATTTGTGTTGTTATAGTAGCAGAACTGGTTTTGGTGGAGTCACAGAGTGGACACTTGGGTTGTTCCTGCTCCAGTAAGTGGGGCATGATAGGAAGAGAAATTGATGGATCTTGCATGTTAACTTTGCTCTTACTTAGACATCAAACTGATAAAAACTGAGATGGACTTTTCCACTATTTGTTGAATCCATAACACCAAAAAAATTAAATTATTACATTTAGTCAGTTCGATTTAAAATTAAATTAAATTAAATAAATTAAAAATTAAAATTTTTATAAATAAAATAAATTTTTAATTTTAATAAAAATTATATAAAATATATTTTAAAATTTTAAAATATATATTTTTATCTTATGACTTTGTTAACTATTAGTATTAGAGTTAATATTAATAAAAAGTATTTATTTAAATATATTAATTAGTGAGCATTAAAAGTCAAGTAAAAATATAAATATATATCTAATAACAAAAATATTAAAATAATTTTTATTCAAACTATATTATTGCATTTAAAAATATGCCTTTCTTGAAAAGTTATCAGTTACTATTATCTTAGTTTTTATAAGAAAAAACAAACTTTTTGACAAATAAAATATTAATTATATAATAAAGTAAATTATTGAAATAAATAATAAGGTAGAAGAATCCAATTTTAAAAACCGTAAATTACAAAGCAGAAGATTGAAAGTATCGAATGGGGCTTAGTTTTACACTTGAAAATTAATATTTGATTTGATAGAATTGAAATTTGGGTTCAGATCTATGAAAGTTAAAGCCACAAAATGACTGTTTTGTCTTATTTTCACCCCCATAATTTTCATTAATTTGATTTAATATCTTGTCTGCTTCCCATCTTACTTGACATTGCTAGAGATGCTTGCAATTTGGCAAAATTTTGATGGGGAGAAGTTTTAAATAACTTTCTTGGCACTCGCAACTGCAACAAACAAGAGGGGAAAAAGAAAAGTGAGCATACATAAATCCTAGATTTTCTTCCCTACCAAACAAAATTCACAAGGTTTCCATGATAAATCACTGGAAACTCCTATATATGTAATAAGACCACTATGTCATTCTACCACCCAAAAGCTCAACAGTAACTATTGACTGCCCTCAGGAACACTAATTTCTGCTGTCTGAAGCACACAGAAGCAAAAGCTAACTGTTGAAAGCAAGAATCTTTCGAGTGGAAATTCCCTTTTCCACCACAGTCAAAGGTTCTTTTCAATTTTATGTCCTAAGAAGCCAATTTTGGTGGGCAGAGGGAGAGAAGAAAGAGGGAAAGATGAGAAAATCTCAAGAGGAATATGTATGCTCATTCCTAAGTACCAAACACAAGCAACAAAATTTTGGACCATTCCCAAGTTAAAGGAACAAAAGAGCTCCTAGATGTTACCAAAAGAGAAACTAGCCCTTTAATTAGTTTTCTCGGCTCCATTTATTCCACCAAAATTTTTAAATTTATTAAAAAAATTAATAAAAAAAATATTTTTCACATTAAAGTTAAAATTAGGCATTATTAAGAAAAATTGTCTTTTTCTTTTTAAAAAAGAAAATTCACTTTCTAGACTTCTTGTATTAATATCACTAAATTTTTTATGTAAAAATTTATTAATATTCTTTATTTTTTCAATATTTCAATTAAAGCTATAAAAAAATATTTTTTATACATAAATTATTTTCTCAACTCTGTTTATTTTACAAAAATTTTTAAGTTTAATGAAAAAAATTAATCCATCATATTTTCCTAACCCAAGGTAAAATTAGACATTATTAAGAAAAATAACTTTTTTATACAGAAATTTATAAATATTTTTATTTTTAAAATATTATAATTAAAAGCTATAAAGAAAAATTAAAATATTTTTTAAAAAAATATTTTTATATAGAAATTATTTTCAGCGAACAAGGTTATTGTGGATATTGAGCTTGTCCAAGAAATGGCAAGCAAAAAATTTCAAGGACCAAGAGAGCATTTCATTTTCTTCTAGCGTCTACAAAGGATATTTTTCATATGCTTAGTAAAGCCATAACAAGGACCCTAAATTTCTCGCCAAGGTTTAAATTTAGCCCTTGAATGGACCGTCACTTTTAGATATAAATTCATTTCCACTCCTTTTCTCTGTTTCAAACTTTTCAAATCTTCGTATAACAGCAAGAGAGAGAGAAAGAGAGAGAGCAGCAAGAGGGAGAGGGAGAGAGAGGGAGAGAGAGGGAGAGAGAGGAAATGGCTGCTTGCTGTTGTAGAATCACCTTTCCAGTCAGGTGGATTAGCAACAATACCCATGATTCTAATAAGCAGAATTTGCACATAATTAAAATCAAAGGGACCTTATCTAGGCCGCATAAGGTTGATTCACTCAGCCAAACTGCAGGAGTAGCAATCACTTCTGTAGCTTCTGTTGCTAAAAATCTCTCTCCCCTAAAAGAGCAAATCACTCGTCAGAACATTCCCAACAAGAAACAGTACGTTGATTCTCATCGCCAAGGTCTCATCTGTGAAGGCGTTGGCTACAGACAGACTGTTGTTATCAGATCCTACGAAGTTGGTCCTGACAAAACTGCTACACTCGAGAGCATCCTCCATCTTCTTCAGGTGAGAAACTTTGTTTAACTTGTTCAGATTATCCATAGCTTGTCTGTATATATTTACAAAGAACATGAGTGTAGGAAACAGCGTTGAATCACGTATGGCTGTCGGGACTTCTCAGCAATGGATTTGGGGCTACACATGGGATGGTTAAGAATAATCTCATCTGGGTTGTCTCAAAATTGCAAGTTCAAGTGGATCAGTATCCAATCTGGTAAGTTTTCTATCATGATTCACGATGAAAAGAAGCGTAATTAGCATTAAGGAATATTCATCTGCAGGGGAGAGGTGGTCGAAATCGACACGTGGGTTGGGGCATCAGGCAAGAATGGAATGAAGCGAGACTGGCTCATTCGAAGCCAAGCGACAGGCCATGTCTTTGCACGGGCAACAAGGTCTGTTCTGAAATAATTTTCCGACGGTTGTGTTTCTTTCTCCATCATGCTTCTTGTTCTCAGAATAATAATAATAATAATAATAGTGATTAAATGTGAAAAACAGCACTTGGGTGATGATGAACGAGAAGACCAGGCGGCTGTCGAAGATGCCAGAGGAGGTGAGGGCTGAGATTTCTCCATGGTTTATAGAGAAACAAGCAATCAAAGAAGAGGTCCCTGAGAAAATTCCAAAGTTGGACGAGAAAGCTAGATATGCCATCACTAACTTAAAGGTGAACAAATCAATTCTCAACCAAACCAGAAAACAAACAAAAGAACAAAACATTAACCGCAAATTAATGTTATTTTCTGACATTGCAGCCCAAGAGGAATGATTTGGACATGAACCACCACGTCAACAATGTCAAGTATGTGAGATGGATGCTAGAGGTAATCACTAAATATACTGAGCAAAATCCAGTCTTCATATTATTTTTTTGTAGCAATTATTTGATGATTGATTAATCAACTCTTAATTGCACAGACGATCCCCGACCAGTTCTTGGAGTCCCATCAACTCTCAGGAATGATACTAGAATATAGAAGGGAATGTAAGAGTTCAGACATTGTTCAATCCTTATGTGATCCTGAAGAAGATGGGATCATTAACAGTGGATTAAAACAAGCTAATGACAACCCTCTGATAAATGGGTTCTCATTGGCGTCTGAAATCATGGAAGGAAATGGACTCCTGGGATCAAAGGACAAGGCACCATTAAGATATACACATCTCCTTCTAACCAAAGGAGAGACTCGAAATGAAGAGATTGTTAGAGCGAAGACAACATGGAAGAAAAAGCAGAAAATTAAGCCATTTTCAACCTAGCAAGATTTAATTTAAATTAAAAGTATTTTTTCTTCAAGTAGAAGAGGTTTAGCAATCTGGGTCGTCCTTGTTGAACATAAATTTCAGACCTTTGATCCTCAGATCTAGCAGGAGAAGGTATGGGTAATAATCATTCAAATTAAGATGGGCATACATAAGATTCCACAAGATTTTTGGAAATACATGGTTTGATTGGTTGGAAGCTGAATGATCGTTGTGCTAATAATGTCCTACTAAGGGGTGTCAATTGAACAACATCGATGAAGCAATGGGACCTGTGAGATTGGAATTGGACTACTGTACAACGTTGATCCTCCCCATGATTTTTGGACATGCTGCTCTTGATTGATTGGAAGCTGAATGATGGCTACGCTAATAATATCCTGTTAAGGTTGCCATCCAAAAAATTAATGGGTACTTGATTGTAATTTGTTGTGTACTTAAAGTGATGACCGTGAAAGATGACTTTCGCTTGTATCTAAAAAGATCCATTAAAAAAATTACTTTCATTTGTATGTGGAAAAAAAAATGGAAGCATAATTATTATACTACAAATATATCCATTATTAGTAACTCAAGTGTGCATGTTAAAAGCACTTCTGAATAGCTATCACGAAAAAATTGAATATTTTCTAATGAAGAAACTGTGATCCACTAGCCAAAGAGAGAACAAGTATTTACAATTCTGTGAAGAAATTGGTTGGGTATTTACAACATTGATGGATACCCATAAGAAAGTAAAGAAATCAAAGAATAGTGTGCCACGAGCATAATCATTGCCTTTTTCTCCCCAAACTTCGATGCAGTTGCCATGACCAAAAAATCAGGAATATTACAAGGGCAACTCCAACAGATGACCAGAAGATAACCAACCACACAGGCATTGGTTTGGGGTATAGACCTGGTGGGAAATTAACATTAAAATGATGAGGCACTAATCTTGACAGATATTTTAATCCACTTCAAAAAGAAAACGACAGTATAATAGGTAAGGTACCATGTCCAAACTTGATGCAGATGAGAAGTTCAATGATGCATATAGCAAGCGAAAGCCAACAAAAAGCCCCGACCTTTTTCACTGGTTTCCTAAAATTTGCAGAATTAAAACAAGAAGTACCATACAAGTTAGTTTCGCCATCAATATCTTCAATACAACCAATTAACAATAAATTCAACTAAACAACATTTCAAGATTGAGAGAATACCGGTCTTGGAGATATGAATTGTACTCACGGATTGTTGGTATGGCAATCAGCCACCACAAGATCAACCTATATACTATCACAGGGTTCCGAGGAGGAATCCAAAGACAAAACTTAAGAAAGAATGTGTTGAGCTCCACTGTCAGGAACACTATGCAAAGACTAAGAACTTGGATAAATCGCCATGGACCAAGTAAGGGGTGCCACTCAT
Organism: Manihot esculenta; assembly: GCF_001659605.2. Lineage (NCBI taxonomy): Eukaryota > Viridiplantae > Streptophyta > Magnoliopsida > Malpighiales > Euphorbiaceae > Manihot > Manihot esculenta. Next base: position 9,192,870 of record NC_035174.2, on the reverse strand, counting down.
CTTTGTCCCACTGTGCTGGCGTAAATTGTCCCAGTGTTCGTTTTACCTGATCAATGAGCAAAATACAGCAGTCAAAAATCAGTATCAAGGTTGCATTGGAGCCCAAATAGAATTTTAATCACATTGCAAATACTGAATTAAGTTATACAAGGCAAACGTCATATCAGAAGTTAAAACATGCCTTGCCCATGATATTTGGCTGGCGACTTATGCCAACCCACTCATATGTTTTTCCATCGAAGTACCTCACAGTATGCATTCCTGCCCAGATACCTGTATAATAAACCAGAGAATTTGTCACAATATGCAACATGGAAGAATTCAATTGGTAACCAACTTAAGAAATGTAACATACAATTAACCCTTTTTTATTCCTTTGGTAGAGCAGGTAGTGGACACTAACATTTACCCCTTACCAAATTCCAATTTAGATTAAAATATAAGCAGTTCAACAGTCTTTTATCCAAATAAACTTCAGATAACTGAGAACGAAGCATCGATTTTTTTCATTCTTGACTGTACCAATAACTCAACTTTCATATACCACAGCTCACTCCCAACTGCAGGATTATCATCTGTCATTAACTTTCACATAGACTATGCTACACTCCACACTTGATTATCATAGTTCATACTTCATTCTTATGATTATTCTGAGTCAAAGCCTGATAAGGTTCTTTGTTAACAAACATGTTCATGGAAGCCAAAAGTCAGTTGTCTGTAACTACTGAAGAACTTCAATTAAATTGTATGTGTTGAATCACTCAAGCCAATGGAAACTTTAATATTTGGAATGCATCCTCTCCCAATAAAAATTTTCTTACAAATATTTTAGAAAAGACCCTCAGATGTAAACATGTCTCAAATACTTTGAAGCTTCCAACTATTCAACTTACATTTATTAAACTAGTAAATCAAAAAAAAAAAAAAACAAATATTATAACCTGAAAATGGTAGAAAGCAATTACAGTGACAGCAGCAGAAGCTCATAAGTCTTACCAAACCAATTGCATATCAAGATATCAAGAATGATACTGTCCCACCAGCATTCATTGAAGTTTGGCAGCATATGGCGGAAAGTAAACTGAAAATGCCAGCACGGAAGTTAGGTTGTGTACATAGAAGAGCTTATCTTTTAAGAACCAAAGACCATCATGTAGAAATTAATATAATTTAATATAATATAATTGACACACACACACAAACTGCAGGCACTGGCTGGCTAACTGACCTCCATCAACTCAAATCCAATGGATAATACCCAAAGAAGTGGCTGATTACGAATAAAAATAGCCTTGCCCCACCATCCAAATATATGTGCCAGAACAAATTCATCAAAAAGAGTATCCTAGATTTTTCCAATAAAGAAAAAAAATATCAGATAATCTTACATCCTAAAATAATAAAGAAATTACCACTAAAAAGAATATTAAAAAGGAAAAGAATGAATAATGAGAAACAAGTTCTGATGGAAGAGAATTCATACATAAAGATTCTTAAACCTGCTTGCGGGATTGTCAGGGATGTAAATGCGACAATCTGCACCATATGATCTTTCAGGAAGTTCTGCAAGAAGAAAGGGAAACAATGACTAAGACAATTGAGTATGAAAATCATTCCACTCATATATTGATATATTTAAAGATATAGAAGTTAAACAATAAGTATTACCTACTCCAAGGTCAAGGTGGAGAAACTTCATGAACTGTCGAGCATCATCACGCTTCTGGAAAAAGAGATTTAAATCCACAACGATTAATATTTTTTCTTATACTAGAAAAAGATGAAGGGGAAAGAAACATACAAAAGTTTGAATAAATTTTGTCTGTATAGAGTATAAGAATATCCCATTAATCACCATTTACGAAATTTAGAAAACATGAAAAATCAACTTAAAGTACCAAACTAAAGAAATGCAATATTACCTCCCATTTGAAGGGAGAGAAAGGGGGGGATTGGTAGAAGGGGTAGACAGACCCTTTTTCAATCCAAATATGAATGGATTATTAGCTTAACAAAAAAAATCTAGAAAAGCTCAAAGCCAAAATGCAATTGCAGTGACATTGCACAAACAAAAGTGAAGGAGGAGAAGGCTGGAGAACCCAACCTGGAAAAGCAAAAATGTCAGAGCAACAAGATAGACTACAGCCATTCCATGAACTAAACGCCAAATAGCTGGATGTGGCCTTATAAGAACACTGTCAGAAAATATAAATTTGCATATATTAAAAGTAAAACTTATGCAGCATGAAAAAAATAATAGTAATAAACCAAACCTTATTAGGCAAGAGAAAAGATAAATAAAACCACGCCAGTAGTTTCAGTTTCACTACACAATAATGTGGCCATAACAACCAAGATCTGAATCATTTTACAATTCAATCTCTAGACACTAGAATGGCCCCAAATCTATTATCAGGAATCACCAGCTAGAAAATTGTCTATTTCCCATTGCAGTTGGACTGGTGTGGTATAGATGAGGCTCTACCAGCTCATTGATGAAGTGGTACCAACCATATTGATAAATCATTTAGATATATATTTTTAAAAAATGACATAGATATTCACATTCCTAAACATGGATAAAGAACTCATAACAGTACAACATTCCCTTTTCAATATCTGAATCATATTTGTAAATTTTAGTTCAGATTTTAGAATGTAATTCCAAAATTATTGGGTCTGCCATTCCATTATTGAGCATTGAAAAATTATACCTTGCATTGGACTTGGAAGCTTTTCTTCACTATATACTGCCCAATTTGACAACTGACAACTCACAAGAGGTTTGTATCCTAAATCTATTTTAGTATTCCCAAATCAGTAGCATAAAAATAGAACTTAAACATGCTCAATCCTTCAAGATTTCATTTATAAATGATAATACACAAACAAATTACTCATAAAAAATCCTTCCAGCCACTTACGTTGAAGGGGCCTGTAGCAAGCAATAAGCAAGAAAAACCGCAATCATTGCCCATACACCCCTACAACAAACAGTGCAGAGGAAGCATTAAACATAATTTACAAAGTATAAAAGCAAAAAAGTATCCCATACAAAACCACTAAAATGATACACATGAACCAACCTTTTGACAGATGTAACCATGTCACCCGATACACTACTTTCAGGATCCAGGGCTCCACTTGCCCAACTGGATACACAATTTAAAAGAAATTTTATTAAGGAAAAGACTAGAGCAGAAACCAAGTAAAACATCACACAGGATCAAGGGCTTCACTTGCCCAACTGGGAAAAATGTTGATTCCATTGTAGAAGTTTATCAGCATTACCTTCTAAACATATTAATGAACTGTTGCCAAAGCCCAAACTTATAATTGAAGCTGCCTATTATACAAACTAAAGCAACTACTCGCACAAATTTCAGTTCTTATAATATACAGATCCAAATATTTTCCAAACTAAAAAGGGACAACAACTCATTCATGAAACCAAAGATCCCACAGGAAGATAAATAAATAAAAAGAGAAACAAGATTCCAGCAGGGCAATAAACATTTAAAAGCTCAAACATCTACAATTGATACCTAATTTGGCAAGTAATTGAATGTACAATAAAGATGTGTCATCTGCCAACAATTTAAGAACAATATAGAGAAATTGCTTATTGAGCTGGACACTCACATAAGTAAGCATGCACCAATAAGTAACAGTGAAATAGTACGAGGCTTGTACGCCCATGCGGTCCATGGATCTACATCACCAACACTTGATATCATATCACCATTTTGGTGAACAATATGCTCCTTTCTTCTCACTCTTCTATGACCATTGGGCTCCATAGTCTCCCTTGCCTAGAGAAAGCAACTTGGTCACTGAAAACCACTGATGTAGTGGAGAACCAGTTAGGAAATAGCATGTGTGTAAAAAATTCCAAACTTTCTACTTAATAACTAAAACGAAAGAAATCATATGGCAGAAATAAAATTAAAAAAAAAAAAAGGAAAGAAAGAAAGCATATGATTCTATGCCAAAAGAATATATTAGTAAATATTTTTATTCTGCAAAATATTGATAAGAATATATTGTGCGCAAGCGCAACCAGATGTCATTCTTTCAATGAACAAGAAATACAAGAAACAATCAATTATTACACATTTATAAAGAGGAAATTTTTCAACAATGAATTGGTTCTTTTCTATTTCACCAAATTTAACATAAAAAAGGCATAAGCTACAGATGCTGATAAATGGAACTACTTAACATTGAACTATCTAAATAAAGTGAATGTGTTTAGCAATTTTCATATCATCTTAATATCGACAACAGTAACACATACACTATGTACACAATTTCAAGAAATGAACTGACTTTGTAACCTTGAATAGCTTCTCTTTTTTACAAGAATGTTACAGAGCCATTGCTTGAACAATAATGTTTGGTAAGTGTCGATCAGAATTTTCCTGAATATCTATAATTTCAGAAGCAAACATTTAAAAACAAAAAAACTTAAGACAATTTTATGTTCAAGTACATCACCATGAATAAAGCTAACACACTGAGATATCAAACCATTAACTAAATAAACAATGGGCCCATAGTTAAAGTCATACAACTAGTACTTGTATGGTGATAGCTCCAATGATATTCCATGGCCCATCCTTTATTTCCTTTGAATGCTATCAATGCCACATCAGTGACATTCAAGACCAATGGGACTACCACATGTGACCTAAGCTATTCGATTCAAAAAGTATATGATACCCAGGTATGGTACCACAATCAGAATCATTCCAATAAATGCAGCAAAAATAAAAATACCAACCCCCTCCTCCTACATAAAGTCAAATGGTCCCTACAGATTATGTTGTTTTATATGATGTTACATCCTAATCATATGAGTTCTCACCAACAAACCTCTAATTCAGAACTACCTAACATTTTTTGAAAACAAAACCACTTATACCATCAAGAAACCCAGGCTTCAGGTTTGTTATTGATCAACTCTCCAACCATCAATTTTTCTCATCTTTAGAGAATAATACTTTAACATGATAGATTCAAGGAACAGAGGGACCAATAAGTATTAATTTAATTCAACACTTGACTATGTTTAAACAGCCAAATCCTGTACTAACATAAAACAAATAACTGAAACACAATTAAGCTTATAGGAAATGAATGGTAGTTCCTACAGGCCTACAATTAGAAGTTTGGAAATTAACATCCAATGAAGAAAAGTAATTGTGCATCAAACTTGAAACTACCGCCAAAAGCATATCCAAGTGAACTCATCACACTTCTGCACAGCACATAAAATAAAACCCACTATTCACATGCAGAACACAAATACAGGGGAAGCATTTTTTTTTTTTTTAAAAAAAAAGAAGTTAAAAAATATGCCCACTACTGCAAAAACAGAACACCCACGAGAAACGAGCAATCCACGAGCTGCCTTTCTGATCATGCAACTAATAAACAGCATAGAGGAAAGAATTCAATGGAAACAACACTTCTTAATTCAGCTTTGCAGCCCCAAATTCAGAAAGAGGTTTCTAAATAAAAATAGCAGAAAAATAAAGTAGTCCAGAATGTAAGAATGAAAGCAATAATTATGAAAAATGGTTCAACCCAACAAAAAATCGGATCTTTAGAACGCACATCCAAAATAAAACTTATAAAGATAAGCGTATTCGCAAATTACATACGCCAATCCAGAAGTTGAGTAAAGTTGAAGTGAAGTAAAATTGAAACGGACCAAATTGAACAATTGCATGCAACAAAAAAAAAAGCCATAAAAACAGAAGAAAAAGAAAAAGAGAACAGCTCAAATATAAACAAAACGAGGAGAAGCAAAACTGCACTTCAAGTAATTGAAAGCAAATTAAATCGACAAAAAAACAAAATAAACTATTAAAATCCAAAACAAACAAAAAAAATAATGAAAAACAAAATACTTACAGTACAGTGGATGCGTATTACGGGAGATTCAGAAACGGGGACGTATCAAATACACATACGTGTAAAAGGACTTATATATTCTACAGTCTTCTATTATCAATTTTTTTTTTAAAAAAAAAGGAAAAAGAGGGATATAGAAAGAAAATAAAGGTGGCTTTGAAAAGGCAAAGCAAGTGTTATAAGTAGCAGTTACGTAAGGTAAAGGTCGGCAGACAAAAAGGGGTCCTAACCGTACGATTTAGAGAGTGGAAAGGAAGGAGAAGATCGTAGCCGTCCGATCGAGAGAGAAGAAAGAAGAAAAGCTATAGAAATCGTCGGAGGAGGAAGAGAGGCAGTGTGATGTAATAGAAGAAGCAACGCCGTAGAGGAGGAGATTTATATAGAGAAGCGTGAGACAGGAGAGTGTTTGTTTATAGTAAAAAGGGCAATCTGAATCTGAAAGTGAAAATGGCGTAATGAGAGAGAAGAGGGTTTATTAGTAAAATTAAGAGAGTTGCAGAGCGGCGAAAAGGTTATAAAGAAGATGATGATGAGGATGATGATGAGGAGAGAGAGACGGAATAGGACGGTCAAAGAGAGATTTGAAGGCGTTTTAGTTTTTTTCTTTTTTTTCTTTCTCCCTCTCTCTCTCTCTCTCTCTCTCGTCTCTCCCGTGCGTGACTCGCAAAAGAAACGGATGGGATTTTACTTTTTTTTTAAACAGAAAAAACAAATCATATTCCAATTGTACCCTTTGCCCCTTTGGATATTCTTCTCAAGTTGCCAACCCAAGATGCCTTCTTCTATAAACAAAGCCAATATTTTAAAAGAAAAAAAAAAAAGAATAAATATCATCATTCATTTGAAATCATTGATTTGCAAATATTTCTTTTAACTAACGTCACTTATGATTTGAATGGGAGGTTCATATCATTATTATTTTAAATTATATTTCAGGTGTAATTAAATATTATTTCTTTTACAATCGGAAGTGTACGTATTTCTGTTTAATAGTTCAAAAATAGAGAAAAAATGTCGCCTACATGCAGCTACTAAAGCCGCCTAAATGTCAAGACAATGCACTGCAATTCGTTCTAAGACAAATCAGAACTGCACAACAAGCCTACCAATAAAGAGTAATTTTAGTATGTACTCTTGGATAAAATTCTTTAATTAAAATATATTAATATTAACTACTTCACTTTTCTATAAATGCCCGTACTCTTAAAATTCTAAGTTTATAAATTTATTATTAAACTAATATTGATTAATTTTCTGTTTTTAACAAAAATCATCCACAAAAATTCTCATTTAAATACCTGCTAAATAGTTCAATATTTACCTGTAGAGCGATATAGGTACTCCATATATTTCTATTTGGTATTTAGATGTAAGTGTAATTTCTTATAATTGAATTAATACGCGTTATAAATATCTTTATTTTTATGACACAACGTATGAAATCAGTTAATTTAATTATGTAAAAAATTTAAAGAATTTTTTTTTCATTCACATTGTATGTTAGCATAAAAATGTGAAAATATAAAGAGAAGGGAAACTATTTAAGTGATGACCAAATTGAAAATTAAAAAGTAAGCTTAGCACCTTATCATTTAGTGAAATCTAAGATCATCCTAATGATGAGAGTAGATTCAATTTGACCAAAATATTGCTATTATAATCTAGTGAAACTAAAGTAAATTTCCCTTTGAAATTTAAAAGGTACCTTTCTTTTTCACAAAAAGCAGTGCATTTCACAATAAAGTTGTCATCCTAGCCAAGTAAAAGATGTAGCCAAATCATGCTTAAATCATTGTACCTATTCTAGATCATGCAAAAAGGATATTTTCGCATCACAAACTCATGCTTTAAAATGTTAATTCTTTATATTTAGGTCTTGTTTGATTGGAGGTAATTTAATTAGAAAATTTCAAGTTTTCTTAAAATTGTATCTATTTGTAGGGCTGTGTAATCAGTCGGTTCGGTTTCGAATCGAATCAAATCGAAAAAATTAAAAATTAAATTATAAAATATTAAAAATCGAAAAAATCGATTATAAAAATATAACCGAATCGAATCGAACCGATAAAAATTGGTTCGGTTCGGTTCGATTCGATTCGATTCAAATCGAAATCTGTAATTTTTTTTAATTTTCTGTTTTTAATTTCAGTAGAATAATTTAATAAATATTTCACATAAATTTATCAATAAATATTGTTTGAATACATAATAATAATATTTTAAAAATCCATATAAAATTTAAAAATATATATAAAATCAGTATTTCTATGTATAAAATCAATTTTTCAATTTTTCGATTATTTAACATGTTTAAACCAAACCGAACTATAAATCGAATAAGTTGAAAAATACTAACCAAACCTTCTGATTAACCGAACTATTAAACTGAAATTGATCGGCTCGATTTAATTTTTCAATTCAGACCGATTTATGCTCTCCCCTATCTATTTAGTTAAAATTTTTATTTAATTTTTTATTTCTTCCTTTACTTTCTCTCACTTAATTAAATTACCTCACGAGAAAGTGAATTTTTCTATTATTTAATAGATGATAATTTTTTTCTTCCTAAAAAGTTAATTTCTTCTTCTTTCTAACAATTTAATTTCCTAAATTTAGTGTCTACTTACTTTTAAATTTCACCTCTCACCAAACAATAACTCAATTCATACATATTCTCCATTATGTGAAAATGTGTAGAGGATCAAATCCTATAAAATCTTCATCATGGAAAAGCTTTATGACCAAATCCTATTTACACTCATGTATTTAATAATTTATATTATCTTCTCTTCTTTTGAGAATTCACAATTAATTTTTTTTTATTTAAATTTTATTTTTCATCGTTCACTAAATAATATTATATCTATCCTTTAATATTTATATACACAAACTAATAAAACTCATTAATAACTTTAACTTTAAAGAAAATTATAATAATTTATCTAAAATGCGTTTTAAATGGTATTATTTTTTTCACATAATAATGTTAAATAATTTAAAAATTAAAAAAATAATATATAAAAAATAAAAATTAATATTATATTAAAATTTCCAATGCGACAAATAATTTGAAAGAAAAAAAATTTAAAATAATAGTTATTATGAAATAAATGTAGTATAAAATTAGCGACTGAGATGAGCGAATAAATAGGGTGAGCATTCGGTCGGTTCGGTTTAAAATTGAACCTGAATAAATCAAAAATTGAAATTTTAGTATTTATGAAAATTAAATCGAATCGATTTTGATCAGAAATCAAACTAACCCGGTCTGATTCGATTTGGTTTGATTAGTTTCAATTTTTAATAATTTTTCTATTTTTTACACCTTATTTTTAATATTTTAAAATTTGATTAAAATATTTTAATTTTAATATAATTTAATTTCTCTATATTATTGAAAATACATATTATTATCACTAATCGGTTCGGTTCGATTTTTTCAATTTTTTTTTTATCAAAACCGAACTGAACTGAAATAACTGAAATTTTTAAAATTAAAAACTGAATCTAACCGAATTAAATAAAAAAATGAACAAAATTTTAAAATTAATTTGATTCGATCAAATTTTTCGATTTGAACCGAATACTGCTAAGCCCTACTAATAAATGGAAAAAATAAATCAATCTGTTTGTTATTTATCTAACATAGCCATTTGAAATTAATAAATACTCCTTATATATTTGAAAAAATTAATAAAAAATTAATAAAATTTTAATTAATAGATTTTTAAACGTTCAAAATATTTTAATATATTTTTTAAAATTAATTATTAATGAGTGAGTTTTTTTTACTATAAAAATTAAATAGTAATTTTTTTTAAAATTTAATAATTTTAAAATGAATATAATAAAGTAAAATAGATAAAAATTATAAAGTAAAAAATATTAAATTAAATAATTACATTAATATTTATATATTCACTATAGACTATTTAATTATTACTTTTTAATTTCAGTATAAATATTTAATATAACTATCATTAATGTTCTCATAGAATTTTTTTATTTAAAAAAAAAAAAGATAGTTGTAAGATGCAAGAGAAAGTGGTGGGGTCTTGAAATGAATGTGTTGATGGCATTAATGCAGAGCGGAGGAATAAAGGTGAAGATGGAGCGTTTACAGCCAACTCAACTGGTGAAGCAGCACTGAGTCTGCCTGCATTTTTGGACTATCAAAGAGTTTAAAGGGACAATTCGAAAGGGATAGTGAGCCCTCACAACAGAATATCTTGAGAGTTATTCAATTTCTTCTTCTTTTCTTTTTCCTAATAAATTCTATACCACTATTTAATGAGCAATAAATAATGGGAAGGAAGGACCACAGCTTCAAATTTTTTAGATGTTTTTTTAATAAATATAGGTAAAGGGTAAAGTAATATTTGTAAGTATTTATTTTATTTATCAAAATCAAACACTCCACTTCACTTAAAAAATAAAAATATTAAAATTATATTTTAATTGTCAAATATGCTAAAAATAAAAAATTAAACTCAAATTTCAGTATAAAAAATATAAGGTTAATTATAAAATTTAGAGTAAATTACAATTTAGTCCCTCTAATTTAGTGAAATACAATCTTTCGTCTTTCTATTTTAAAAAATCATCAATTTAATCATTCACATTTTAAAAAACTGTAAAATAGTCCCTACCATTAATTTTTCAGTTAACCTTTCATTTATTTTAATAAAAATAACTAAACTACCATTTTCTCATCATCCTTCTCCTCTTTTCCCGATCCTCTTCTTCCTTTTTTCCTCATCTTCCTCCTCCTCCTCCGCCTCCTCCTCCTTCTTCTTCTTCTTCTTTTTCTTCTTCTCCTTCTCCTTCTTTTTCCGATCCTTTCTCCTCCTTCTCCTCCTCCTCATCCTCCTCCCCCCGATCCTCTTCTTCATTTTCTCCTCATCCTCCTCCTCGTCCTTCTTCTTCTTCTTATTCTTCTTCTTCTTCTTCTTCTTCTTCTCCCGATCCTTTCTCCTCCTCCTCCTCCTCCTTCTTATTCTTCTTCTGTGTTGGGATGGAGTGAATACTGTTTGGTTGGATTTTTTTATTTAAAGGGTAGTTTAGTCATTTTCATTAAAATAAACGGAAGGTTAACTGAAAATTTGACGGTATGAACTATTTTATAGTTTTTTTAAATGTAAAAAATTAAATTGACTATTTTTTAAAATAGAGAGACGAAAGATTATATTTTACTAAATCAGAGGGACTAAACTATATTCACGATCTAACTAGCCCACCACACCACTCACTACAACCAAATTACTCACTATAATCAATCGATGACAACTCAATTCATCGTTCGATTGCCACAATATAACATGCACGAATCAATCATACAAATAAGGAAAATAAATTTCGTGATCATAGAATTGGCTTACTAAGATAACATAGAATTTTGGTATCAACCATCATTAACCTACACTTCTATTGAAGAAATTAATTAAATTAAAAAAAATAAATGACAAAAAATAAACACACGAGCTATAATATTATTATAAAATGAGAGAATAAAATTAAAATAAAAATTATAAAGAAAATAAAATCATTTCCATTTATTTTTGCACAGAGAAGTCATAAATATCTTTTTTATATATTTTTTTTTCATATTTTTTTATATTAATAATTATTGATATTATAATAAAAACGTATAATACTATATTGAAAAAAATATAATTTATAAATAAAATATATTTGTAGCACTAGTTAGAAATATTGCTTTATTTAAAAAAAAAAAACTTATGAAAAGAGGATCCAAAAATAGCATGAAGACACACAAATACTAAAAAAATAAAGTTATGGAAATAGACCAAACTAAATTAAATGGGGACAACAAACTGCCACTCCAAAGTGGCCCAACAAAGAGAGAAGCCGCCTAAGAAAGACACACAGATGAAGACAACAATGGTCAACCCAGTACAGTAATCTCAACCTAAAGTAATAATGAAGCCTAAAAATATTATATTATTACAAAATTATTTATTATTAACATGATTGGTCCTCCATTTAATTTTTGAATGGCTACAGCTCTCTGTTTCTGTCCCATCAGTACTAATAGGTTACCAAAAATCCTACCTAAATAAATGATGAAATCCAGGAAAATTAAAATTTTCTGGAAGAATAATCCAGCTGAGGAATTCAATTTTTGAGTTGTTTTGCATTAAAAACCTTATCTGTCATAATTTTGAAAGTAAGGGCTCCACCTTTGCTCTTGTTTTTTGGTGGGTGTCTCCAATTAGGTATAGTTTTTTTTTTTTTTTTTTTTCTATTTTAGGGGAAAAAGAAAATTAAAGAAAAAAAAAATTAACATGAGATAATTGAAAATGTGAAGAATTTAAGACTGCCACAAGTTGGTTATTAAACAATGGCAACAGAAAGGTTCTTACTAATGAATTACTTGACTTGATGTCTGAACGACAACACGAGGAAAAAACAAATTAAGGTGGTTCCTTTCTTCCTTCAACTCAGGCAGAAGCACATGACTGCTTCCATGGCACATGAGGCTCAAAGCAACTCCTCTCTTAGGCTTTGTCTTCATTATCCTTAACTATACCTTTCACTATAGGTATAGTTAAATTATATATATATGAATTGATTTTATATAAAATTTTAATAAAAATATTTAATGTTCGATCGAACTTATATTATAATGTCTAAATAGATAGATTTTTGTCTCTCTAAATTACAAAGAGAGAGTTCTTTATGAGAATTAGCTTTTGTGGATTTTTTTAAGGTAGGAAAATAAAACAGAAACAGTTATTTTCTGCAGCCTTACACGTTCTGTGATAAAAATTTTAGAAACATTGCATGAGTGCTAAAAATCTCAAAAAAGAAAGCCAACCAAAAACATCAGACAAAAATTTCACCATGTTCAAATCACAACATCACAACACATCACATCATATCTCATCTCATTTTATAATCTATTCATTGAAACCGACCAAGCTAAAATTAATTATTTTCTCCAATAGAAGAAGCCCGGGAAGCAACACGGCCGCCCACTTGCCCCATATGTTTAAAATTTCCAAGAAACACGGTCCCAACATTTTCTTGGCCTGTATAATTATCATGACGGGCATGCACCAATCTCTGATTTTAGAACTAAAACAGAGCGTGGCCCAAAGGAGGCCATCTCCTCCTTTTGCCTCAAAATTCAAAATCAACCACACATCACAAAACTCAATTGACAAAAACATTTGGGGTCACTTAATCTCGATGTCAATTGAAATGATGGTGGCGTTTTTCGCTTTTGTCGATTTGAATTGGCTGTCGATTGGACCACCTCGCTGGCAGTTGGGATAAAATGGACGTGCACTTAATGGAACTCAATTTAGATGTGAATCAGTCAGAGCTGGAATCATTGACTAGTCCTTAGTTCTGAATCGGTTTGGAATTTGAATCGACTGAGATCGATGATTTTATACATTTTTTTTTTTGAAAAAGAAAAGAAAGAAAGGAAAGTTGCATGGGCCGATCAGCGGGTGTCACGGGACACACACGGTCCTTCTCAATTGGTCTATTGGTATTTGGCAGCAACCATCCATCTTATGACTGCTGTTACCTTTGTTTTTCTTTTTCTTTTTCTTTTTTTATAACAAACGTTATATTACTATTTGATAATTAATTGTTGGGCTTCTCTATCTCATCGTGAGGCTGGACCGATAATAACAGTCCACAACCAGGAGGCCCCTAAACCTTCGAATAAGTCGGGTCCAACCCGTTCATCCTCCAGACTGAACTTCTATTTAAGTCATTTGATCGGACCGACCCAGTCTAGTTCAGTCTCAAAAGCCGGACCTTCCTGGGTTCCAGTCCATTTTCCTCAAATCCAGGCACACGAAGAAATGATTGCGGGTATAATCATTTCGCAGCCCTGTCCACTCACACGTCGAAGAGAATTAAATGCTTGCCTGATACAAAGATGGTCCTGAGATCATCTATACATACAAACCTGCAAAAAGGGTAGGTGGTCTTGTAGCGGAATGGCCATCTCGTGTGAGGAAAAAAAAAAAGTATAAAAAGGAGGAAATACCCTCCTTTAGGGCTAAGTTTTTCCTAAGTTCACATATCTATTGTAAAACCCTATTTTCTGAATCTCATTATCACTGTTCATCAATTTATATAGTAAAAAAAATAAAATGATAAATAATTTTAAAATAAAAAATAATAATAAAAGTTATATAACGAATGAAATAACTTTTTTCTTAAAAGAGTATGAAAATGATATGAAGAATTAAAGGAAAACTATAAAGGCCGTGCATGAAAATTATTCACTTATTACAAAGAAATATCGTCAATTTTGTATTTTGTTCAAACGTTTTAATTTTAAATTTATTGTCAACATTTTCGATTGGATGTATATTTAATAAATTTTGGAATCAACACATAAAAATTATTATTTTTTCTATTATTGAAATTTGAATTATGATGAATAAATTAATGGATCATAATTCAAATTGAATAATTATGTAATTATATTTTAGGTGTATAAATATCTTTTTATTGAAAAATTAAATTTTATGGTTAAAAAGTTAACCCTTATAATAAATTTAAAATTTAATTAAAATTACATAAATTAAAAAGGTTGGACAATATATATATACTTTCAATTGTCCTTTTGAAAATAACAAATCAGTAGACAATAACACATATACATCAATTTTCTTTTAATATATGATTTTATTGAAATTAAATCAATAACGTAAGTAATCACGTTATATTGTAATTAGTCAAAATTTAATAACATTATATTGTAAATTATATTGTAATTAGTCAAAATTTGTAAAAGAAGAGACGTGAAATAGTGGTAATTATCTATAACAGCTATTTTAATATTTAAGTTAATATATTAAAAAATAAAAAAAATACAATATATTATTTAGAAGTTGAATGATATTAAATATAATATATTTTTTTTATAAAGTGAAAATTTAAAATTAAATATAATATTTATTAAAATTTCAATGATAATATCATTAGTGGTAAGATTGTGATTACAAATAACATGCTGAATTATATTTGATAACGGTATGTTTATATTAAATTTCAGTTCATTAAAAAGTAAATTTTAATAATAATATTAATATTAAATTGTTTAATTTTTTTTTATAATAAAATTATATTTTTTATTTATCAAATTATTACCGTGTAATCTTGATTCGCAATAACAATGTATAATATGTTAACGTGACATCAATATCTAATTAATAATTTTTTAATCTAAAAGGAGTTAGAAAAATAAATAAATAAAAATTCAGTATTTTTTTTTTGGAATCTTTGACTTGAAAGACCAGGACCTCAACCAGGCTGTCTCACGGGTGATATGGTGAGTTGAGATGCCAATGGCCCAATGCCCCTCCTTTCACAAATATTATTGTTATTAAATAAAATTATTATTTAATTTCAATAATATAAAAAAATTATTAATTAATTTTTTAATTTTAAAAAATATATTAAAATATTTTTAAAATTTTATTAAATTAGTATTTTTATTAATTTCAATAGTAAAAATCTATAATATTCTCAATCATAAAATTAATTAATTTATATTTTTATAAAATTAAGGATTAACGAATAAATTTTTTATAATATAAAAATTAAATAGTAAAATATTTAATATTTAAAATTAATAAAAAAATTAATTAATAATTTTTTAAATATTTTATTAATATTTAAATATATTTTTAAAATTAATAAATTAATCGATCAGTTTCTCAATATTAAAAAATTAAATAATAAAACTTGGCCTACTTCCCCGACAGCAAAATCAATGTCGCATTTCGAGGATGTCTATAGTTATTTGTTTTTCATTCTTAATTATTTAAAAATTGTGATGATAATACACAATTGCAGAGACAGGTTGTGACTTGTTCTTGATTCTTGACTAACCATTTGTTAAAGATGAAGAAGAGAAGACTTCTTGTTTGATGTTTGAAAAAATTAATAATTTAATTCTCAAACAAAAAATATCTCTTCTGACTACTACTGATTTTTTCATGATATAACTAAAATATTACTGTATTCATAAATTTAATTTAATAATAAATATATTTAAATTAAAAATTAAAAATTTTACTTTTTTAATATTTGATCTCTATTTTAAAATAATTAAAATACTCTTAATAATATTATTTTTAATTTTTAAATTATATTGAAATTAATATATGTATTTAAACTTTTTAAAAAATCAAATATTTACTGAAAAATTATTTTTTAAATAATATAATATAAATTATTTGATTTTATATTAAATTTTAGATAATTAAAATTACGTGAATAAAAAATAATAATAAAAATATGCGTAGAGAAAGAAATTTTATTAGAAAGACTATAATAATAAACTTATTTTATTGAGAAAATAAATAAATAAATAAATAAATCAAAATTTATTTTCCTCTCCTTTGTATTTTATTTTTTATGAGCTTTAATGTAGTTTGGTTGCAGAACTAAGAAAAAGACAAAAGAACTTAAAAAATTATCGTGACATGAAACGGCTACAGCTGAAGCATGGAAGATACCGACAATAATTCCACCGGTACCAGCGGCGCCGCCTGCTCTACCGCCACTCCCAACTTGGACGACTTTCCTCAACATCTCATCCTCCACATCCTTTCTTTCCTGCCCACCATAGACACTATCACAACCAGCTTAGTCTCCAAGAAATGGTACCCTCTCTGGTCATTAATTCCCTCCCTAAACTTCTCCTTCGCCGATTTTCCTCCCTACAGTACCCCCTCCACCACCCGTCAATTCTTCGCCGAATTCGTAGACCGTACCCTCGTCTGCCGCTCTCACTCCCCTCTCATCAAATTCCACCTTGATTTCATCTTCGAAGATCGCTACGGTTTCCATGTGGATTCCTGGATTCGTTATGCAATCAAGAATCAAGCGCAAGAACTCGATCTTAATTTCTTCATCGACGAGAGTTTCTATGTCGACGAACCCCGTTTGGGGGATACTTACGATTTCCCCTTCTCCGCTCTTAGAAATGGGAAAGTTAGAGACTTGAAGCTGACTCGATGTGATTTGGCATTGCCAGCTAATCTGCGTCTTTTGTCGATGAAATCGATTTACCTTGATGAAATTTATTTGACGGATCAGATGGCTTTGGATTTGATTAATGGGT
The DNA here is from genome assembly GCF_001659605.2 of Manihot esculenta. NCBI lineage: Eukaryota > Viridiplantae > Streptophyta > Magnoliopsida > Malpighiales > Euphorbiaceae > Manihot > Manihot esculenta. Next base: position 9,175,826 of record NC_035174.2, on the reverse strand, counting down.
GTCCCAATCTCGAGGTTTTGGAGCTTGGGAACTGTAAAGGCATGGATACTTTGAAGGTTTGTTCTGAGAAATTGAAGAAGCTGGAGCTTAAATACTTTTTTTGCAAGGAAAATGAAGTGAATTTGGAGATTGATTGTCCTAATCTTGTTTCTTTAACTATAATTTGGTTCGAGGTTGGGAAATGCTGTGTCAAGAATTTGTCCTCTTTGGCTCATTTTCGTACTTTTATTGGGCATAGAAGGGACAGATACTATGGATACTGGAACAAGATTATGAGGATGCTTGATCAAGTGCCTCATGTTAGGAGTCTTGCTGTACAAAATTGGTGGCTCAAGGTATTCAACATGTTCTGCTCTGAATTTTTCATATTAAATGTGATTGTATTGCTTATATATGTGGTGAATATTTGGAGGAGATTAGTAATGTGTCAAAGAATTATATACCCACCAACATTTGATCACAAGATAGGAACATCCAATTCTAAACAAATCTCCACTAGCACGACATGCATGGAGCTTCATGGAAAATTCAAGATTGTCATGGGGTGTTGTCAAGGTTGCACAGGCTGTTCGTTTTTTGGGGGGTTTTCTTTGAATTAATTTCTTTAACATGAGAAATTCCAAGTGTCAAATCATCTAGTTGTGATCTTGTCCTGTATTTAGATGTTCTATATGTGTAAAGAAGTTTAGAAATACCAATGGGTTCGACTTGTAGATAATACTATTAATTGCATACAATTAATTCGTTTATTGTTTCTATATATGATATGTACATTTATAGGTGTATTGATTTGTATGTTGTACTGCTTATCATGTTTTATTTTAGCTGCAATTGTATCTAAGAACTTACCAGATGACCCCAGTACTTATTCTCACGGGCCAATCAACCAGGAAACTCTTGTTTTTGTATAATATTTTAATATGAAGGGCATGCCTGTCTGTGGTCACAAGTAAAAAAGGTTATTATTATTGTTTAGCTGCAATTAGGTTCTAGGAACTCACTTTGTGATTCACTGATTGTACAGCTTACACTAGCAGATCATTGGATAAGATACAGATACTTGGATATAAAGAGTTCTCATGGCACATGCCTTTCTGAAATTATCGACTCTTAGAGGGGTTTAGATTGCAATAACCCACCTTTTATGCAAATCCTGTAGAACTTCTTCAAGAGGATGACCTTGTAAACTGATACCATATGAGGCAAGATGATCCACATCAACAACAAGATGTGATTATCTTTTATGTGTTGTGCTTGGCTGTTCCTGATATCTAGAATTGCACAGCTAGAGGGAGATGAGAAAGGGGATATCGGTCACTTTCAATAAAACATAATAAAATTAGATTATAGCAGGTGCAACAGTTCCATTTGTTGAATAGTAGTTTTGTCTTGGTATGAACAATTTATTATCATTGTTTTATTACATATTTCCAGATTAAGTAAATTTTTGTTAATTGTTTTGTCCAAAATGTGTAACATATGACTATTAATTTAAGTTATTGGCTGCTTGGATTTATATTTACAGCTAGATTGTTATTGAAATTCAATGTAATTTTTTAAAGGCATCATTAGCTTCAGGATTACATAACTGGGAGATTTGAGCTGTCTCCCAAGTTTCAACAGATTGTGTCTGATAGCTTACTTGATATGAGAAGCAAGTTGACTTGGTAGTCTTTTCCAAATACTTGTTGAAGGTCGATGGGCAACTCTGGCTATTGAAATAGCAATTTCTGATACGGTTCAATTTTGTGAATATGGCCAGGCCAATGCATTTTATCCCTTAATGGATATGTTACCTGCTCATTGTTGTAGTTAAGTTGCTATTTGAAGCACACAGTCATAATAATTGTCGTCATCCAACATTTTACACTCTTTTTTAAAGAGTAGCAGTTCTTAATTGATCATCTTATGAGACATTCACACAATTACTTTTCTTGCATGATCGTCCAAAGTTGGCACCAAACGATTTTTTTCCAAAAGGCTTTCTGCTGTATAATCTCAAGCAGTTAGAGCTACAAACTGGATATACACGGTATGATCTTCTCGGGATGGCTGCATTGCTTGAGCTTACTCCAAATGTTGAGACAATTATCCTGGATCATCTTTTAAAGGGTGACGAAGATGTAAGTACTCTTAATTACTTGTAGCTTGGTCTACTAGTTGCCAAGGATCCTGGTAGAGTTTGTTGTCAAAAATCAAGATGGGAATCTTAAAAATTTGTTGTTCTGTTTTCCAGGAGAGTTTGTCAGAAGAACTGTTACATAGATCAATTGATCTCAGCATGCCTAGTCTCAAGATAGTGAAGATGAAACAATTTACTGGAACAGAAAATGAAGGTAGCTTCTTGGCACTTGTGAAAAAGCGAGGAGTGGTTTTGGAACAGATAGTAATAGTTCCTGCAAAAGTTGGTGATATTCAATGTCCTCCTATTGTTTTGCGGAAAAGGCCCAAGAAGATTGAGGTCAGGGAATTATCATCTCCAGAAATAGAAGTAAAAGAAAGCTAGCTGAAATGTCAAAATATTGTTACAGAGGACGCAATCGTGTAGGAAGAGCATCCGGCGGAACAAAGCTAAATTGGACGAAAAAAAATTCTACACATCTATGATTGTTCAAATCTTGAATAGTCAAAACTTTCCTTATTATAATTATGGCCAGAAAACTAATTGAATTTGAACTAATTAATGTTAGATTATATTCCTTTCGATTATAGTTTTTGTTCATTTTATTTTTATATATACTAAGAAAAATATATTTTTTATTAATCTTTTAATTATGTCATCATAAAAATATTAAATTTTATTAAATATTAAAAAATATTTATTTATTTTTAAATAAAATAAAATAAAATTTTTTAATTATGTGTTAAATGTTTATACTCCACATTTTTTTACCATTTCAGAGCATTTTAAAGTCTTTAAAGGACATTACACTGTTTATTTACTATCTGTTTTGGAGGAGAGTTTTTAAAGTCATGAAAGAATTTTCAAGATTTCATGTTAGAGAATGAGGTTTTTAAAGTGAAGTTATTTGAGATTTTTAAAAATTTTTAAAAAATATTATTTTTTTCTCAAATAATAAAAAATTATTAAAAATTAAAAATCATGAAAAAATTTGATCCTAATAAATCATATACTTGAAAATTTTTCCAATAGTCTACCTGGGAAGAAGACTTGATCCAAAACCCAGGATCGAGATGAGTGCCGTTTACAGGCAGTTGGCAATGTTTTTACTACGATTGTGTATATTACTTTACTTTTATAGGAAAACCATACTTAATATCAGTAATATTAAATGAAATAAAATATTATATATTGTAATATATAAAAGGTTTATTTTGTAAACTATATATATATATATATATGAAAAAAAAGATAATTTACAATATAATTCTTAAAATTTTAAAAAACTCATAATTTAGTTGTTTTTTTTTTAATACTAAACAATTTAACCCTTAATTTTTATTTTATTAATAAAATAGCATTGTTAAACTTATCGTTAATTAATTATTAATTAAAGAAATCAACTTAAATTAAAGAAATTAATTTATTATAAATTAAAATTATAAAGATTAAATTATTATAAATTATTAAAATTAAATAAATTAAATTGATATAAAATTATTATAATTAAAAACACCCAATCAATGAGCAACACCTATAACCATCAATTTATCCATGAATCAAACACGTATTCAAACAATAACTCATAATCAATTACCTACCAAAAATGTACCCATAATCAACTAGCAGTGTCATAATCAATTAGCAATGTCATACATTTAACCCATATACGAAATATATAAATATTCAAGTAGGGATCATAACCAAAAACGTACGAGTAATACCAGAAATCTTCATGCCATCTGCTTCGTATGCCGAATTTCTTAGCCATTTGCCAAAGGAAGCAGTCTAACGATCCAAGAAGTACCTGAGTGGATATAGATCGACTTGGAGATTTTCATAATTGAAATTCGAGAGAACTCTTCGAGGGGCAACGAGATGAAGCAATTGGGAGAAAAAAGTAGAATCGAGGAGCGAGGATTAAAAGTAGAGATGAAGTTATTTAACAGGGAAAAAGATAGAGATGGCATTATGTAATAGGGCAAAATGATACATTGCGCACAATTTTCAATTTGATTTTTTTTAATAATGAAAATAAACGGGTCAAAACAAACAACCGAGCTACTCTAAAATTACTAATCAAACCAATTAACCAAGTTATTATACAATTACTAATGGAACTGCACCGTTTAAACCAAACATCAAAAGGAAAAACCAAATTCTGGGATGGCCAAAGCTCTGCTTAGTCCACCACCTGGTTAAGGCAAAGAGGCTGCTCGGTAACCCACCTTTTAATGGTAATCCCAAAGGCATCGCTTGGGCCAGGTCAAAGTTGCTGATCTCCATTTTCTTCTTTTCTCTTCCTCGGGAAAGAAAGCACCCACATCCTCTGCTGTCTCGCATCACTACACTCAGAATCAAATGTCCTTTCTCGAATCTAATTACATTCAATAGCAAATTTCAATCAGAATGTCTACTGAAGATAAAAAAAACATGTAATTAACTAACTACACCATACTGAGATGAGTCAATCTGACACGGCATCAGTGCCACTTTGTAACAGAAGCTACCCAGCAGCCACGAGCAGGTTTAATGGGTGGGTTTGAACTTCATGTCATCAAAAAAATGCTCGAAGAAAAAACAAAATAAACAAATTATGCAACAAGTTCCTTCACACTAGAGCCTTTCATAAGAGTTGCATGCTATTAGCCATTCACAGCTCAACCATTACAGCATTCACGTCCCTGAGGTCTCTAAGCATCATAACAATACACAAAATCAGTTAAAATCAATAATTCTGTTAGACTTGACAGGGTGAAACTGTATTCCTATCTAAAATCAGTGTACAATATACTTCCTTCAATGATATTCACCCACCCAAAGTTAATCTGCTCGAGATAAATGCATTGCCTGTATCAATCATGCAACTCCAAATGCAAAGGAACAAACTCGAAAACAGTGATACATACAAGTCAGTAACTAGTCAGCACAACTCCATGTCTGAAACCAGGTCAATTAACCAGAATCAACTTCAAGTAACTAGGATGAGCCCACAATTCTTGTGCCAGATTGCTATTGTCACTCCAATTCCAATAGCAAAGCGTCATGCCCGGATATCAACAAAAGATAAGGCTTAGTAGAGAATATTGCCATTCCTTTGGCTTTTTTCCTCCTTAAAAAATGGAGAACAATGGGATACATTAGCCTGACCAGGCATTTCTAAGCACATACGCTTGTTGCATTCAGAAAGCGCCATCAATTGGAAGTTCAAAAGTACTAGTTCAGTAATGGTCCTTCTTGCTTTTCTTTACCAGCATTGACATGTGATTCACGTATTCATGTCCTGTCTGGGTCCCACCCATTAGCCACTGCAGGGCCTCAGCTGCTGCATCTTTCTCTGCACTCTTCTTGTTGTTGCAAGGCTGCCCCATAATTTGCATTCCGTTGAACTCCACAGTAGCTCGAAATTGGTTGTTCTTCAATTGCCTTGTCTTGTAAATTGGTGCAGCATATCCTGACCTGGTTAGCAATGTTTGGAGCTGACTCTTAGAATTATCACCTCCGGGACCACTTTCAGTCCTTGACATCAAGGCTGGCTGTGTTGATATAACAGAGATCTTTGAGGGCTTCAGAACTTGACGACCAAATACAAATTTACCATCACATTTATCCTCTGAAACCAGTAAACGTATGGCAGATAGGAGCTCATGATATGCGTGTATATCCATTCTGGGATTCAAAAGCTGCCCATGTTCATCATGGACATTAACAGATTACTTTCTCCTAAATATTACTGTTAGCTAAAACTATAAAATGCCAAAAAGATTCAGACAATCTTAAAAACTAAATTACTAGTGTAAATAAAAATAGAGGAGCCGTATCAGCACGGTTGTCAAGCTGTGAGTCAAATCATATAAATTGACGAGTTAAATTCATATAAACAAGTCAACATGTGAATAAAAGCACATCATATAAATTTGGTGTAAAATCACTGGTGAACACATCAAAATCAGCAGAATCCCAGTAGGAAATTAGTTTAACAGGTTCGTATTCAAGCATATTTGAAACCTCAACTTGGCCAAGTGATGGGTTTTAAAAGGCCAAAAAGAAAATCCAGCCCATAACAACATTGAAATGGTGCTGTTTTTGTACAAGAGATTAATAACAAGTTAAAAAAAGAGAGGGACAAATCTGGATGTTGGTCCAAGTATGCAAACTATCTTCATATAGGGCTAGGCTTCTCCATGATTTTTGGTCTTGAAGAAATGGTGAAAATAATTAATTTTAAAAATTTAAAATTTCTATTTAAATATTCTTAAATAATGACATAGAAAAAGAAATTATAGCTTTTACTTGAAATTTAGTATTTGTAGTACTTATCCGGTTTCTAGATGTGATCACGTGTCATTATATGGTGACGGCCCCAGTAGTCATTAATTTATTATAGTTAAGGAGCTCCTATTATATTTAATATTTATATTTATTTAAAACTTAATATATTTTAAAGGTAAACAGTTTAACGTAACAAAAAATAGAGACAAATTGTGTTTTTCTATGCTTGACTGTGTAAGTTTACTAATCTGTTTATATATATCATTATATTTTTTGGAAGGCATTTAAGTAGATTGTAAGATCTTACGAGTTTATTGAGTTTATATCCCTTCACCTATAAGTTAAAAAAGTGAGTTTGACAACCTTGCATATCAGTTCAGGCAGAACTAGTTTCCACTCGACGCCTCACTTACTTTGGTCTGAATCAGTTCATCAAGTTCTCTCCTCAAGCTTTGATATGTTTCGGCTATATCAGGTTCCATGAAGAACTCCAAATATCCTCCCAGCATCTTCAGATGTCCATCCTGTCAGAGCATCATGCATTTGTTCACCCATGACCACTTTAACCATATGCCCCAGAAATGGAAGAAAAATAAAAAGGAGACTTACAATGTCCCCCTTAGAGATGCTTCCGCCAAACAGAAGCAACACTGAATCGGAAATAGCCGTTGAATCCCGAAGGAAAACAGCGTTAACCTTTATCTTCTCATTGAAGACCAGCCACGGATAAGGAATTTTAGATTCCCGAGCATTGACCGAGTTCTGGGGGGAAAAACCAGTGAAATTAATGCTTTAAGAGAAACTCAGAGAATACAGAAATCAGTTTGGAAATGAAAATTCAGATAAGAATAAGATAATAAGAAAGACAAGACTCACAGAGTAAAGAAGCACTTGTCCATCTTCCATAGTTTTCAGAGAAAATGACTTTTCATTATGCTGCATATGCAATTACATTAACGTTCATGAAATTATAGAGAAATTTATGAGTTTGTTACTACTACTATTTTTTTTAGGGGGAAGGGGCTGTTGAGGATGATTCCAACATTTTCAATATAAATATATGCAAGAAATACATAAATGATACCAAAATAAAGCCTATTAGCATGATCTGCCCTAAAAAAATAACAAATGACTCACCACAACAGACGAAAGTCCTGGATAGAGACCATAGCAAATAATTGCTCGAATGAGATGCTCCTCATGGCTCCATGCATTACAGGTGGCAGTGTTGCTATCAACTAGGCCAGCATCCTTGAGCAAGGAGAAGAACTCGTTCCGAAGAGTATCAATTGCTTTCATAGATTGTATGGATAGAAAATTTTTCCAACAATAGTCATATCCTGCAAAATCTATTTCAGCATCTTTCCAGCCCTCGTATGCCCGGACAAGGGCAAGATGGTCACTATAATCACGGGAAAATTGAGATTTAGCAGCCTCTGCAAGCTGCACAATAGGAATAGATTCATAAATTCATCTTTACACACATACAAACAGGAAGTAAATACAAGCCATATTACATATATCCAGAAATGCTTCAACGAGGGGACAAAAAAAGGGAAAAAAACCTTAAAATATTAGGTTAAATTGCCTGTTCTAGCACTGATTGAAAGAAACTACAGAAATAATTTCTTTTGAGATGTGTGGTTACAGAACCAGCCAACCAGGTGTTACTGCTTAAATGTAAAACTTGGACAATAAAACTGTTATTTCCAACAATCCGTTGTAGTGTTTCCTTGGCCAGATTGCTCCAAATCCAATGCCAACAGTGATGTCATATGGTAAGTTGGTGTTATAACACAAAAAAGGAAGAAAAAAGGATGTGCTGCGCATGTGAACATTTGAACTACAAAACAAGCTCAATGCATAACAATAGTTAAATATATAGAAAGAACTCGATACGTTAAACTCTTGGAAATAGCCTGAGAAGCACTCTTTCCCTTGCAAGAGAGCAAAGCAATTGGACTTTTCTTTCGATCCCTCAACTTAGTTTTCAACAAATAATCTACTAGAGGAAGGGAGCAGAGTTATTAAGTTCAACATTCTGAGTGCATATAAAAACAAGCTAAAAAATTAACCTTCAAATTCACACTTCTTCTAAAGGAAAAAAGTAAAATAAAACCTTCATTGGGATGAGCTAGTCGGGATTGACTATAAAGATCTTTCTCGATTTGTTTTAGGTAGTTTCATTTCATATCATATAGATATGACAATTTTATGCCAGTCCTCAGTCCAAGCTTGGGACAAACTACATATGAACCGATAGCAATAGTAATCAATCAAATCATATGTAAAGTTGGACACAAATGAAATTCATTGAGGAATCAAGTACTGCTTCCTAGGGAAGGTGAATGAATGAGCCAACATGTCAGTAGCAGCCTTTAGATTAGGGTTTCCACTGAGATAGAAGAAGAGAAATTGTAGAGAAGGGGGAGAAGATATGAGAGAAAAAGAGAAGCAAGGGGAGAGAAGAGCAAGAGAATAGAAGGGAGAAATATTTGTTATCGTATTCAATTTCTGGATATCCTCTTCTACAAGTAAACTTCACTATTTATACTAACTTGTTACAATAAGTGCCTATCACATCAACTCCTATAACTATCTTTGACTTCCACTAACCACCTTCAACTCATAACCAATTCTCCCTCCAAATACCAGTCCCTAGCCTGCATGCTTTAATCTCTTGTATGTGACACAACACTTTAAATGGTAACTTTATAAATACAGTTTCTCAACAAGTATCTTTCAAAGAACTTCTTAGGAAATTGGCATCTACATACCAAATGGGCCATGAAGTCCAATAAAAAACCTATAATAAAATTCACCTAATGAATACAGAAGGCGTTGGCTAAATTCAAAATGGGAATTGGGAAGTGGATGGGTGGATTTGCACGTAAAATTGGCATTGGATCCTCTACGAGAGCAGCAGCATGGGAAATTAGTATGTCTTATACTTGATCTTCTAAGATCTAGACATGAGAATGCAATATTTTGGTAGGTAGCATTTAGGACCAGTAAGAGGTGTCTTTGAGCTGGATTGATTCATTGTCATCAAAGAACTTAGGCTGCCTTCTACCAGAATAAATTAATAAAAGCCAAAATTACAAAATTCACCAGATTAAGTGTACTTTGCAGCTGCTATCCTTACAGAAGCATACAGAGCATGCAAACTTCATCAAGCAAAAAACAATTGGAAGCTCACTTACATCCCTCTTATCCATTGGTGTCAAGAAAGGATCTCTAACACTAAGGCCACAAACAACAGTTAATATCGGATCCAGGCAATTGAAGATAGCACCTAGTATGAGCATCTTCCCAAGTTTAGGCTCCAGGGGAAGCATAGTCAAATATTGTCCTGTCAAGCAACACACAAAACGAGGATAGAATAAATTAGAAAGAAAATATAAGCATTAAGTTTTTCATTTTTAAAAGAACTTTATAAATTCTGGCCTACCTAGAACAGTCAAATTTTCATTCTTATCCAAGGCCCCAATGATTTTTAAGTAGTCAATAGCATTTTGAACCTACAAAAATAAAATCAGAGGAAAAATATTGGCATTAAAGAATCAACTTGCATGAATCAGAAGCAATGAATAAATTCTATTGGTAAAGTATCAGATGGAGGAATTCCAAACAAGCCACATCAACATGGAAATAAGATTAAAGATATTAAAATGAAGCTACCGCCAACAACTCAGGTGACTGCAAAGCCCTTGAGAGAAACTCGGAAATACTCCCGAGTTTCAAACTTTTGATTTGCAGACAGAGAGACTGCAAAGGTGTCCTCAAAATTTCTGGTAATTGGTACTCTGCAAAGGCTTCATAAACACATCTAGGATAAAGATGGTAACATTCTCCTGGTTGAACGCGGCCGGCTCTTCCTCTTCGCTACAGTATATGCAGTAAAAGCAATATATAGTCAAGTTTATGTGCCTTGATGGTACCATTTAAGAATGATACAAACATATAAAGCATAATAAAAATTCTACCACGAACCAGAAATGATCTCATTAAGCACATCAAATCTCCAATAGAGAGAGAAAGAGAGAGAGAGAGAGAGAGGGGTTATTCCTCTCTCAAGCTTCTTTCACTTCCTTTTCTTGAGTTTCTAACCTGAAAATCCAAACTTTTAGCTGGATTTTCAATTTTGACCTCTTTTTTCATTTCAGTTACACTGTCAATCAATCATCTTGTTTCAATTATGGCCAGACGGAGCAAATAGTGCTTAACAGCACTAGCCCTTGCTACATTAACACCAGAACCTGAAGGCACTGGATGTACGCGGATCTGGGTAGAGCAACCAAATTGATTCAAATGTGAAATTGGATGATATAGTTGAAAAGGAAGGGGCCAGTAGACCAACTATTTTTGCTCTAATCTAATCTTTTGAGGGCCTCATTTATAGTTGATCTAAGGAGGAACTTTGAACTATGAAATCCTTGAACCATTTTAGCCAGTAGTGTGGGCAACTCACAAAAAACTGCATGACCACAGAAATAGTTTTCAACAAGATGATAGAAGCTAAATTTTGATTATGATCGAAGCACATCATTCCAACCCTTAGTTCATGTAAAGTCTACAGTTAGCACCACCATTTAAACAGTCTTGATCCCTGCATGATTTAATATGCAAAAGTTTGCACAACCATAAAAACAGTTTACAATCAGGTGATCGTAAATAACTTATGTTTGTTTGGCGGGGCTGTGGGAGAAATGAAAATTTTAATTAGGACCAGAAAAAATTATATGAAGACACTGAATATTCTACAAAGAACAGTTAATAACAAGACAATATAAATAAGCAAAGCTAAATGTTACAAATACACTTAGATGTTGATCTGACTATATGACTTCTATATGGCTTTCAACGTAGTTTTTTTTTTTGGCCTAATTATAATATGAACATGTCCATATATTTGGATTGTTTTCTTAGTTACTTGCAGTAATCCTCATATCCCACTTTTTAATCTCCTTGTGTTTCTATTTCTATCTTAATAATCAAAATGACCTGTAGAAAGAAGGTCCTAGACAAATTTGACTATATCTCTGCAACCACCCACCAACTTGTTTTTTTTTTTTTGGATTACAAGTGTGTATGCAAGAGGAAGTACAAATCACTTTTTTTTTTTTTGGCTCTAGTAGCCTTACTATTGTAGAATAAAGCAACTTCATGAAACACAGGCCTCCACAGATCCCTGCATTGCACTATTTATTTCAATGACATGACTAGACCATCAATAATCAAAATTGAATCCATCTTATAGATCAAAAGCCCAACATAAGAAGACCTTACTTGTTGAGCAGAAACCTTGGAAATCCAGGAAGGAAGCAGGCAAGGAGTATTATTCAGGGCGTCATATGAAGTCTCCTTTGCCTTTCCACAGTCGAGTACGAAAACAACATCATTGATTGTGATGCTTGTCTCAGCAATATTAGTAGCTAGCACTATTTTCCTCGCACCATCATTGGGCTCATCAAATATTAATCTCTGGAGACGGCCAGAAAAATCATTCTCAAAATTATCTCAGAAAGAAACACAAAAGTAGAAACAGGATGAAATTTTCCGTACAATAATAAAATAACAAAAACATCAAAGCAAGAAGCAGCAAAATAAGCAATACCACCTTGTTATTACTGCTTTTTTTGCAGATAAATATTAATTATAGCAAGCATTAGTTGTCGGTTATTAATTTGCTACAACACATACTTTACAAACAACTAAGCAATTATTGAAATAAGCAATTGGATAATTAAATTGAAATAAGAAATTTACCTGCTCTGAGCTAGCCATAGAACCATGACAAGTGAGCAACAATACTTGACTTGGATCTCCTAAAATAGGATGTGATAGGAGCTTATCCTTCAGAGAACATATGTCATCCCACCCAGTCATAAAGACTAGAACAGCACCAGGCCTCTCATTCTCACATATGTTACATAAAAGATACTCAATGAGATTAAAACCAATGCAATCTGGATTCCAACATGACAAAGACTCTCGAGTTTGGGGACTATACTCCTTGAAATCAGCAGCTCTTAGTGCTTCCTGATTACATGTTTCCAAAATGAGAAAAGAAATCAGGAAAGACTGAATATTGCAAAAGCAGCAATACCATCCAAGATAACTTCCTATACCTCAACAGAAGAAGCAATTTGGCTCTTCCTCTTTCCTGGAGCTTGTTTACTTGTCCTCCACACCTTCTCTTGGCCATAATCATCAATTTGGTTGTGTAAGGTTAATTTGTAACCGGTCATTTCCAGGATATTCTCCAGAAAATGAGTTTGAACTGGGTATGTAAAACCCTAATTGGACAATAAAACCACAAAGAAGAAAAATACCCCTGATTAGACCACACTGTCATCCTCAGGATCCTGTATAACTTTTTCCAGAAATTAAACAAATCGGACGCATACATAATAATATGTTTAAATGCTGAAATTTGTAGATGCATTAGATAACCAGGCATAGCCCAACCAATCTAAGAACATGATGGACATCCCAATAAATGAAATATATGAAATTAAAATAGGAACAACTTGGCATCTCTATAAGCTTGAACTAGCTAAATGTTTGTGGAGTGTAGAATGTATTTACAATTATATTTGTAAATATAATTTTAAATTTGTTGTCAATTTTAAAGTATAAATTCTTAAATTTTATAATTAATTGAAATACAAAAAAGAATTAATAACTGTTCAATAGGAACTTAATTAGAAATTTAATAATTAAAATTAATTAATATATCTACTATTCTCATCATGTAAAACAATTTTGATATTAATAAAATTTTTATGATTATAAAAATTGATCGCATTATAATTTTGATAGTCTCACCTCAACTCAAATAAACTCTAAATTGGATTTTTCCAATCTTGTTACCTTAATTTTGATATTTCAATTTGTAGTTTGTTATATATATATATATATATATAATATTCATCAATTACATTTTAAATGAAAATATGTTTACCAAATATAATAATTATGAGTTCCAAAAATCTTAATTCATATTTATTTATTTAAATTATCAATCCCAACCAAAATTAATTTACTAAAATGTGATTTTAACTGATATTAGTAAAGATTTATTCACTAAGCATACAAAATTAATGCACAACATTTGATGAAGAGTATTAAGAACTCGTGAAAGAGAAAAAAAAAATGATAAATGAAAAACAAAGATGCAAGATAAATATACGTGTATTGTGGGATTGATGAACAATAAAGAGCAAACAATATATTTCTATCTTTGCCTTTTAAGAAAAAAGAGCAATACAATAAAATGTTAAATAATAAATTTGATTGTAATAAAATTTTAAATGATAAATTTAATTACAAAGACCTTTTTGGAATCATTTAAATCAAGAAAATCTAGGTAGTAATGGCAATAATAATGATACTAAAAAGAAAAAATTAGAATTAAATACCTAGCATAATAGATAACAACTAACTAATTATTAAAGCTGGTCAATATCTTTACAGTAAATGCCACTGCCAACCAAGTGGCAGCACCAGGAGAGTGATTGGCCTGCTTTATATATATTAGATTAGTTTTATCACAAATCCATGGGAAAAGTTTTCATATCATTAGGTGATGTTTTAATAAATATTTTAGTTCGAGCATAGCCCAAGGATCAAACTCCAGGCATCCCACCAACAGACAATATTCACGTTTCACATGCTATCAACATGTAGATGGAGGATGTCACTACAAATTTGCCTAGAAACCATCATGAGTACTAAACAGAATATGCTTGCGCTAACAATATAAAATAAGGCATATTCATTTACACTTACTGGAATGCGAAGTATTGGAGCTCCACCAAAGTAGGATGAGAAAAGCTCTGCATCGAGGGTTGCACTCATCAGAATCAGCCTCAGTTCTGGCCGGTGGGGAAGGAGATCTTTAAGGACAATAAGCAGAAAGTCTGGCATCAAAGCTTCATGGTAAGGCTCAGAGTGCAGTTCACTTTATTTTTAAGATAAATGAAGAAATTTCTAATAGTGAATAAAGAAAAGAAGTTTAAATTAGAGGAAAACATATCCTCCATTCACAAAATTCAACTCAGAACTAACAGTTTACCCTCATTCATTCCACGTTCGTGAATCTCGTCCACAATAACATGAGTTATGCCCCTCAAATTTCTATCAACAAGCATTCTTCTCAGCAAGATGCCTGTGGTGCAGAACAGAAGGCGAGTATCTCTTCCTCTTATACCTTCAAGCCGAACTTTATATCCAACCTTTAAAGATAAGAACAGAAAAAGATCATATTCAATTATCTTTCAAGATCTTATTGACAGAAGGTGGTAATCTGGGAAATTATCCCAGACCATGTTTGAGACAGCACTCACACATTCACCCAACTGCTCCCCTCTCTCTGAAGCAACTCGTTCAGAAACAGACATGGCAGATATTCGTCTTGGCTGTGTACATATAATACTACAACCAGCTCCTTGGACAGATTCTATCTCAGATTCTAATATGAACTGGGGAATTTGTGTGGTCTTGCCACAACCAGTTTCACCTGAGATAATGACCACCTGCAAAATTCAAAATTCTAGGCATCATAAAATAATGAACTGATACTTGCATAATATTGATTATAAAAGGAAAGCGCATAGCCATTTTGAGATCCAACTCAGACTTAATATGCTCAATTCTCAAACAAAGTAGCCATCTAAATTCAACCTAGATGTCCACAAAAAGTCAGCATGAAGAACTACTAAAAAGAACAATATAGTAAACTTTTCATACCTGATTTTGTGAAATGGCAGTCAAGATAGCATCTTTCTCTTTATAGGCAGGGAGACTTTTCCGAAATTCCAGCATTTTTCTGCCTTCTGGAGAATCCTAAAATTAAAACATTAAACTGTACCTACTTAAAGATTGGCAATCAGAAAGAATGATAGAAAAGACTGATTGACTTAAAACCTGAAAAGACATTTTAACATCCAAGTTTTGCATGAAATAATAAATTTAATATAATCAGAATAAAAATGAAAAGGTGGTATATAAATAAATTTTACATTATTATACAAAAATCCCAAATTTCTTTCCCCTTTTTGCTTGACAAAAACTAATTCTAAAATAGCATTTTCTTCTAAATTCATGTTATCTTTTTTTTTTGAGATATTCTAAATTCATGTTATCTATTCATAAAAAGCTTTAATATTACTAACATAGCGTTTACTGTGCGACAACAGAGTGTTCAGGGCCTCTTCGCAATGTCCTTCATTTAGCTTTTGAAGAGGGGCTTTTTTAGAAGATATGCAAATTGTTTCCTCCACTCTATTAATATGAACTTCATAATTTATCAAATCAATATAATAGTGAACAATAGAGAAATTGATCAAATATTAATACACGCATGCAGTATCTTATATATGGGTCCTCTCAAGCCAATTGGAGTATATATACTGCTTACAATAATATACAATAGGAAATAAAATAAATCAATTCCCTAATTATAGTCTCACACAATCACTATAAATCTAGCCTATTTATAGAAAGTATCTCAATACTACCCCTCAAGTTGGGGTGTATATGCTCCAAGCTTGTTACAAATATACTCAATTTGTGAATCTCAAAGAGATTTTATGAAAAACATCAGCTAGTTGATCATTTGAGTTGACAACACTAGTAGAAATTAATCCCAACTGAATCTTTTACCTAATAAAGTGACAATCCACCTCTAAATGCTTCGTTTTCTCATGAAAAACTAGATTATGAGAGAAACTAGATTTGATGCAATATGGAGAGCTGTTTGATTATCACATATCAACTTCATTTGGCCGGTGTTGCTATACTTCAATTCCCAAAGGAGTTGCTTCAACCAAATGAGTTCGCATGTTGCCAAAGTCATAGCTCCATATTACGCTTCTGCACTTGATCTTGCAACCACAGCCCTTTTTTTTTTACTTTTTCAAGATATAAAATTCCCTCCAATCATAATACAATAGGGGAACCTGCCTAATCTACATCAAAATAGTCAACAATTTGTGAGTGACCCTTGTCCTCATAAAATAAACTGTCCTAGAACTCCTTTGATATATCTAAGAATGCGGATGACTGCGTCCCAGTGACTGCTATATAGGGTTTGAAGAAATTGACTACACACAGTTAGAAATATTTGGTCGCGCGATAGTGAGATAGTTGAGCTTGCCAACAAATCTTCTATATCTAGCAGAATCTTTAAGTGGCTCCCCTTTCAGGAACAAGTTTGACATTTGGATCCATGAAAGTATCCACGTGTCTACAATCTAGCATGCATGTTCTTCCAATATATCCAAAACATATTTACGTTGAGAAATTGCAATACTTGTTTTAGACCATGCCACTTCAATCCCAAAAAAATATTTCAATTTTTTTAGGTCTTTAATTTAGAAATGTCTGAACAAAATGTTGCTTAAGCTGAGAGATTCCAGCATGAGAAATGATAATATCATCAACATATACTACCAAATAGATGCATCAATCACCATTATGACAAAAAAAATACAGAATGATTAGATTTACTTCGAGACATTCCAAACTTTTGAACTATAATGTTGAATCGTCCAATCCATGCTCTTGGAGACTGTTTTAGACCATACAAAGAGTGTCGAAGACGACATGCTAAGCCTGACTCCCTCTGAGCAACAAACACGGGAGGTTGCTCCATATAAACTTCTTCAGCGAGCTCACTATGAAAAAAAGACATTTCTAATGTCCAATTGATGAAGGGTCCAGTGTTTAATTGCAGCCAATGAAATAAGGAAGCAAACATAAGCTATTTTGGCTATCGGAGAGAAAGTATCACTGTAATCAAGCCTAAAAATCTGTGTAACCTTTAGCTACAAGACAAGCTTTTAAATGATCAATTTTGCCATCAGATCCCACCTTAACTGAGCAACAAACATGGGAAGTTGCTCCATATAAACTTCTTCGGCGAGCTCACTATGAAAAAAAGACATTTTTAATGTCCAATTAATGAAGGGTCCAGTGTTTAATTGCAGCCAATGAAATAAGGAGGCAAACATAAGCTATTTTGGCTATCGGAGAGAAAGTATCACTGTATCAAGCCTAAAAATCTGTGTAACCTTTAGCTGCAAGACGAGCTTTAAAACGATCAATTTTGTCATCAAGTCCCACCTTAACTGTGTAAACCCATCGATAACCAACAGTAGACTTGCCAGGTAGTAAGGATATCAGTTTCCCAGTTCCCAAATTCTCAAGTTCCATTGTTGTAAAGAGCAATCATCTCCTCAACTATTGCATTACACCAACCAGATGATCCAATACTTCTCTAATTGTCTTGGATATAGAGACAGCAGACATAGTAGAAATAAAAATATAATAGGAAGGAGACAAACGATAGTAACTCACAAATTATAAATGGGATGAGGATTTTGAGAAAAGCGAATGCCTTTTCGAAGAGCAAGAGGAAGAGTAGCTGTTGCTGCTAAAGGCATGACCGAAATAGGTGATTATGGAACAGGAAGTGAGTCATTAGAAGTACCTGCATCAGGGGAAAAAATATCAGTATTATTAGCAGATGGATGAGGCCGACGTGTGTAGACCTGAAGAGGTGGCGTAGAAGTGAGAGATGGACACACTTGAGACAAAGGAGAAATAAGAGTCAAAGGTATAGGCAAAACTCTAGGAACAAAGATTTTGTATGCTGGACTAGAAGAAAAGTAAGGAGAGATTTCAAAAAAGGTAACGTCTGCAAACACAAAATATCTGTTAGTAGTAGGATCATAGCATTTGTAACCTTTTTGCAGCCATGAATAACCGAGAAAGACACATTTACCTGATTTGGGCTGGAGTTTGTCTTTGCTAGGAGTATGATCATGAACAAAATATACACATCCAAAAACTCGCAAAGATAACTGGTTGGAATTCTGATTAGAAAATAAAACAGAATGAGGACTTTGATGCTGCAAAACAGAGGAAGGCATTCGATTAATCAAGTAACAAGCATTAAAGACAGCTTTCTCAAAAAACGTAATGGAACATTGTGATGTAGGAGTAAGATGCGAGTTGTTTTAATCAAATGCCGATTTTTTCGCTTGGCAACCCCATTTTGTTATGAGGTATGAGAACAAGAAGTCTGGTGACTAATACCTTGAGTAGACAATAAGTGAGTGAATGAGGAAGACAAATATTCCCTTGCATTATCACTTCGTAATATCTTAATGCGAACACCAAATTAATTATGGATTTCGACATAAAACTTCTTAAAAATAGAGAACAACTCAAAACGATTCTTCATTAGAAAAAGTCAAGTGCAACGAAAATAGCCATCAATAAAGGTAATAAAATATTGAAATTTATGAGTTGTACTAACCCGAGTTGAACTCAAATTTCTGAACGAACAATATCAAACATAGAAATGACCTTATTATTGACTCGCTTGGAAAAAGAAGCTCGAATTTGCTTCCCAAATTGAGAAGACTCACATTCTAAAGAAGACAAGAAAGAAAGACTAGAAACCAGTTTTTGTAACTTGTTCAGACTTGGATGTCCCAACGACTATGAATGAGTTCAGCGAAAGTAGTAGACACAAAAAAGTTGGAGGGTTAGAAGTGAAAAAATAGTACAATCATTATGACTCATATCCTGCTCCAATCATCTTCCAGTACTCCGGTCTTGCACAACCACAGATTCAGCAATAAAGATGACTGAACAGTTAAGATCTTTAGTCAATTTGCTAACAGAGATTAGGTTGTATGGACATGCAGGGGTGAATAAAACAGTAGTCAAGAGGATAGAAGGGATGGAAGGAGATATATGTTACTTATCCCTTTAACTTGAATTTGTAAACTATTAGCTAATGTGACTTTAGATGGTGTAGAAAGTGAAACAAGAGTAGAGAAAATATTGTGATTACCAGAAATATGATCAGAAGCACCAGCACCATAGTCGAGGATCCATGAACCAATAAGTAAAGACTTGATTAGATAAGCAAATGAATTATGAGAATGAGCAATATTTGATTGGGCCATGGGAACTGAATCTGCAGGAGAAAAAAAAAAAAGAATCTGTGACCGTGAACAATAGATTCGAAGCTACTGTTCACAAGGAACATGTGAAGGATAGCTGGGCAGGTGACCGGATCGAGTGGGCTAGAGTCGCCGGTCTCTAGCGATGCTAGAGGAAGGATCGTGCGTTAAATTCGCCGGAGAACTATTCACACACCAGCTCGTATACCGGAGCTAGAAAGGTTGGGTGGCGCGTGGAGCCGCTTCTGGTGGCGGCGCTTCACAGGGTCGCCAATTGAAAGTCGGCGAGACTGGTGGGCTAGGTGATTAGACCAAATAATTTTCAGAAAGTCTCCAAACGAAGGTTGCCACTCACAGCTAGGCCAAGTTTCTTAGCTCTAATACCATGAAACAATGATGAAAAAGAGAGGAAATCAAGGACTTTTTGAGGAAAAGATGCTTGATGATTCCCCTCAAATCAATTGGGGTACATATACTACTTATAAGAATATACAATAGAAAATAAAATAAATCAATTCCCTAATTATAGCCTAATCATATCCCAATCATATCACATAATCTAAGCACACAATAACCGCAAATCTAGCCTATTTACAGAAAGTATCTCAACATGGTCATTTAAGATTAGGAGGAAAATGGAGAAAAGAAAAAGGGAAAAAGCACCTCTAATTTATCCAATTTGTATTTCAATAAAAATCAATGAAGCATACTATCAGAATCAGATATTCTCCTTGCAGTGCTTTAGACAACAATACACACACCTTCCAGGTTGGAGGTCCAAACCTCAACTGCAAAACACTTTCATCAAACTTGACATGATGTGCCCCATATAACCTATGTCCTTTTATAACATGGAAGAAAAGTAACCACCAGTTTAAACCCTAAGCAGATCAATCAGTTCAAGGTTGTAAAAAGCATCAAATTGTTTTCCATGGGATTTTACTTAAGGCAGATAATGAAGTAAAACGAGATCAATTATAAAAATCACCTCTGGTGTGACTAGCTAAGCCGTATGCTTTTAAAATACTGAAGTGGCGATATTAAGTAGCCTTCCAGAGTTTCTAAGCAATATTATTATATGCAAAGTAACCTATGAGACATGATTGCCCAAGATAGTGCTTGTTTCTGAATTAAAAAGAAAAGTTAAACAAGGATAGGTTCAGAGAACAACAGAAATATAACATAGTTCCATATTTTTCAGGGTAGCACGAACCTGCCAAGCCTGTTGCTGATTGCACAGTTGCAAACTTCTCTGCCATAGAATTTTATCCATTACAGCCTTGCTGGAAACCGGCAGCTCCGGTTGTTCAAAAAGCCCTTCATCAGTAGCTAGACTGCTGCTGCTGCTTGATCTTGAAAAGGAAATATCTGGAAATCTTTCCTTAGTCTTGGACTTTTGAAAGAGATATTCTCTAAGATATGAATCAACTCTTCTTTGCAAACCAAAGGGCAAGCTCACCTGCCAATTTTTGAAATATTCAGTAAATGCTTATGAATAATATACAAGAAAGTTACTCAAGTTCAACGTATGGGAAATAAGTACATGGTTCCTAACCCAGGAGGACAATGAATTTTCAAGTACATGCTAAAAGACTGAGCAGAAGCAACCTGTGACAAAGGGGCCTCTGAAAACATGCATGTGTTTAATAATGGAACTCAAATAATCAATCAAAATAAAATTCATTTGCTTGGAATTTATTGAAGCATACAATATTGTCAAGTGGAGAGGTGGAGCAGGAGGAGAGGCAGTTTCTGCTGGGAAAACAAAAGCATAAACAAATGTGTCCAAGTGTCTGAGCTACATATAGCTTGCTTGTGAAGGTAACAGAAGCATTACTATGGTGCATCACCAAATTTTATCATCCAGAAGCAAAATTTTTAAAATGATGGTACTAGGAGAAAATACCTCCCTCTGCGGACGCTTATCATCCAAATCAAATCTGTAGTTTGGCAGTGGGACCTTACTAACTACAACAACTTTTACATATAGATGGCTGCAAAAATAATTTCAATTGAGATCATTGGTGAAATTTAACAGACTGAAGCATCTATTCTGATGAAACACAAGATACCTATACAAACCCATTCTGCTTGCCAGAGTTGCTATTTGTTCAAAATCACGTCTATCCTTTTTTTCCCTTGAGACCAACTCTTGCTTCTCCTTGTCTCGCAAAAGCATGATTAGCTTCCGCCTCCACTCTTCCATGTTATCAGAAAGGAAAGCCCCCTGACAAAGACAGCTTAAACAGTAAATACTCACCACCAAAAGAAAAAAAGAAAAGGGTAAAAACAGCATCTGTTTATCCTCAGAAAATTAACTACAGATCTTTCAAGCAACAAAGAGAACACAATACGAGTATTCAATAAGTATAGGCCAAAGGCTGTAATAATTTGCATATTGTTAAAAATGACAATGACCAAATTGTATAAAAAATATGAACCAAAAGTGAGAGAGAGACCCATATCAGAGACAAATATATAATGAAGAATAACCATTTTAAACATCTTTTGAAGGGTCTCCAGCATCCCATGAATGCTTGCAATTAACATTAGAACATAGGCATCTGATGCATAAAAATACTGGCTTAGACATCACACAACTGGGATATGTCTACTACAGACCAAAGGCAACTAAGGCAAGTGCTAAAAAGTATTGTTCTTTCTGCCATATCAGTGGCTTGGTTCTTTCCATACCACAGTTGGCTGCAACGAACATTCACCATAATTTTTACATATAAATCACTTACATGCATAACCATCGAGCATTCCATCTCCCGATCGGATCCCTCCTCAGAGATCCCATCGTCGTATGCAGAAACGAACTTATGATTATTACTATTATTATTAACATGATTGCTATCACAAACACCGTTCCCCCGCTGTTTCTCTTGCTGCTGCTGGAAATAAGGTACACGAGAGCTGTGTATATGGCTTAAAACGGAGCTTTGATTTTTGGAGACTTTAGAGTCAAATGGAGAAGCAGGGACAGCAGAGGAGGAGCTATAATTAGACGCGTTGATGACGGAGCGCAGACGTTGATGAGGTGGGACATAGACAGCACCATACGAGGAAGGCGGTCGGTCCTTCATTACTATAGTGGAGGAGGTGGCGGTGGTGGAAGAGGAAGGGGAGAGTGAGGGTTTTAGGGTTTTGGGATGTGAAGTGAAAGGAAATTGCAGAGAAGGCGGATTGAGGAGAATATGATGAACAGGATGAGGGAGCATGCAGGTGAGACGAAGGTATCGTCGTTTTGTATTTTGGTAGAAAAGCGGTTTCTGATCCCGGTGGTTACCGGTGTCGTTGAGTTTTGGGTAACTGAGTCAGTAATGGTTGCCTTCTACTCTGCGTCTTTGGTACTAGACTACTAGACTATAAGGAAAGCTAAAATCACTTTTTTGGCAAAATAAATTAAGAAAAATTTAATATTTAGTTTTTTTAAAAGAAAACTATCATTATTAATCCTTTAATTTTAAAAAAATATATTAATTAACCTTTGAATTAATTTTCAACATTAATACCGAAAAAAGTTTATAATATTTTCAATTGAAAAAATTAATTAATTTATATTTTTTATAAAATTAAATTTTTTTTATATTATAATAACTAAATAATATAATACTTAAAAAATAAATGACTCGTTAATAAATTTTTTAATAAATTAAAATATATTTTTTAAAAGATTAATACGTGCCGCACCACATTTAAAATTTAATAATTTTTTATTTAGTTTATATTTTATTTTTATTAGATTAAAGCTCCCTCTATCGATATTTAGTATAGCATATGTTTTTTTTGAAGATTAATAATTCAAGGTACACTAGTTAAATCATTTTTTAAAAAATAATGAG
This sequence comes from Manihot esculenta, assembly GCF_001659605.2. NCBI lineage: Eukaryota > Viridiplantae > Streptophyta > Magnoliopsida > Malpighiales > Euphorbiaceae > Manihot > Manihot esculenta. The sequence continues at coordinate 9,152,601 of NC_035174.2, read as the reverse complement.
AAAAATAAGTTTTAATTTAACATAATTTAAATATTAAAAGATAGTATATCTTTGTGAAGATGTTTGTGTATTTTTTGATATTACTTTTTTTAGCGCCGTGTTTTTTTTCCTTTTTAATCAAAAAATACATATATATTTTTTATAATATTTAATAATTTTTATACATGATCTGGTTTAATTGAATCAAATTAAATAGAACATAGTATTAAATTTTTGTCCTTAAATACGAAGATGGGAAATAATTTATAGGGGATGGGAAAAATCTTCCCTTAAATAGATTGGACCTAAAATTGCCGATTGAACTTTCCGCCAGAGCTTAAAAAAGTAAACTTTTCGGACTAATTAGTTATTTTGATCTCTTTATTTAAGTTAAAATCAGCCTACTTTTTTTTATTAAATAATAATAATAATAATAAGTGTTTTTAATAATAAAAAATATTTTTATATTTTCAAAGTTTCATAAGAAAATATCCAAGAAAAGAGGGATTATTCATAATATTCTCCATTTTCACGTAAATATATTAGTTAAAATTCTCTATAAATGACGACAAACAAATTTTATGTTTAAGAGAACACTGTTTTTCAAATGTTTCTACTGTAGATTATAATAACCCAACTGGTTTCAATGGGAGTATAAGCACCAAGTTAGCTTACCAACCGAAACAAAGAGAGACAAAACATGGTCAAAACAAATCTCTCACTCAGAATTCATAAAATTTCAACAACAATAATTTAGGATGATAAGAATACATATCTTCTCTCTCACTAAACCATCTCTTCCAAGGTAGCAGTTCGGAAAAACTGTTCTTTCCACATGTGTTATTCAAGCCTCTAGTCTTAAAAGACTAGGGTAAACAAAATTAAAAAGCTTATCTAAATCTAATGCTATGTTTAAATGATGCTTAATAGGTGTAGCCCTTGACGAACATTCCCTTCTTAGCCTCCTCGCTTTCACCCTCACCAGAATACTTACCGAGCTGAGCCAAGGAATTTGCCTTGGCGCGCACCAACAGTGCCTTCTGTGCAGCTTCCACATTCTCTGGACGTCCTTGCCATGTCTTGAGCACAGTGTTTTGCAGCGCTCGTGCATATGAGAAGGAAACATGCCATGGGTTGGGGATTTGGTTCATTGCATTGAGGTTAAGAGTTGCTTCTACTTCAGATTGTCCTCCTGACAAAAACTGACAAATGAACACAAGTTACACTAGTTGCTCTTAAAGATTCAGTAATATTCAAATTGAAAACACATGAAACTCGTCGATCACATACAACAGCAACAATTTTAGATGATTTACAAAACAACACACCCTAAGCATAAGATATGGTCTAATGTTTAAGATTTTTCAGGTTTTTCATCATCATTATTATTATTATTATCTCATTTTAACAACTCAAGTACTAATTATTGTCTTTTTCTTATCTCATTTCACCAGCGAAAAGACCAAGTCTATATAAAAAGAATTAGATATTTGCCCATGGGCACTTGAAAAGATTCTCGAGATTTAAATTCACGACTGTAAGAAGAGAAACACTGACATATGAGCAACACTATCTCACTTTAAATTCCTGATAAAAAGCAGGATTCAGGTATTCATACCATGATTCCAGGAACTGCAGGTGGTACTCTTCTCTTAAGCATTGTGAGTGTGTATTTGGCAATGGTCTCAGGAGAAGCCTTCTCTTTGTGCTCAGCTCCTGGTGTTACCATGCTAGGCTTAAGCAGGATGCCCTCAAACACAACATTGTTTTCAGCCAAGTAGAAAAACACTTCTGCCCAGACCTTCTCTGCAACCTCAAGTGTTCTCTCAATTCCATGGTCTCCATCAAGAAGAATCTCAGGTTCAACTATGGGCACAAGGCCATTGTCCTGCACATAAAAATTACAGTAAGGAAAAAACAGAATCTGTAATTTTTGGCACTCGCATGCTGACAAAACTGACCACTGGGAAAAGAGCAGCAAGCCTAAATCTACTCCCATGTATAAAACAAGACAAATTAATCAAAGGATTGGAAGATAAATATTTATCGAGTTAAAAGGAAAAAGAAAGAGCTCAACTTCTGAGACTTATTTTCATCTCAACCGAAATTTCAATCAATTTGCCAATATTTTAACTTTCTTACTGCTCCACAGGATGCAACAGAGAGTTCATCAATGTTATAACCACATCCACAAGCATCCCTCCACATGCATTTCAAACAAAAGGGAAAATGATATAGGCATGCATTTCTAACTTTGTTGAAAGAGTTTTAGCTAATGCAAGAGAGAAGTAGGTTTTAGAAGTGAAAGAATACCTGAGAAATGGCAGCATAACGTGCAAGTCCCCATGCAGCTTCCTTAACAGCTAGAGCAGAAGGGCCACAAGGAATGCTGACTACAGTCCTCCTGAATATTCCATATGAACATGTATAATAGTATCATATAATCAATAAAACATTTTATTCAATTGCCTAAGGGGGATAAAGGATCAACAAAGGCATAACAAGTACGTAAATTGGACTCACCACTTGGCAAATCGTGCACCTTGCTTGTAGTATTCAGCAGACCTTGAGGCCAATCCATCCAAGCCTTGACACCAAGACTCATTGTTTGATCCTGGAAGAGGTACCAAACCCTGATGTGCAGGTAGTTAAAATATATAAGCTTGTTGAACATAGAAAAATCGTAGGTTAAGCAACTAATAAAATAATTCCTGGTTGAACTTTATACATGCTTTGTTTGTTTGGATATACAATCTTTACTTTTACAGACAATATACCTTGTCAACTTTGATGCCAGGTACAATATTCTCATCACGCAAGCAGTCCACAAACTTCTTTCCATCAACAGTAGACTGGTAGAGTGTTTCCTCAAAAAGAATGGCACCAGAAATATATTCACCAAGGCCAGGAGTGGTCAACAAGAGTTGTCTGTATGCTTGTCTGTTGACCTCGTTGTTGTCTAAGCCAATAGATGCCAACCTCTTCCCACAAGTTGCATTTGATTCATCAATCGCGAGGATGCCGCGACCAGGCGATGCAATAGATTTCTACACAATCAAGAAACAAGCCAAAGGCAGTTGATAGCACGAAACATCATAGACAATGAAAAATCATAAACCAATTTACATATATCAATTGAGAAAAGGAAAACTTTCTAAGGCAGCATATTTGGGAAGAGTTGAACTAGGGAATTGAGGTGACTCAATAATAGAAACTAGGATGATTGAAATGAATCACGATCCCAATATAATATCAACTGCATGGAGATCACAGAAGGCATTTTCCGCAGTTTTCACCACATCACCTCTTTGTCTAACAAGATACCCATTTTTGCAATGCTTGTAATCTTTGTTTCAAAGAGGTATGCCATTATCAGCCGTTATGATTTCGTTAAACTGAAAAGCTAAAAGTACTAATTGACTGATAGAGAGAAACCGAAAATATATCGAGACATCAAACGAAATGTTAATCGTAATAGTGGAGTTGGAGGGGGGGGACACAAAAGAAAGAGCAATCAATTAATTCAAAAAATATATATTTTTCATAAGATAGAGCTGAAAGTTTACAGAATCCTGAATAGGATAACTTGAACAATTCAATAAAATACGAGAGAATAAATCAAATTCGACTTCATTTAGCGAGAAATTACAAAAACAAAAACGAAACGAGATGTAAATCGAAAACGCATATCAGGCACTGAAATGGCACATGAAATCAATAGAAAGTGAAGAAGGAAAGGAGATAAACTAACAGCCGTTTGAACAAGCTCGTCCTTGTAAGAACTAGCACGGATCGGGAGGGAGACTCGACGAGTGGTAAGGCGTGCTGAGGATGATCCCGGTCGCTGACCAAAGGACTGTTGGCCGATCCAAGAGGACGACGCTGCGTTTAGTTTAGCGAAACTAGCACAAGCCATGGCGTCTAAAGCAATGAGCAGATGAAGATCGAGATCCAAGATAGAGAGAAAGGAAGGTGTTTGATAACTGACGTCTACGATAAAAAAAGCTTTCTCGCGGTCAAGGCGTGCTTTTCATTCGCTCTTCTGCTTGTGTTTGTGTTATTATTTATGAAGGAGAGCGAAAATGCAGCGGAGGCTTTTGTTTTTCTCGGAGTGTCCGCTGGGAGTTTTTGGTGGGTGAATGGGACAAGGGACATGCGGCGATACCAAACAGCCCCGTTGGATTTGTTCCCAAATTACCAGATTACCCCTTCAGAATTCTTTGTTTTTTCCTTGTCTGGAAGGGATTCGAAAATTAATAATAAACAAATTCGATTCATATTTTTAATTTTCGAATTCATTTTAAATTTAATTAAAAATTAATTATTATTACCTAATTAAAATGTAAAATCATTTAATCTCATATATTTTAATTAATAATTTATATAAAAAATATTTTTATTAATAATTTTTATTTATAAATTTAATATTTTAAAAAAAAATTAATTTTAAATTTTTAAATAAAAATATATACAAAATTTTAGAAATATTATTATAAAATATATATTTTTATATTAAATTAATTATTTATATAAATAAATTTAAATAATAAATATATATAAATAAAATTCAAATTTCCATTTAAAAAATAAATAAATAAATAAAATCTAAATTCAATAAATAAAATCTATTTTATTATAATTTCGTTAAATTGAATATCTAAAAATTTTTATCAATTGTAATCCTTATTTATAGAGATCAATTTTATTATTATTAATTTAATTAACTTGCATTATATGTTTAATATTCAGTATAATATAAATAAATTATATTTATAAATATATATTTATTATACATATAATTATTATTATTATTATTTAAAAATCTTATATATTACTTTTTATTCTTTTAATATTATTTAATATTTAAATTTTATAACTTAAAATTTACATTTTTTATTAATATTAAATTAATTTAAATAATAAAATAATTATCTACTTAATTGATCATTCAATATACATTTAAATTCGATTATAAAATTATCATCTACTTATAAATTTAAATATATACAAATTTTAAATTTTATTAATTTTAAATTAATTTAAATAATAAAATTATTATCTACTTAAATTTTAATTATATATTTAGATAAATATAGATTTTACATATTATATATTTATAATTAAAATCATTAAATGTTAAAATTCTTATTAAATTCGATAAAATATTTTTATTATAATTTATTTCTTTTAAATTTAAAACTAATAATATTAAAAATTAATTTACTTAATATAATAAGCTTATAATAATTATTACTTATAGCTATATTAATATTTATATTATTTTAATTTATTTATAAAAATATTTTTTTATTTTTATTCTAAACTATAGCTCATTAGTCATTATAATATATATATATATATATATAAAAGCTGCAGTGTCATCGGTAGATAAATTATTGTCACAAAATTTTAATTATAAGAAATTATCTCAATTTTTTTCAACTTGGCTTCTAACCATATATTTTTATTATTCTTTCAAGTAGCAGAAATTTAAATTTATCTAAAACTAATGACATTTTTTAATTTTTTAAATTTAATTCATATAAACTATTAATTTTAAATTTAATATTATAAAATATATTTATAATATATTTCTCAACTGTAATATAACTATATTACAAAATAAACTTGAATCTTCTTTTTCATTTCCTTTTATTTTTGAATATTAATTTTATTTAAATACTTCTTATATTAAAATTTTATTTAATTAATAAAATTAATTTAAATAATAAAATTATTATTTATTTTAAAATTTTAAATTTTAAATAATAATATATCAACTATAAATTAATTAAAAACCGCTATAATTAAAAAATGTAAAAACATTATTCACCATCTTGATATTTCTATCTCTTTTCACTTTTATATATAATATAGAATAAATATACATAAATATATGAATAATTATTATATTAAAGGAGATTATTTAACCAATATTTTTTTTACAATAAAATAAAATGTATACTTACACTATATTATATCATTAAATCATAAATTAATGTTTTTTAAATATGTTTTAATAAAATTTAATTAATTACATATATAATTATTAGTTTAACTTAAATTAATTTAAAAAATAAATATTACTTAATAATAAAATTTAAATTAAAACATGACATTAATTTAATCAATCCAAAATTTAATTTTTTTAATTATTATCCAATCAAAATAAAGATAAATATATTATGATCATATTCCACTGAGGATAGTTTAAAAAATCTCTTGTTACCCTTTTTCAAATTAAAAATCATTAAATTAATTTTATATTTATTTTTTATATATGATATTATAATTTTAATATATTAAAATTAATTTATGATAATAAAATTTATAAAAATATAAAAAATTTACTAAAAAATAACAAATAAAATATAATTTTACATATTAGAATAATTTCTGAAAAAAAACATATATTTTTTTTATTTTATAGCGATCCATACTATTTTTCTTTTTATTTTCTTTTTATACGAATCCCTAAATTGTTCGTATATAATTAATAGATTATTATTTTTTAAATTTTATTTTTAAAAAATATATATCATTAAACTATTACAGTTAAATTTTAATTTTAGATTTTTTTTAGTCTCAATTTTAAATTTATATACTTATCTCATCTATTTATTAAAATAAAAATCAATATAAATATAATTATTTTAATTTAATTTATATTAACTTATAAATTTATATACTTATCTCATCTATTTATTAAAATAAAAATCAATATAAATATAATTATTTTAATTTAATTTATATTAACTTATAAGTTATAAAACGATTTCTAATTTTTATTAAATATATAATTATATTTTTAAAATATTTTACATGATAATAAAATATAATTTTAAAATTATTAAATTTTAAAATTATTACTAAATAAAGTCCAATTGAAATTCTTAAATATTATTATCATTCAAATTCAGTAACTTATTATTATAATTAAAAAATAATTTTTTTAAAAAATAATAATAATAGATATTTATCTCACTTGTATTTATATTATAAATATATTCTACTTCAAATAAATATAATAAATTATAGACAAACTAAAAAATAAATATTAAATACATTAATTTCATAAATATTAACTATTATAATTTATCTACGATTTTTATATTTTAATATACTATTTTTTTGTTAAATTCATTATTTTTAAAAAATAATTTAATTTACGATAAAATTCCAATAAATAAAATTTAAATATAAAAAAATATCTTCTATAATAAAATTTAATCAAGAATATTTTAATCAATTTAAATTTAAATAGATTAATAATATAATTAAATAATTAAACTAAAATTTTTTAATTAAATACTTAAATTAATTTTTTTAAAATAATAATAAACTATAATTATTTATTTTAAAAAATTATAGTCTAAATTATAATAAAATTTGAATATACGTAATTTAAATATATTAAGAATTTTTTTTTAAATAAAATCTAATTAATTATAATTTAAATGTTAAGAGATTTTATCAATTAATTTAAATTTAAATAAAATATTAATATAATTAAATAATTAAATTAAAAATTTATAAATAACAATAAATTTGTAATTAATGAAATATAATAAGGGTAGTTTAGAAAATTCTAAAATTTTAAGGAAATAAAATAAAATATATAAAAGTGAAATCACGTGAGGAGAGGATTTGGAATCTCGAAATTGATGGGCCATCTCTCACCGAACCATCCACCTAAGGGCAGCTCCATTCAACACACAGTGAACCGTAAGTCAAATAATATATATATATATATATTAATTTTTATATTATAATAATAGTAAATTATTATTATTATTTTAAATAAATTTAAGAGATTTTATATTTTATTTTTTTAATTTTATTTTTTAAAAAAATAATAATAAATTTTTATTTTATATATAAAAGTATTATTTAAAAATCAAATAACTTTATTGATAAATGGAAGAAATAATTAAAATATAGAAAGTATTATTATTCAAGCCAATATTTCTTTCAATACACTTAATTTATAATTTAAAATATTAAATTTCATAATAAAAAAATACATTAATAGAATCCAATATATTTATCTCATCTACCAAATCTTTTAGCTTTATACCATTACGGTAATAATCTTTAAAATATATAAAAATATATAAAAATATAATATTATATTTGACTCGTCCAAATTTAATCGATATATAAATATATTAATTTTTATATAAAAATATAAATATATTTATATATTATGTAGATTTATTATATTTATCTTATTTTAATAAATAAATAAACAATGCCAGATTTGGATACTTTAAATTTAAAAAAAATGATGAGCTAAAATTTCTAACTCATATTCAGCTCCAATTAAAATAATATTGTACATACATAGATGTAGTTGCCATTTTAGACCGAGCCAATAATGGCAGATACAAGAACGACCATCTATAGGCTTTCCTTTTTTTTTTTAATAAATTATTTTTTAAATATTTGAGTTATGTTATAATGAATGAGTATGTCTATTAATTTATGAAAGTATATAGATAATCAATCGTACAGAGTATCCCATACACACAATTAAATTTTATTCATTGTTATGTAAATTACCACATTATTATTATTATAATTATTATTATTATTATTATTATTAATCAATCAAATTTAATCCATTATTATAATAAATTTATAAATATAGTTCATTTTGAATTAAAATTAATTACCTCAAACTCTTACATTTTATTTAATTAAAATTATTATTTTTAATATTTATAGTTTTAGTTTGGTTATAAATATTGATGATCTAAGATTCAGAAAATAGGATTTTACAATAAGTTATGTAAAACTGGAAAAACTTAGACCTAGAGGAGAGTATTTCTTCTTTTATATGTTTTCTTTTGTCTGTTGCTAGTGACGTATTAACAGAACGTGTATTATTGGACCACCTGTCCCTGCTACGTTGATACGGATGTACGAGGGAATCAGATTTCTATCCCATACGTAACGGCCCCCTGATTTTCTCCGGGGCGCTCATGCGGATGGTCCCACAAGGTCAAGGGGCTGAACTCCTTCCTGATTCTGAGCTGGGCCGGGGGATGAGGTTGAGACTAGGCCCGGAGAGAATCCGTCCATCGGGTCAGAAGAGCTAAGCCGGCCTGTTCTGAAGGAGCTGATTGGAGCTCGGTCTTTGAGCTGATTGGAGCTCGGTCTTTGAGCTGAATGGGCTGGACCCGGTTCTTGGGGGAGGTTTAGAAACCTTCAGATTATGGGTCGTCCTAATAGGGCTGACCTTAGTCTGGAGTAAAAAAATCCAGCGGTCATCAAATATATTTAAATAAATCTGAAATATCTCATGTCCTAGTATCTGGATCTCTAATTTTCAATTAAAAAAGTTATTATTTTTTAACCAATCACATGATTTTTTATATTTGTATATTTTAATTAATTGAAGTTATTATTTAACTAATTAAAATAATTTTATTATATTAAATTTACTGAAAACTTAATATATTGCATTAATTATATATTATTAATTTTATTATATTTATATGTTAATTAAATTAATTTTATATTATTTTATTATATTAATTAAAGCTATTGATTTGAAATTTTATTAGAATTTCAAAACCAATCAAATTAATATTTTATATCATTTATTCCAGTTCATGAAAATTATAATTTTATTTCAATCTAGTAATATTATTTTTAAATAAATAATAATATTTTTTAAAAAATAATTTTATAAATTATGTATATTTATGTGTCTCAAAATTTATGTGTCTCAAAATACATCAAATGATTTAAAATTAATTAGAAATATTACGAATTACATCAAAATTTAACACTAATTAAATTTAATTATGGTTAATAATAAATTAAATTTACATATTAAATAAATCAACACTCTAAATAGGTATTATAAAAAGGTGTATTCAAAATTTCTAATAAATTTTAGACAATAATAATTATACTTACTATTATTGTATTATAATAAAAAAAATTTAAGCCTTGTTTATAAAACTATATTTTTATCGGTGCACTTATTTATATTTATTATTATAATTTTAATTTATTACAATAATATATCTATTTTTAATAATTAATTATATTATTTATTATCATTCTTATAATAAATGTTTTGAAAACGCAAAATTTATCCTTTTGTAATTCGATATGCTCGCATTTTTCTTTTTTTAAATCTAACTTTTTCTTTCTCCTACCTTAGGAAAAACGATTTACGTCAATTGACTATCGATAAATAAGAAGATGTTGTTATCCCTATTAAGAGTTTTAAAAATATTTCGATCGTCATTTATGATTTTTGTATGATCAGAATATTTCTCACATGTAATCCAATCAATTTTCAGAATATGTAGACCTGCTTGGCAGATTTATGACGGCAATCCTCAGACATTTATTGTATTAAAGGATTTGGTTTCTAGTTATAAACTGGACATTTTATTTTTCATGGAAACAAAAACTCTTAGTTCTCATACAGAATTTTTTCGTTAATTTTTACATTTTGATAGTTACTTCTCAATCAATATAGATAAAGATTGGAAGAAGCCTTTCGTTGATGTGGAAGAGTTATGAGTTTGTTTTCGTGGTTGACTTTTTTTCAAATTTTATTAATTCGGTTGTTTCGAAATGTAATATTCAATGGAAATTTATTAGTTAGGTTTTCGGAATCGCAACGACAACGTCAGTTTTAAAACTTTATTCGAGTTTTATTTCATAGAAACTCTATTCCGTTGTGTTGTTCGAGACTTTAATGATTTATACTCGAGAAATAAGATAGAAAGTGAAGTATTTTTGCTAAATTATTTTATGCAGGCGTTTAGACAGATATTTGAAGACTATTTTTGTCAAATTATTTTATGTAGAGTTTGATTTTGAATGATTTTAAATATTTGTTAGACTTTATAACTAATATTTTTATTAAATGAGTTTGTTGTAATACTATTATAACTGTTCATACTTTGGCTAGAGAATCTATCAGGTATAATCGTCTATGTATTTGAGAGATATTCCGTTGGATAGAATTTTATTAATATAAATAATAGTTTTGTTTTAAAAAAAATATTTATTATTATAATATATTATTATATTTGTGATTTACTTGGCTTATTATGAATAAAATTAGAATATTAGAATATATTATTGTATTTGTGATTTACTTAGCTTATTAAAATTGTAATGATTATTATATTGTATTTGCATGAGAATTTCAGAGCTGAACGGTGATAGACAGCTAATAGGTTAGATCAATATGATCAAATATTTTACTATTATAAGTGATTTATTTTAAATTTATTTATATAAATAAAATTATGAAGTTTTATAAATTTATATTTTTAATAAAAATTCTTTCAATTCTCCATAAAAAAACATCTAAAGACGTATATAAATATATGATGAGGATCTGAGTACTTGTGAAATAAGAATTATTAGGTCATTATTTTGTGGGTTTGATATAAAATTAAAAAAATAAAAAATATAATAATCGTAGAAATTAAATTAAATTAAATTAAAAAATTAATATAATTAAAATAGATTTAATTCAATTTAATTTGATTAGTTAAATTTTTTTAATGAGTTTATTTTTTATATTTTATTTTTATTGTTTTAAAATTAAATTAAAATATTTTAATTTTAATTAAAATAAATATAATTTATATATATTATTAAAATAATATAATATTATTAACTAATCAATTTGATTTAATTTTATTAATTTTATTAATTTTTATAATAAACTAAATTAAATAATTAATTTTTTAAAAATTAAAATCAAACTCAATCAATAAAAATATAAAATCGAACTAATTTTTTAAATTTAATTATATTTAATAATTATTTTAATATAAATCAAATACTGTTGACTTAAAAATTATTATGAGATATTTAAATTTTTAAAAAATTTATTAATTAATTTTTATTTTAAAATCAATCAATTAAAATATTTTTATATTTTGCAATACCAAACATTTTATATATTCTATAAAAATATTTAATTAATTTATTTTATTTTTAATTAAAAAATTTAAATGGCATAAATATTTAAAATTATATAAATTAAACAATATATATAATTAAAATTATAGAAATTAAATAATATAATAATTTAAAGTAATTAACGTTAATTTTTTAACAGAATAACTACAAAATTTCATTTTATAAAATATTTAAATTTTCAAATAGGCAACAACTAGGAAATTTTCTAGAAAAGGTCTGAATTTCATGGTAATTTATATTAAGAAAGAAAAGATAAATCCAAGTCCTATAACAGGCATCCAACACATTTCATGCATGCAATATAAAAATGCCAAAAGAAGCTTTGGAATTTAGCCTGAAAAATTTAAAAGAGAATCTCAAAAGGTCAAATATATAATAAAATACAAAAACCAAAAGCAGGCATGAGAGGTAAATTAGCGAAGAAGCAAAGGGCAAAAGATAACGTCCCTACGTGCTCTTTCTTCATGGCAAATTTGGCCAACATATAAATTTGGACCCTCTCAATGGAGCAACAACACACACACCCTCTTCCCTCTGAATCCTCTCTCGTCAGTTTTAGTCATTGTTAGGGAAAGGTGCTCTTTTTTTTTTTTTCCTGGCTTCTTTTTCTCTCTGTAGCTTCATTAACAAGGTGTTTGTTGAAATTCCTGAGTGAAGTGAGTAAAATGGTTGTGTCCTTCAAGGTTTCAAAGGTGGGTTGGAGATATAGGCCTAAGGTGCTTCAGATTGATGAGACTGAAAATGGCAATGGAAATGATCACCAAGAGAGGCTTAATGAGGTATATGCATATTTGAGCTTTTTCTTTTTATTGAGCTCAAGTTTACTTCTTTGTGTTTCTTGAATTGACGGTTCATTTTGTACGTGCAAGTGTGTTTGGCTTGTTGGTGGCTTGGTGCAAGTGCACTTGTGGGTGCGTTCTTGTTTTGGATGATGTTATGGATGAAATGTGCAAATCTTTTGTTGGTATCTTTTCGAGTTTTACATGGTGGAAGTTGAATGGTATATTGGTTACAAGCGTTTGATTATCTTCAAAAGAAAGAACATGGGCGGTGACATGTTGATTTATCAAAAGTTTTTTGTTTTAAAGTCCAAGCCTCGATGGAAATAATAAGAGCTGATTAGCTTTTGGAGTTTCTAAATAGAATATAGGAAAAGAAAAAGAGATCCTACTAGTGCATAAGGTATAACAGCTATCAGGCAACCGTGAAATATTTCTGTTGTTCTCTCTTTCTCCCTGTATTTTCAGTTGATTAATCCTTTGGCTTGAAAGTCTTATGCTTTTCATTGAGCTAGGTAGTTAATTATTTTATATAATATATTTAAGCCATCTGTAAGGAGCCTTTAATTTGACAAAATGCCGCCCATCCCCCCCCCCCCCCTTCCTTTTTTTCTGAAATGATCTCTATATGATTATGTATAATGCAGCCTCCACCCCCTCCTTTTTTTTCTGAAATAATCCCTATACTAATGCTTATATATTTGATACAGATTTCACGAAAACAGTTTACGGGCTCAAACTGCATAATATAAATTAGTTACTTTTGTCATGCCAAGGGCAGGATTCCCCTCCCTCAAATAATATTATTTTTTTAGTTGGGATTTATAACACAATAATAGAATATAGTTAGTAATAAGTGAAACTATTTTTTACCTTTTTTAATAAAACTTTGCTAATTTTGCTAATACTTATAATATTTATAAATTTAGGTATTGAATAGATTTTGATTTTAATTCAGTTTAAATAATACAAGAGCAGAACTATGTACTTGGGCATAATTTTTCTTAGTTGTGGTTTTTTGTGCATGAACTTTTATTTATCACAATTTTTCATATCACAAAATTGACAATTTCCTTGGTTTTGTTTCTCTTGGCTTGAGCTGATTTTCTAAAATTTTTTCATGATAATTCTTTTTATTCTGTGTATTATTATATTAGCTCAAAGTAGACAAAATTCTGATATCCATTTAGTTTGTTCTGTTGCATTGCATGTCTTGTTTAGTGCAATAGAATTAAATAATCCCTATATTTTCTAACCTCTTACAATTTTGCAAGGAAGTTGTTTATCCTTATTATTTATTGGGGTAATTTTCTAATGTTGCTCGTTCTATCAAATAACTATAGATGGTAGTCATTTATGGGTGACAAGCAGTTACTGATTTTGGTGTTTCTACGTATCTTAGTTTTTACCGTCTATAATCATTTTCCACTACAGCAATTATAAAAACCATGATATTTTTAACATTTGTAAAACCCTAGAGAGTTAGTGTGTTTGAAGATTTTTATTAAATTGACAGTTGTGGTACTGGAAGCAGAATTAAACACCAGTTGTTCTAATGCAGGGTAGATTTAATGAATTAGAAGATAAGGATGCTAGTCATTCAAAGGAATTGACGGAATCTGCAATACACCAAATGTCAGAAGGTAATATAGGCTATTTTTCAGTTTATTATGATCTTAAAGGTCCTAATTTGATAGTTTCTTTATTGCAGATCTTGAGGTATCCTTTTTGCTAAATCTATTCCTAAATGGCTTTTTGGTTGGAAAGCCTACGGGGGTTAGCATTCGTATGAAGAAAAACTCCCACCCTTTCTTTTGGCATTTATAACATTATTTGTGTATGCATTTCCATTGCTCTCAAAAAAACTCATTGCAGGTTTTCAGTGATGTACCAAAGCAATTAGTTCCTGATGATAGAGACTCAAAGGCCCTTTTCACTGTAAGAGCCTTCAATTGTCATACTCTTCATTATTTTCTTTTTACTTGGAGTAAACATTTTGTTTTTGCTTGACAACCTTTTTTATTCCTTTCTATTAAGTGCTGGGGTAAACGTCTAGGATTATTATATTGCATTGATTGATAGAATATTCAATTTTTTCTAAATTTCTTTTAATTTACTTTGTTAGTTGTTTGGTAACCAATAATTAAACACTTGCTACCAACATGTGGCTTATTATCAACATCTGTATACATAGTTTGGTAAGAGTCTTAACTTTCATAGTAATGCTCTCAACATTTCAGCCAAATTTCTATTAGATCTATAGTTGTTACGATTTGAAGGTATATTTGAACTATCATAGTAAAAAATAATTTCTATGGCAAGTGTAATTGACACCTCCAATTACCTGTAGGTATTTATCTCACTTGCCAATAATTTTTGTTGCAGAATTTATTATTAGGTGTTATGCCATGAGGTTTAAAATAAATGGGTGGTATAGCTTGTGACATCCTTCAAATATGGTGTTTTGGCTTCTCAATTGGGAAATGGCCTTTCAATTCGCATGATTGATGTACATAAGCCTTATTGTTATTTATTCACAAAAAGCAAAAACGAAGAAGTATTATTGTGTTAAACTGTTGTTGATGTGGCCCCACCTAGCTTCTATGTTTGATAGCCTTTGTTGTCTTCCTTTTCTCACTAAACAATCTATATGGTTTTTTTTTTTGTTTGTTAGTGTAAATGTGAGTGTCTATGTATTAACAAGATATTTGCACTCTTTTCTTATATTCCATTTTGCTTATCTTCTTTCATATTTTTTTCACGTGCATTTAGGCCATTGAACACGGATGGTTACCTAGAGAAATTTTTTATCAAACACTTTGCAAGTATGTCAATGGAGCAGCTTTTTGTGAGGTGAGGTAAAATTTATGGGTTAGTTATGGATTTTTGTGCTTATATTTGTTGTTTAGTGCTTTTTTTGGCAGTTTATGATGGTTTAGATTTTGTTACATGTCCATTTCTTTGATTTGTTTCTGTAGCATTTACTTATCAATTTATGTAACCATCTCTACACAAAAGGCAAACTTTGTTTGATTATATAAGTATGATTTGATGCAATGGAATGTCAATTATATTATGCAATCAATTATAATTTGATTAGCCTAATGACTTTTAAGTATAAAAAATGCATGCAATTGTGATTACTTGTTTTGATCATTGTTTTTTGCTACTTGGCATGGTTATTAGTTTGGTCTAAGCCAGTTCCTATTCATTGGTTCAAGGGGATTGGGACCAAATTTTTGGGCCTCCCATATTCTAGTTCAATCAAATCTAACTAATGTAATCCTTTATTTTTTAAAAGGAAAAATGGATCTTAACCCAAAATTGAATTAGATTAAATTAGCTTCAAGGCCATGCGTAATTATCACTATTAACCATATCTAGTTAGCTAAATATCAGTTTCAATTTGATCTTGTGTTGGAACCGGTAGTTCTAGTACGTGAAAATGAAGGCCTTCAACCAAACCTTAAGGTTCTGATTTTGTTGCTAGTTCCAGTTTTATTAGGTTGATTTAATCCAACTATAAATTCTTTTTTTTTTCCTATAAACAAAAATGATGATTCCATCTTATTTAAAGGAAAGGAAAACAGTTCTAGCATGATATTGAGGCTTGTAAACTATAATCCACTACTGCTACAATCGCTGCTGCCACTGCCGCATCACCACCACCACCTACTCAGCTACGATCCAATTCTTAGAGATGGCATGGAAGGCCCTGAGCTAGACCACATGGACCTAGTTCAAAGAAGGTTTCAAATTGACAATTCAAGTTTAGTCCTATTTGGTTCTAATTATATCCAAATCGGATGTAATCAATGATTGAGGTTTTCTTTTTATTTTTGTTTTGTATAATTTATTTCTTTTTTTAAAAAAGGAAGTGGTTCAAATTGGTTTAGATCGTCAGCTTGCATCATAGGTTTCAATCCAACTCTATTTAAGGAGAGAGGTTTCTTGGTTCACGCTTGCAAGTTATTGATCAATTTTAGACTTAATTTGATCAGGCTTAACTAGGAACATGGTAGGGTCTTTGGTAGTCATGTCTATGGTATAAGTTCTAGATTGAAACTGGATCAGTCCAACTCGAAGTAGAAACTGGTCCAAGCTGACTTAACAAAAATCTCCTTGAATCGGCTTAGATCAATTAATAGCCAAGACTAGTCTAGGCACCACTCCACCACTCGTCAAGAAAGCCATTGCCAATATCTTGTTGTTACTATCACAAATAAAACTAAATAATGAAATAAAAAAAATTACATTATTTGTACTTTTATCTTGCAACCAGGCATACATTTTGCAACTAATATAATGTAATATTAAGGGCACACTAAGGCACCAAGGAGTCCTAGAGTCTAGGAGTAAGACTCGGGATCAGGTGAGTGTTTGAGCGAGTTGAGGCACAAAAATGCAAATAATACATTGAAGTGATAAAATGAAGGATTGTGGATCTAATTTCAGATTTTGATAGGGAAAGGATAGGATGAAGGAAATTAAGTAATCAAAGAGAAAGAGGGAAATCCAAGTGGGTGGAGGAATGAGAGAAGGAAAGGGAAAAATAACAAGGAAAATAATTCTTATATATATTTGGAGTCTGGTTTGCCTAGGATTAGCACAAGCAGCTGCCTAGGTTGTTCTTATTCTTCAATTTCGATGATGGTACGAGATCATAATTATCAACCTTTCTTTTGTCATTTTATTAGGGCTCATTGGCATACATGTGAGAGTCGTGCTTGGGTGAACTTAGTGTTGGTTGCCTGCCTTTGGATACGGTTGAGGCAACACCAAGTTCCTTGCATGCATCACCTTGCGCTTAAGATAAGAATGCTGAAATAATGATTATATTGCACAACAATGCAACATCCATTCTATAACATGGTTGATCATTTACATTCCATTATTTCCTACCAAAATGTAGCTTTTTTAATGTCCTTTTATTAGTGCTCACTAGGATGACCTGTATGAGGTGCAATTAGTTGCACATGGTGTAGGTCGCTCGCCTTTGGTGGTTGAGATGCCAGGTCCCTGACATGCAGCGCCTTGTGCCTTGGATAAGAGTAATAGAATGGCAATTACGGTGCAACATTCATTTCACTAAATGATTGATTGTATTATATTGTATTACATCCAACCAAACGTAGCCTGAAGGTGATGGGACAAACCAGGGAAATAGGATCCTCCTTACAAAGGGGAAGGTTGCATAAATTTAATTGTTCTAAGAGCTCACAATATAAAAGATTTTATGCATTTGAAAACTCCTTTTTCAAGAGTGTCTTCCTTGCACTCTGCATTACAATATTTGATGTGTATATGTGTATCTATACGGACTTGGTAGTTTGTTGATGTAAAGTTACATGATGAGGTTTTATTTGGGACACTCCATGGAGATATCACTCCTCACTGGAGAAATATTATTTGTGTTTTATATGGCATGCTACAAGTCCAGAGCAATATTATTTGCATTTATATGGCGTGCTACAAGTCTAGAGCAAATATTATTTGCATTTTATATGGCATGCTGCAAGTCACACAACTCGGATAATATTTTTGCAGATTCGAGATTATTGTAATTGTTTGTCCCAGAAGGCAAGTACTGCTTTGGCTGAAACCTCTCCAACTATTCATAGAGTGCTTCTACAGATGTGTGCGGAGGATTCTATATCAAATGAATCTTGGGCATATAAAGATATGTTGGTAAGTAAATCTGCTCGGAAAAAATTTTAAAGGAGTTTTACTTTTAAGTCCATCATCTTGTCCCTAGCTTAAATTTATTATCTTATTCTTGTTCAGGAAGTTGAGTCTCGCACTCTCAGAGCTTTGCAACCTTCTCTTCATCTGAATCTGGACCCATTGCTGGATTATGGAGAATCACCAACTCAGAAGGTATTATCATGTCATATTTGGATAATCATGAATAATTGTGATATGGTATTGGATGCTGGAGGTCTGCGGCCATTGTCAGAAAATGCAGTTTGCATATCGCATCTAATCATATACTAAGCTTCTGAATTGTTGATAATGACTGTAGAATGATTGCAATGGCTTCCCTTCTCTTTCTAACGCTTTCCTTCTAATGGAAACGTTATTCCCTTTTTGTTTGGGTCCTCTATTAAATACACATGCAAGTCGAACAGAATTTCATAGACAGAGAAACAAAAGAAATTTGATATGGTAGGGCAGTGTGCCTACACTGAAGTTTTTTACAAGTGCTAATTTTTAGTGACACTGACCCTTTTCTTTTACAAGTAGGAATAGCAGAAACTCATTATTACATGTACAACATCCCATTACTGTGCCTAGTGATTTTTCCTTCTGTTTTTAGTGTGCATTATTTTCTCTGAATATAAAGCAATGAACTGTGAACATTGTCACAGGTAAGTGTTCTTTTCCTTTTTCTTCACAGTTGTAATTTTTGAGAGTTTGAATTTGTGGTTGCAACATCAATATAGTCTTTTTCCGTGTATAATAAATTTCAAGGATTATACTTGCTAACAGATGGTATTTTTGGCAGATTAGTTTGGGAATCACCTATGGTTGGAAAAAGAGAAAGCTCAGTGATCTACCAAAATTCAACTCACAAAACAGTATCTGCTTGCCAAGTATGGTAAGCAGCGGCTCACAGGATTCCAATTTTCAATCTGATTTAGCATACCAAGGTATAGAAGTCCCAAATTCAGGAGTTATCCCCAATTTACTAGCGGGAAAGGTTGCACAAGTGAACATTCATATCTATCAAGCAGTGAATGGGTGCAACAAAACTGTGGCAGTTGATTTGTCTTCATCCTCTATGAACATCAACAGAAACCAGAGAGAACCTACTTTTTCGCTTCCTGCTGAGAAGAGTGAATGTGAAGCACAATCATTTGAAAGACCTATCCTTAAGATACCTATGCAAGAACCTAACTTCACATTGATGCAGAATACTTGGAATCTAGCTGAAATTGGTCTAGCACCTGCATCACATAGGAAAAACAATCTGCTGTATCAAAAAATTGGGTCTGAGAAAAATATTCATGAAAGATATAGTGACCAGAGAGAAATTTTGCCATTGAAAAATAAAGGTCAACAGGAAATTGTTGAAGGGAACCCAAAGCAGCCTACTGGAATGCTAAATTTTGTTGTGAAACAAGAGCCTCGTGAAACTACTGATTTTCCCAATTCAGATGTTAGGAAGATCAAAGATAAATCCTCTGTGGGGGATATGAGATGTAATCCATCTAAACATCCTCAACTATTGGAAAAATCACCATTATTAGTAAGAGCTAATAGCCATCTTGCTGACACTGTTGAGAAAAATTTGAGAAATGAAATGGTTACCGAGAAAGTTTTGCCTAGTCCTCAAGTAACTTCTGATGTTAGAACTGCATCATTAAGACTGTTTCAAGGTGAGTCCTTATTGGGAGAGGCTTCTTTACCTACAAGGCAAAAGAAGAATATTCTGCCCGGAGTTTCAAGTATAAGGATGACTAATTCACTTGCCAGCACCAGAAAGATACATACTGCTGATGCAGGTTCTGCTTTAGCGAGCCCCTGCCTTGAAAGGTTTGTGAAGATTGGAGCCGTGACTCAAAGGTGTGATCCAAACTGTAATCACATTTTGTGCTAAAAAAATGTCTGATATATTTTATCTTTCAGGCACTGATTAGAGCATTACTTTTATGCATTTAGGTACAAACTGAATGATAAGAAGCGTAAATTGGACCAACTGTTGCCAAGTAAACAATTTTTTAATATTGCTTTGGTTGCTCTCCATCTTGCTAATTCTGAGGACAGAAGGTTGAAATATGCTACCGCTCGTAGGATTCCTCTATCAAAATGCTCCATAGATAGGAAACATAACGGCTCCAAGACCAGGACATTGACATTTGTGCACCAAGCTTATGTTCATCAAAGTATGTAACTTTTGTCTTATATTTATTTATTTACTTCACTGTGAATATTATGTTTTGTACTGCTAAATGATTTTCTGCCAGGAAAAGAAATTTCCCAGAATGATAGTGGGGCCCAGGTTAAACTGGTCATGTCAGAGATTCTCAATGAGGGAAAGGTGGAAATAACTGTTGTTTATGAACAAGAAGAGAGAGATTCCATCAGTTTTCCTCTTTTACCAGCCTGTCCCAATACTGTGAGTTTTCAATCTTTATTTGCAGTTGCCTTCTTCCTGTGTCATTGGATTAGCAATATGATCCATTTGGAACTTGAAGTAAGCTCCTGAATCATAAAAATAGTCTTTTATTTTCATCTTTATCTCAAATGTGCCAACTCCTGTAATTTAACCGTTCAAATTTAATGGTGATGGAAGAATCATTTGGGAATAGAACCATTGTTTAGTATTTTTAAAAATTTCTTCAATGGGGTATTTGAATGGAGACAATGCTTCCGTTTTCAAAATGCTTATGTTCTTTAATTTAGTGGTTTTCTTGGCTTCTTTTTGGATTGGTGCTTCAGGAGCTCTCACAGGACTCTCTTAGTGTTGCTCAGCTTGATTAGAGGTTGCCCCTCTTTTGTTTCTTGTCTTCTTCCACTGCTAGTTTGTTTTGTATTATTTAAATGAAGAGGATACCTTATCCTCCCCCTTACAATTATTAACTAAATTTGTTTCTCACCAAAAAATTGTTTAATGACCAAGAGTTTCTTGAAGGCATTTCTGTTTGCATGCTCTTTTATTTGAGAACTCCGACAAGACAACATTTTCTTCAATGTTTGTTATTTAACTGGGGGAAGTTGTTTATTGTTTCACATGTTAAGGAAGCCATAATTTCATATCATATTGCTATATGATTTGGTGCAGTAACATGATTAATTTTTTATTTGGCACTCTTCTGCACTTAATGGAGCCTAAAAATGAGCTGGTTCAAGTAAAATTCTAACGTTTATATTCATTCATCTGGCAGCATTTTGCAGACCTCTTTGCTGCTCATTTCCAGTCATTGGTAGGTTTATTATAATGGATATGTTTTATTGAATTGTCTTGTGCTTCTACTGTACCGTAATTTTTCTTAATTGTGCAGATAGCGAAAGAAGGATACCATATAGCCAGAGATCAGATAGAGCCTATGGTTCTTAGTTCTGATGATGAGTCTAGTAGTGCCTTTATTGGGAGTGACCCTGCAGCATGTGGATCCCTTCTACGGCCATCCCCAACATTAATCCCAGGGCAAGCGGCTTCCATGCTTCCTTGCATGAAGAGTAGAATGTTAGCCCTTAACAGTAACACCGGGCAATTATCATCCCAAAATATTATACCTAGAAACCACCTGCTACCCCCTGCAAACTTCCAGTTGCCGATCCAAAACTTGTCCAATAATTTATCCAAACTACAGCCTGACGTTGCTGCACAAGTGAGAATGATAAATCCACAATGTCCAGAGTTTTTTAATAAAGATGCCCATTTACAGTTTCAGATGATGCAAAGACAGAGACGGTTTGAGCAACTTGCTCAAAAGACATCAGTGGGAGGATTAGGCGCAGCTATGGGTGGTGTAGATACGATGCAGTTGTATGGTGATATTGGGGAGCTAGGTGATGGTGTTATGGCCTTGGGAGGCGCCATGAATTTTCTACAGAGTGGACAAATCCCGTGGATGGGAAACCTGGATCAGTTTAGTAATCTTGACAGCAATATATCCAGTTCCAGAAAACAATGCTTTGGGATGATGCCTGATCACTCTTCAATTTTAGCAACACTAGGCCTGCGTGCACCAGAATGTCCGGGGGGAGCTATGATGAATCAAATTGCAATCCATGGAAGCACTGGAGTGGTGCAAATGCAGAGACCAACTATTCTAGACATGGCTTATCTCTTGAGCAATCAACAGCTGCCACCAATGCCACAGATTCCTCAACAATTGCAAATGCCATATTCCCAGCAACAACAGCAGGCAATGATACTGCTGCTTCAATCTGCAGAAGCCGCTAACTTTGCTGGGCATGTGAGTTCACCCATATGTGATATCAACTCAACCTACAACAATTTGATGCACTGCCCCGAATGGGCCCCGTTTAATGGAGCACCAAATCAGCATTACAGTAGACAAATGATGGGAATGCAATGGTAGGTCTTAAAATCTCCGAGCTTAGGACATGTACTGAGCCTATGCTATCAGCAAAGCAAGCTCCTGAATGAAAAGTATCATGTTTTGGCATAGAGAGTAAGAATCCTATTCGTATTGGCATGATGTAAATAACCTAAATAGACATATAGAAAAGAAATAGAGTGTTCCTGGCCTTGTATCGTCCGTTGATGTTGCCTGTACTAATGCTGTGTAATATCCTTTGTTGGAAGGTGAAAATGGTAAGGTTTTGTTTAAGCAGTGGATTTGAGTTTGTTGTCCAGAGTTCCATGGCTTGCAGTGTAAAATTCTAGCTTGAAGAGACCACTCACAACCGGTTGGATCAGACTGATCACCTGTCCAAACTGGTTTGTTAGGCTTGGCTTGGTGATCTACACATACGCTCTTCTTAGGCCAGCTTGCCTAATTTTTGTTGACTTAGCTTCACTGGTTCTATATTTCAGTTAATTGGTTGGAATTAATGAATTCCCATTCATTGGTTTCAGTATTGTTTTTCGGTGTCTTCAAAATTGTCTAGGACATTACATCAAAAAATTATTATAGGATTTCTAAATTTTATTGAAATTAATTAGTCGGTCTTTATAATTCTTAACGCGAATTAAATTATCATGAATACAACTATTTAATCATTTCATTAAACATTATTAACGAAATTTATTAGTTTTTTTTAAAAAAAATCATAAATATCTTTTTAATTGGAAAATTTATGAGAGACCTATAAATCCTGACTCTAGACTAATTTATAATGATAAACTCTTCCCTCTCAAAAAAATTCAAGAAAATTTGATTTTTTTTTTGCGATAAAATATTCGATCATCTCCTTCGTCAACTCATCTTTCAATCAGAGACTTCTTGTGCTTTCTCTTCTTCTTCTCCACTTCTCTTTTAGTACTCCAAGAAACCTAGAACTATAAGGAAGGATTTTATATATCCCAGCCCCAATCCACCAAGTTTTTCTTTATCTATCGCCATGCTTAATAATAGGCATGCTTTGAATTATGGAGGAGGGTTGGAGCAGGATCTGGAGACCCAACGGCCGCATGTTCCATTAAAAAAAAGGCAGGTTAAAAGATCCACAAATATTTCCAGTCTCAGAAAAGCTGCTGTTGAACATCAAAATTTTGTTAGAGGCACAACAATGTATCCCCTGGAGCATAGTCTCCCAACAGATTGAAACCGAGCTAATATAGCCTTGAACGAGCTGATTAAAAATTATCAAGTTATTGATTCATCTACACCATGCGATAGCTACTATATTAGGGAGAGAGTTTTCTGAGAATTAACCCAGCAGAGTCAATCGACCTGCATTGAGATTTTTCTGCTTAATAGCTTTGTATACTCTTCTTTCTCTGTTTTTGTTTCACAAAATTTTGGTTTTTAATTAAAACTTAGAAGGCCAACTTTTATTTCATTTCATTTCTTTTCTCTTATTTTTCTTCTTTGCCAAACACTGGATTCTTGGTCTACGAGACTAGGGAAGAATGGTTCATTTTTTATATTTATAATTATTCCCCCTTAAAACTGGAAATTAATTAATATTTAGGAATTTTATAGTAATTTTTCTTTAATTTAATTTGATTATTTTTTTAAAAGAATTTTTATGAAATAATTTAAAAATTTTTAAACTTAATGAACTTTTAAAAAAACATTGTTTCATTTTATGTATTTTAATTTTATCAAAAATAAAAAAAAATAGTAATTTAAGTTATTTTAGAAAGTAAACTAAAAAATAAATAAAACTGATTACTGATTCAGGACAGAATCGCTTCGAACAGCCGGTTCAATCCGGTTCCGACACTACAAATTCTAGAAAGCTCCTTGGGAACTCTGATATATGCATTCAACCAACCATATACTTGCATGTGCTAAAACATCATCTGATTCGCGGCACATGTGAGCCACACCCCAACCAGTCCAACTAACTCACAGAACAGAAAGGCAATTACAAACCCTAACCTGCGACACAAACCACCTGCTTCTCTCATCTTCCTCACTCAACAAACCCTAATTCCACCCTCTGCCTCTGTTAAAAAACAATTTATATGCATATTCTCAACCATAAGCTCTCTCTGTGAAAACAAAATCAATAAAGCTATTCATACAATGTCACTGGATGCGCATAAGAAGAGCAGTGGAAATGGAAACGGTGTCGTAATGTCTACTCAGGTGGCTCACAGGCTGAGGTTGAATCCTATCACCGATCACAAACCCGATAGCTATGAGGACCTGCAATCGGATTTCAGTCCTCTGCTGTTCAGCTCGCTGGAGCGGTACTTACCTCCTTCCATGCTCAATATGTCACGTGAAGCTAAAATCCAGTTCATGAGGGACATTCTCGTTCGCTACTCTCCCGAGGGTGAACGCACTCGTGTATGCATCAATTTAGTATCTTGATTTGCGCCGCTATTCTTGTGCGTTTACTTGTGCATTATCTATACGTATACATTTGTGTGTTAAAGCTGTACTGTAATTTGTGGAATAGAGAGCAATTGGATGCAAGAGAAATGAAAATTTTGACAGCATGGTGCTTGAGAGAGATTTAAGTTTTGCAGCTTGAGTAGGGAGTACATGAAAATTGAGAATTTCCCCCTTGAAGATAGGGCTAAGTTGGAATATTGATTCAAAAAGTTATTAGTGATAACTTATATTCTGCTTTAATGATTTGCAATATGGTTCACCATTTTCTGTTTGGTGTACAAGACCAAGTTCTGCATTTTAGTTAAATTCTACTCTAGCTATACCAGGAATAAATGCAGTGTTATTTTAGAGCTCTGGCTTGGAATTATTATTTATTTCTTGAAAGTAGTTTCCGATAAACACTTTTACTATTTTATGAGGATATCCTCTACATGTTGTGTCTGATGGATAATTCCATCACCTATTATGGTGAACTTGGTATTTGAATGGGCTTTATTTATTTATTTTTTCCTAATTTTGAAATTTCTTATCTGTACTCCGACTCATATTTTCTTCTAATTCCTTGCAATTTCCATTATGAATTTTTATCAATTGACGCATTGATTCTATAAGAAATAAATCTCTTCTCAAGTTAATTGCAAATAATGGTGTCAACGTAACTTCCGCACATTCTAAATGTCTTGGAAGTCGATAAGTTTCATGTAAATTCACGCCATTTTTGCTTGTTAATTATTTTATTTATCATTTTTTCATGTTGCTGTATTTCTTGCCCGTCAAAATCTGTTGCTCATTGCTTCTTTCTGTAAACTGGCAGATTCAAAAACATAGAGAATACAGGCAAAAGATTATATCAAACTATCAGGTAAATTCCATGGGGAAAATTTAATGGAGGGGTCTCATGCTCAAATTAGTTTGGTAATTTTTCATATATTTCTGGATATATGGATTTCATGGCTCTAGTTTTTCCAATTCTTGGTTTAGAAAAGCTTATATGCTATAAGTCTGTAATCTTAAAGGTTGTCTGCAAATGCTGTTTTTATTGCATAGATTTCTTGCTATTGGGCTAGATCTACTATTGATCCAAGTGGCCCATTGCCTCATTAGAAATTGTGTAATTATGTCATTTTCAATTATTCACTCACTGAAGTTTTTCAAGTTATACCTCCACTTAATATTGTAGATTGCTCAGATCCACTCCGTCTCTTAAGTTGCTTACTTATTGTGCTTAACTTGCTTTATAATATAAATTGTTATGTTAGTTTCTGTTGGGATGCTACTAAAGTACAGAGCAGAAATAAGATGAACCTTCAGAGTTTGGCCTATTTAATCTTTGAAATATACCTTTTTTTAAAAAAAAATGCTCAAACCCTTCATTTTACATTTTATTTTTATCCCCAAATCTTTTTCTCTTTCTTTCTCCAATGAAAAGAACTCTCTTTTGAACATAAATAATCTATTCAAAATTATATAAGTGATAAGTGTTTGAATGGCTGTTAGATTTCATAAACAAACAGATATATATATATATATTATCGAACATTTGACAATATGAAACCATGCTAAGAGTAATTATAATAATTTTAAAAAATGATGGGCTAATAGTCTGAAAATGTCCTAGACCCTTTATATATATATATATAAATTTTTTTGTGATATGCTTTCAATTTTATCATTGGTTCATAATTTACAAATTTACTTTTAATTGTATTCAATGAGTTTGGGGCATGTGCCCATTCTGGCATAGCCTTGAGGTGTAATGCAAAGATAACTAGCTTACTTGAAATAAATGGGTCCCCTAAGCCCTAAGAGCCACCCAACAATTACTCTTTCTGCTAAAATGCTCTCTCCTTCCTGCCAGTGAAACCATTTACATGCTTTTTGTGATTCATATTTCCAAATTGGCACCATTTGGGTCTTCTAGGGTTTGGAAGGGCCCTCCCATCTCAATGCTATGTTACACATCCCATATCCATTGGATATAATAGAAACAAATCAGGATATATGAATCAAATTGATTAAAATAATATGGTAAAATTGAATAGGTTTGCAAAGTGCATGAATTTTCAAATCTTTAGGTCAAAAAGTGGTGCTTCTATTGACAAAATTTTTCTAGATGTATGACTGCTTGCTATGTACAAGCTCGCTATTTGTGCATGTCTTTTTAGCTATATTTTGGAAATATTGGAAAGGATTGGACGAATTCATATATCAAATATTCCTGGCTATACTATCATTTTTTATATGCAATTATATCTAGATTGGTGAAAAGTGAAAAAATTGATTTGCTATCTGCTATTTGGATTTTGATAGTTTTTTTTTTTCAATTTTTTTATAGCATAGGGTGAATATTATTTTTTCGCTTCTTTACATTGTTTTATTTCTTGACCACTTTCTCTTTTCTGCAGCCTTTACATAGGGAGCTGTATACTATGAATGCTGTTAACTTCTTTGTTCCCTCATTTCTCAAAGCAATTAATGAAAACACTGAAGAGAGTTTTAGAAGTATATTGGTGGAACCCACGCCAGGAGTTTATGTATTTGAAATGCTTCAGCCAAGTTTCTGTGAAATGTTGATGTCTGAGGTACCTTGTCATTTTTCTTATTTTCTATAATCTTCATGTATTTTAGTGTGTATACTTTCTTATCAAGTTCTGATTACTTAGGTAGAAAATTTTGAAAGGTGGGTTCATGAGACGAAATTCAGAATAATGCGACCAAACACAATGAACAAGTATGGTGCTGTTCTTGATGACTTTGGCCTAGAAACTGTTCTTGACAAATGGATGGACGAATATATACGTCCCATGTCTAAGGGTAATATATCTATTTCCAGTAATTAGAATGCGCATAAAGAGTTCCATTACTTTTCTAGAACTCATTTTTTATGATTGATTTCCTTGTAGTTTTCTTTCCTGAAGTCGGTGGATTAACTCTAGATTCTCATCATGGTTTTGTAGTTGAGTATGGAGTGGATAGGGATGTTGAGCTTGGTAGGTGCTTGAATCTTCTCTTCTATTGCTGTTAAGAATAATGTTGTATATCTTACTATACTGTCAATCTTTTATTTTGTACCTGTTGGAGAAACTTTGAGAAGTTTCTGCATGTTCTCACCTGCTTTCAATTATTCTATTGTGAAAGCCTAGAACAAAATGGTTCTCTCTTATTTTTATGACTACTTAGTTGTAGTCATCTAGGTTTGACATCAAGAACAATGCTGGAACTTTGTTTTGTTTGAATGGATGGTGATATTGTTTATTTACTGACGGCAGTCTTATTTCTGGCTTTAGGATTATAGACTACATTTTCTTGTTATCCCTTTCTATTACAAATGCAAAGTGCTACTTCCCAGCTTTTAAAGCTGTATCTTCATAAGCTTTTGTGGAATCTCAACAGACTTCTCTTTATAGGTTTCCATGTGGATGACTCGGAAGTCACCTTGAATGTTTGCTTGGGTAAGCAATTTTATGGTGGAGAATTGTTTTTTCGTGGTGTACGGTGTGATAAACATGTCAATAGTGAAACTCAACCAGAGGTATGTTCATGTCCAACATTAGTTCTATTATGTTTATTCATGCTGGACTACTATGAGGTCATGTATGTACAAATTTTCATCCTTTTGTATTTGCATAATTGCAAACAATTGGTACAACCGTACAAATTATAAGAAAAATCTTGGGAACTATGCTGAACTAGAAAATGGCATCCAAGGTCAGTGATGTTTTTCTATTCAAACAAAAAGGCAAAATAGATGTACCAAAAGGGAAGGGCAAACATGTAAGCATCAGAAAAGGTTAAGATTTATAAATTCAAACATCAAAGAAAACTCTTGGGTTTTGGCGATTCTTAGCAATCAAAAGGCCATTGTGATTGGTTAACTTGCCATCTTAAGCAGCTGAAGGGTTACCATTCATTTATCACATCTATGTAGGAAATTTTGGATTATGTCCATGTTCCAGGACGTGCTGTACTTCATCGTGGCCGCCATCGGCATGGTGCTAGAGCTACAACTTCTGGGCATCGATGCAACCTAATTTTGTGGTGTAGAAGGTATCTCTCTTTGGTCCTGTGTGCATGAGACTTGTGCATCTTTCCTTTATGAAAAGAAATCCTTTTCAGCACAATATGCAGGGCTTAATGTTAGCATTCTAATAAGACCGACTCTTGTTTGTGCTTTGGTACTTAGCTAACTAGAGCATAAGAATTTATGGGGTCTAATTTAGCTGTAAGTATCGGGAAAACCGGCTTCTAGATCCTTGAACTTTCCTGTTTTCTTTATTGTACTCCTTTTCTATTTAAGCACACTGAGATCCTATATAAATGAAACAAATGAAGAAGAGAAATTCTGCATGATAATCTGGGAGTTGGTTTATCCTCGTGCCGTCTGTGCTTAATCTCTTGGAGACGTCCTTTTATCACCAAAAAATAAAAATAAAAAAGGGGAAGTCATTATGGACGACTGCCCAACAAAATCTGGAACATCTACAAATGAGTTTTTCCTTCTTTCCAACTTTAACAGTTCCCTTTGCTTTTCTTTTTTTTTTGTGAAAATTTCCTTTTTTATAATATATATTTCTATATACATAAGTATATTTCTGCTGCCAAAGAAGTCACCAATGTGCTTAAATTGGAAAGTTTGCGAGCTCAATTGCACACAATTAAAGCATAGGAGCTTAATAGATAAAAACATTGATGTGCTTAGAAATAAGTTTTGTAAAATTTTCTCCTAGTTCAGTTGTTGGACTAACTGAAACATTCATAATGCTATCTAATTCTCAAATTTTGAGTAATCTGAGAGTCAAAAGAAAAACTATAGACATTGAAAGACTGTAGATTGATTGGCTTTTGTTTTAGACTAGCAGCAGTCTAAAGGAAGAAATTTTCATTTACCATGGCATACTATGCATGCTCGATATCAACATAACTAGCGTTCTCTTCTCTTATTTCGGGCTTGGTTCTGGAGCAAAATGAGTCGGAGAAGTTGCCAATTTGTTGTTTTAGCTATCAATAATAGTATTGATCTCAATATTTACTCCCCTTTTCAGTTCAGTTTTCCGAGAGCTGAAAAAATATCAGAAGGATTTCTCCAGCTGGTGTGGAGAGTGCCGACGTGAGAGAAGGGAAAGGCAACGTCTGTCAATTACTGCAACCAAACTGGTAGAGTATATTTCAATTTGAAGATGTGAAAAGTTTTGAAGAAACTTGCTCCAACGGCTACCAACTAAAGTTTTTCGTGTGTGATTTGGCAGGAATTGCTGAAGAGGAATGGTATATCAGCATCTTGAGTTATTTTCACCAGATCCTTTGCTTGTGAAGCTGCAGCGTAGCAGAATTTTCATCTTCGTCAACGCAGAGGCTTTCTTTTTCTTTTCTTCTTTTTTTGTCCAAATTACATTTTTGCTAATCTTTTGATGTTAATGCAAGAGAAGGCGTTAATGTACGTAGTTGTGAATATTGTGCATTGGTCCTTCGAAAGTTGTACACTGCAACACTGTTCTATGTGCCATCCAATTTGGAATGTATTAAAAACTACCAAAAAGAAAGGCATTTAACTATTTTTTAGGCTTCTTATAAATAAAATACTTTGGTTCAACTCCGAATTAAATTTTAATGCCCCTTATTAATATATTCAATACGATACTATATTCAATAGTAAAGTAAGCAATAATAACAAACACAGTCTAAATCATATTCGGCGGCTATTCTATCACGAACTTTTAGCTAATACTAAATATAAAGTAACGTTTAGACTTGAGACATCTGATCATGTTCTTCAAAGGGAAATAAAGCTTGAGGTTTCATGGAGGATGTTGACATTGGTGTCTATTCTAAACGCTGCCAGTAAATATCCTGGATTTTGCCATCATCATGATGAATTCGAACGCTTTCTATTGTAGGACTTGGCTTGGTTTACAATAAATTCTATGTAAGAAAAAAATTGAATTGATTAATATTTTTAGCTTGATTTTTAATTAAAAGAATCGACTTTTTTTTTTCAATTATTATGTTTCTAAATAAAAAAATCAATTCAACTGAAATTTTTTGTAAATTTTAAATTTGGGAACTTCTAGGTAATTTTTGTTATAGAAAGAAAAATTCATCACTATTTTGTGTTTCACTGTTTGTTGAGTGTGGCCTTGCTATCCCTGAAAGTGGCTGAAGGTCCAGAATGGGGAGCTTAGAGGAGCTTGAGGTGAAGTCTACAGGCTGATTTTTTGGATTTTAGTAATGGTTTTTTGAATAGCTTTGCTATTTCTGAATAATGTGAACATATGTTTGGTGGATGAAATGAGAAAAAGGATCAGAATGTCTACCGCCCAATTTCTTATGCTTATCAAAGAAAATGAGAAATTTGAAAAGAAAATTTCCAAATAACTATAATACTAATGCAGACCCTAATTTATGATGTATGAAGAACCTTGTCCCAAGGGTTGGGACTTCTCTGAGTGCATGAACCTGTCAATTACAATTTTGTAATCTTCTTACTCTCCCTTATCAAGGCATCAACTTAATCAAACCAACACAACAATCTATGAATATGACTGCAATAATCCATCCTAATTATTTGATTGGTTCAATTCACCATTATTTCCTTTGCCATTACTCATAATCCAATGACCCACAAACCAAAATGATACCTATGCCTCATTTAGGTGGCAAGTTCCAATCAAACTCTCATCCATTGACTTCTATCACCACAATTCATTTTATAGAAAAAAAAAATTATAAAATTGTAAATAATTTTAATTCTTTTTATAAAATATTTAATATTTTTTTAAATAAAAAAATTAAATTCTTATGAAATTATTGATTCTAAATTTATATAAACCTCTAATTCATATTTCACTTTAATATATAAACTATTCATATATCAAATATCAAAATTTATTTGCAATTTTATAATGAATTGTGCGTGAATTATTATAATTTTAGAAATATTAATTTAAAATATTAAAAGAAAAATTCATGACAAATTTAGATAAATTCTAGTTTTTGATAAATATATTACTAATTATCAAGAGTAATTTATTATTAATTAATTTTTTTTTAAAATAAAAATTTGAGATCGAAAAAATTTAAAATTTTTTAAATTTATTGAGACTCATAATTAATTATTATTTTATATTTAATTTTTTAATATATGTAATATCTATACTTCAATTATATTATTAGGTTAATTTATGAATATCAATCAGTTTTTCTCTCCAAATAATTTTAAAAAATAAACTTTAAATTTTTGTATTGAGTGAAATTAATAATAATAAATAACAATATATTATTTTTTATATATTTAAATTTTATGCTTGTATAACATAAATTATTTTACGTTTGGTTTTAATTATTATATTCTGTAAATATATATTTAAATTTTTATATTTTTAGTCAATTAAAGAATTTATTAAAAAGTTACATTAATCAATGATTATGTAAGATGTAAAAGAATAATATAATTATAATTAAATTTAAAAGTAATTCTACGTTAATTGTTATAGATAATAATCTTTACGTTTATGGGAAATCATTTTTTTTATAATTATAGTTAAGAAAAAAAAATCAGATTAATATAGATCAAATCAATCAGACTAATCACAACCTAAAAGCATTTGCCATGTTGTAGCTATCTGCATCTCTGGCTGAGAAACCCACCGCAAACCATCGTCAACGATGGGGAAGAAGACCAACCAACCAGAAATCTTCAACAAGGCACCGGTTCAAACTAGAAATCAACATCCAGAAAAAGAGCAGAAGTCTTTCCTTGCTATCGAAGAAGCTTGTCGCTGAGGTAAATCTGACTTCTCACTCTCATCTAATCAATGAATATACTTATTCTCTACCGCAACAGAGAAAGAAAAACACAAAATATCACAACGAAGGGAATGAAAAACCACCATTAGAAAGAGCAACCATACAAGTTTTGAACAGCTTTTTCTGTCCCCCTTTCGCTTTCTTTCTCTATCTTTCTCCCTATTCAAAACTTCTTTTTTCTTTTTGTTAATTATTGGGTAAACAAGTAATCAAGAATTTCATATTGACTAATTAGGGTTTGATTTTGTATTTAATATAATTTCAATTATTTATTTTTACTTGCAGGTACAATGAATGGTAGGCAGAAGTTTTCATCTACTTAATTATCTTAGAATCTTCTGGACTCATTTTCTCACCAAATTATTTTCTTACAAAAATTCACCTTTTTATTTCGCCTAACAATAATAATAAAGCAAATAATATAAAAATTTTCATAAAGTAATTTTTTTAATTTTAAAAATATATTAAATAATAATTTCACTATCACCATTTGAATCAATCAAATTCCATCTGGACTCTTCTAAACCAAATTTTATCTTATTATTGTATTATTGGCTGATTGAGATAGAGCACCATCATTAAATTAATTGATTTTTTTATAAAATTAAATTAATTAAGTAAGAAAAATTGGGCAGTAGAAGAGAGAAATAGAGAGTGAAGGACCACAGTGTCTCTACATTCTTTAGGTTTCAATTTTGAGAGTGAGCTTTTCCTGTCTGTTTAATTTTATATTCTTCATTGCTTCTTCCTTCAAGAAACTTCCTTCTATTTTATATTCCCCAATATTAAAAAGATATTTACTATCTACTCAATTATTTTATTTTATATTTTTGACTGCTTCATCCTTCAAGAAAATTCTTTTTATTTTATATGTTTAATACGATTTCCCAAAATTAATTCCTTCGAATGGACTATTAGGGTTTAATTTAAACCTAAATTGCCGCGTATCTAACAACCTGGATTTTTACCTACCAAACAAAACCTCTTCCAAAACGCGTTTGATAATGACGTTTTTTCAAAAAAAAAAAAATACAATTTTTCTAGAAGACAAAATATATTAATTCTTTTCTACGTATAGGAATATTATAATTGTAATTAAAAATATTAAAATACATTTGCATAAATTATATATACATATGTCAAAATTAAAGCTTAATAGGTTTTAATATTTTTATATTAATATGTGGATTTATTTAATTTAAAAAAAATATATTTTTATGAGGTTAAATAAAATATTATTTTTATTAAAATTAAAATTAAATTTGAATATTATGAATATATACGAGTTAGAAAGAATTATTAAGCTGGAAAAATTAAAGAAATAATTAATTAAGTTAAGTAAAAGTTGGGCGTGATATAGTTAGAAAAAGAGTAATGTTTATTTAAATAAAGGAAATTAGGCAGACGGGGATACGCAGATAGAGATTAATTGAGGGTGGAGATCGCATATCGTATAGTTTCCATGGCCAAAATTTAGAAATAGTATAGTTTAAGGACTAAATTGTAAATTAGCGGAGCAAAGATGAATCAAAATCTCACTCTCAGTCGGAGCATAATTGCCTTCTGTCTCTCTCCGCCGCCCAAGCCGCCAAGTCTTCAACACACTTGCTTTCCGTTGGAAATTATGCCAACAAATAATTTATTCATTTATTTATTTTAATTTATAATTTATGCAATTTAAATATTAAATTTTTTTATGAGAAAAAATAGCTATTATTCAGGGAGAGGAACAGTTATATATTCCTTAAAGAGGTGAAGGTTCAATTCACGAGGGAATTAGAAGCTCACCGGACGGGAGAGATCAATTTTTTGCATTTTTGACCATCCAGTCTGCATACCTATCAGCTAATTTATAAATATGAACAATATTAAAATTTAGATTATCGACTAAAATCGTGTGAACATCATCAATAGAGATTTTGATCTTTCAAGAGATAAGAGCAGAAGAAACTCAACAGCAGTAACTTGAGAGAAGTCTCTCTGACAAAGAAATTTCAAAGCATAAATTTCAGCTACAAGAGAGAAAGCACGGTAAAAAGTGACAACATTGCTATTCATGAATCAAGATAATTTCTGATAATAACTCCACAGCCCTGTGGTATAAGACATTTTCTCTTCTGTCCAATAATTAGAGTTTAAATTTTTTAAGTTGCAAATATTATTTTTTTAATGGTTACATTCAATATATTCCTATTATATAAAAATGAGTCTAATAACATAATTAAAGTTTATATAATAAACATAATAAATTTAAATATAAATATTTAATTTATTAAATTTATTCATACAAGCTCAAATTTTTCCATAATTTTAATGGAAATTTAAAATTATAACATTAGCATTTTAAAAATAATTAATTTTAAATTAATATAAAATCATCAATTTAAATATTATCAAATTAAATTGATTAATGAAATTATTACAATTCACTAAATTAAATTACTAAAAAAATATATTGTTTTTATATAAAATTTTTATTGTTAATTTTATATTGATGACTACAATGAAATTGAGCTATAATTAATTAATATGTAAAAGAAAAAATATGAAGCGGTTCATATTTATGGACGGTCAGTCAAGTCAATTGATTAATAAAATGAATAAATGTAATGAATTATTTATAATTCAAAATAAATATGTAAAAATATGTATTTTGATTTATGTTTATATTGAAAAAATGCATAGCTAGTTATTAAATTTTTTAAAAATCAACAAATAATAACTAATGAATAAAAGATATAATAAAAATATATTAGATTATATCTGTTAATAATAATTTTACGTTAGAAAATTCAGTATGTTTAAGAAATGATGAATTTTAGTGAATAATCAAATATTATGGTATTAAAATTTTTTTTTTATAAATAAAAATAGATATTAGATCATCAGACTCTGATTATATAAACTTATTTCAAGATTACAATTAATACTTATTTTAAATTATTATTATATCCTATCAAATATTATCAATATTATGATATGTTTTCAGTGACTAAAAATATACATTTAAAAGTTACAGTCAAAGTAATGAAATGAAATTATTTTAATTATTAATATATAAATAATATAATTTTCTTTTTGTTAATAGCTAGATAAACGTATTGGAATTCTGTTTGTTTGGCTAGTTAAAGAAGTATTTTTAATTTAGGGATATTTGTTGATTAAATTTTTGTGAATATCTAATTTAACTTAATTTTATTAATATTAACTTAAGTAATATATAATTAAACTTAAATCGATTCCATTTTTAAAACATAATATTTGTGTTGATTTTTTATTTAATTTCAATTTTATGTATTGTATGCATTACTAAACTCTGTTTATATAAATAATTCACTAATGTTTATGATTTTTTATATAAATTATGAAATTAAATTTTATAGATAAAGAAATTAAAATTTGAATAGATTAATTTTGGCAGTATCATCGATAGTTTAATAAAAAGCAGGAGTGCTCAAATTAGTAAAGTAGATTTGTCGGTTTCTTTATGTGGCAAGAGGCATGGGGGACGCAAGCTTGCTTTTGTTTAATATTTTCATATTCATTACCACCTATAACGCAGCATCTCTATGAGAGAACAAGCACCAATGTCTAGACAATATATATTGCAGATATGAATTTTTGTGCATGGTGACTGCTAATTCATTTGAAACAACTTGGGGTGAGGGGTTAAGCTAGCTTCTGGAAGGAAAGAAACAGAAACAAGTTGGCATGGATACTAAAGTTGCGGCATTCTTTGGCTTCTATTACATTTTTAACTTTTTCTCCTACATGTAGCAAAATAAAAAAGAAAACAAAAGGGAATTCCTTGCTTGTAAGTTACAGTCATCGAAAGGACAGGGCAGTTCAACTTCCAACAAATTAATGCCGCCGATGGCTTTTCTTTTCCAGTAACTGCTTCTCAGAATATTCTGGAAAAGCTCTTTTTACCGTAAAATTAAAACTCTCTGATTAATAATTTTCATGAATATTATTAATGAATCATTAGCATACGTGTATAAAAAATGCTTTTAAGAAAAATACATACAAGCATACAATAAATACGCGTACATGGAATGACATCTCATCCTTACAAGTTACAATAAATTAAAAAATAAAACAAAAAGACAATTTTCTACAGGGCCCACCACACATGGCATTTGATGAGAATGAGACCCAATGTTTCTCTCTCGCACTGAATAGGAGACCCGCGAGCTTCAACCTCTCCACGACCTTTTTTAGACTTCCCCGTTCTCATTTACTGCTTATAAATATGCACAGCCCTTGCTTTCTATGAAAAGTAACCCAACCTCTCTCTTTCCCTTCAACACGCCGATAGCTGACCAAGACCCAGAGGAAGAAGAAGAAGATGGGCTTACAGAGCCACCTCAACGACGTATCCTCTGATTCAATCCCGTTGTTGTTGCTAGCTGTCGTTGCTAAATTCGTCGATCACCTCCGCTCTTTACTTTTCGCCCTCTTCCACTCCTTGGGTCTTTCGCGTTTCGGCCCTTCCCATGCCGTAGTCGATGATGGCCTCGTGGGCTCTGGACTCGCTGGCCTCATCGTCCTCGCCGAGCAGCTTAATCTCAACCGCGTTTTCTCTTACAGGTACTGCTGTGGAGGCGGAGATGATTTTAATAGTGCCAATAAGGGGGGATCGGATTGTGTGGTGTGCTTGTCCACCTTAAGAGATGGGGACCAGGTAAGGAAGCTTGATTGTTGCCATGTTTTTCACAAGGAATGCTTTGATGGCTGGCTTGATCATCTCAATTTCAACTGTCCTCTATGCCGGTCGCCGCTGGTATCTGATGAGCGCGTCGATTTCACACGGAAACGCGTGGGTGAGGATTTAATGGATTGGTTTTCTATGAGATAAAGCTGCGAACGGGTCATGATGTTTATTGCATGTCGATCGGCGGATGTTGATGAGATGAGGTATGATCAGCCGATCAACGGTGGTTGAAGGCAGTTTCTTTTTCCACTTTTCGCTTTTGAATTTTCTTTTTTCTTCTTTTTGAGAGCTCTTACCTTATGGCTACGGGTTCTTTTTCTTCTCTCCCCCGTTTTTTTTTTTTTGGTTAATTTTTTTTCAGTGCTGTAAATTTTTTAGATTTTAGTGATTGTTGCGAGAGGGTCTTGTACAAAAGCTTTTACTTATTGGAGAGTTTTTTTTTTTTTTTTTTTTTTTTTCATTTACAATATATAAATTAAATATATATTTTTAAATAATTATTATAGTTCTTAGATAATTTCATTTTTATCATTAAGTTAATATCTACATTCAATTACATTATATTTAAATGTTCTAGTAGAGATTTATAGATTGGTTTTTTATACATTTAGGTATTTAATAAATATGTTGGTTCAAAAAATATTTAATAGTTAAAATTAAATATTAAAATTAAATTAACAATTAATATTTAATATTTAAAAGATAATAACTGATTTTTAATATTTGAAAATGACAAAAGAAAAGAAAAAAGAAAAGAAAAGAAAAGAAAAAAAAAAAAGAAAAGAAGGAAATTGTGTAATTGGATAGGGTAGCTGCAAGGGGTTGTGTAAGGATGTGGGTAGGGATGACTATTATTTTGAAATAAATTAATTTAAAATTTTGATTTGATTTAATTTTTAATTTTAAAAATTTAAATTATTTTGATTTGATTTAATTTTAAAATATTTTAATTAAATTTTAAAATATTAAAAGTAAAGTGTAAAATATAAAATATAAAAAATTTATTAAAAATTTATTAAAAATTTAAACTGATCAATTGAATTAATTAATTTAATTTGATTTGATTTTTAATTCAAATGGATTTAATTTTTATAAATATTAAAATTTTAATTTTTAATTTATTTGATTTGATTTATCGATTAATTTTTTTTAATTTTTTAAATAAGATTATATTTTATATTATTTTTATTTTTATATATACTAAAAAATCGGGTGAAATAAGAGGAAATTATTTTTTAACTATAACAATGTGTATATTAAAAATTTTTAATATTCATTCAAATGAAATGTTTTTAAAATAATAATAATAATAATTTTATTTAAAAAATATGACAGAGTGAGAATTATTAGTGTTTCATCACAATTGACTACTTATCTTTATTTTCAATTTCTCATATTAAATATTTATATATTTTGTGAATTAAACCTTTAGTCATTTTATTAAAGAAAATAATTTTTTAAATTTTGAAAAGATTTATATAATTTAATTTTTATAAATTATATAATTTTTATAATTTTAAATCTTTATATTATTCAGGCGTTATGATTTGGAATAAATAAAAAATTGGCTAATGGCTACTCTTAAACTTTTTAAAAAAGTATAGAATTTAAATTTAGTGATTCAATAATTAATTTTAACAAACACAAAAGTACAATAACAATTTAGACTATTTTTTAATTTAAAAAAATAAAATATAGTAACAAATTTATATGTAAAATTTTTCAAAGTGTATAAATGATTTTATTATTATTATTATTTTAAAAAATAATTTAATTTTTTTTTAAAAGTATTTTTTATTAATAGTTTTTTTAAATGTATTAAGCGTTAAAAATATAAAAAATAGTCTTGATAATACAAAGAGAACCTAAATATAATAATTTTGTTCTTAACATTGATATACATTGTAAGTATGATTTATAATAATAATAATATCCTTTGTCACTTAATTTCTTAGATTATATATTATTAAATTTATTAGTGATATGATTTGATATTCGTCTAGAATGTATTATACGCCGATCATTTTTTATTAATTCAAGTGAGATATTTTTGATATTGACCATTTAAAAATATGAAATTAAGGTAATTGATTTAAGGATGTTCGGTTTTGACAAAAATCGGTAGAGAGTTGGTAAAGTCATTATAATTTTATTTTTTATTTTTATCATAGAATGTTATAAAATAATTCATATAATCTGAGTTATTATGAAATTTATTATCCATTTGTCAGTGTAAATTGAATTTTCAGTGTAAAATCAAATAAATACACATTCTATTATTTATTTATGTTGCTCTTATTTATTATTTCACTCGCTCGATCAAATAGATTATTAGTTTAAATATTAAAATAGACATTTTTAAATATTAATCATCTCGCTTTTATTTTTTTATAAATTATTAAATCACATTAAAAATGTTTTAAAAGTATTTTCAGCAACACCAATTAATATATTTATATAATCAAAATTTTTATAATTTTTTGGTATCATATTTGTTAAGTCTTAGGTAAATATTTCGCTATACAGGGGAAGGGAAAATTCTTTTGATCTTTCTAAGCCAAAATGAAATACAATTCAGATAATTTATGATCGCTGCAGATGCAATGTATTGACAAGCAAATATATATTTTTTTAATTTAAATAAAATTCTGAATTTGAAGGTTGTTTTTTTTTTTTTTTAAACCATCAATAAATACTTTAAAATAAATAATAATTAAGTTATTTAATTTTGGATGGAGGCGTAGATGGGACCTACGAGGAGGCCTCAATTATAGTCCTAGTTGCATGGCCTACAGCCTTCACTTGAGATGTGTCCTCAACGCATCCTATTTAAGGCTGAAGGAAGAATGCGCAAAAAGCTAACTATTTAGCCATTAAATTTTAACCATTCAAGTCACGTAGAAAGCTTAGTGAAGACTTATTGATGAGCATGAACCTAGGTCACTGTCGTTGGGTAGAGGAGAAGAAGGCCCACAAGTGGTGATCTTATATTCAATGCCCTTTGAAAATGCAAGCAAAATGGGTATCCTAATAAAATTTTAAAGCCCAACTCCCATACAAATAAACATAAATAAATAATGCCTATATAATCGCATTGTAAAGATGATACAAATTTTTTTTTTTATCTTTAATCGCATTAGATATTTTAAATAATCTTATTTATTTTATTTTTAATATATGGTATATACATCCTTTAAAAAAAAAATCATAGACACAACAATATAAATTGAGATGCAGAATTCAAAACTATAAATTTTTATGATATTATTGAGTGAAATAAGATTAAAAAGGGTAATTAGGTAAGTAAATCAAGTTATATTTTTATTTATAAGAGAGTTCCGAGAAACCCTTCAGTCAATCGACTTTGATAGACAACCACCGGGTAGAAGTATTGTCAGATAAAAAAACAAAAAACAAAGAGTAGAAGTCTTGGTCTTCTGTCCCTTCTTGCAAAGACCACGTACCTTTCCAGTTTCCACAGGTCCAATTGCTTGATTAACATGTCAAGTCTTTAAATATTATTTTATTAATAAAATAATTATTTTCATTTTACTTGTAAATTATAAATTAAATTTATTTTAATTATTATTTTTTTAAAATTAAGGATGAAAAGAGTAGAATTTTCAGATTCATATAAGTCTGAATCATTTAATTATTGCATTCTATTAATAAAAATACATATTTTAATTATTTATTTTTAAAAAAATTTATTGTTAATTTATATATTATAAATTTATTATTAATTAATTTATTAAAATGTATTTAATATTTCACTCAACTGAGCACTTGAACCCACTGATGAGTTTAGACTTCCTCCACTCTACAGACTCCGCTAAAGCACAGTTTGCTGTCAGAAGATAGCAGCTGAAATGAAAACTCATCTGAATTTCTTATCCTTAACTATGAAAAAGCAAGAGTCACCGACGATTTCCACTCTTCTTGTGCTTTCCCTCTTCATCTTTCTATCTACAATTGAAGTTGAAGCAAGAGTTCTCCAACAAATTTGCTCTTCCTCGTGTGGTGATCTCACCAACATCACTTACCCATTTCGCCTAACCACCGATCCAGTCAAGTGTGGAGATCCAGACTATCAAATTTCTTGCCAGGACAACAAACCCATTTTGGAATTTCACTCAGGGAAGTATTTCGTCAAGCAAATTTCCTATGACAGGCATATAATCCGACTGGTTGATATTAACTTAGCCAATGGTAGCTGCAACCTGCCGTACAAGTCAGTATCAATTAATGAGGTAAAGTATGATAGTCGCTATAGGGGATTGGTATCTAGTACGTTTGCCAGTTTCTTCAGATGTTCAAGCGAGATCAATGATCCAGCTTATAGGAAAGTTCCTTGTTTGAGCGGAAATGGTTCTCATTTTTATGTTAGTTATGGCACATATATAATATCTGATCTTCAAGGTTACTGTTCCTTCACTTCGAGGGTTCCCACAATTTACCAGGCTGTATGGTACCCTTCTTATGAAAGTATCTTGGAATTGATGGCGTTAGGGTTTGATCTTGAATGGTCTGTTGAGTGCCGGGATTGCATTGCAGACGGTGGTTCCTGCAGTTTGAGCTCATTGGGTACACCAAATATCTATGAATGCCACTTTTCAGGTTGATATTCCTTCTTTCTTCAACTACTCTCTAATGGTGTACGACTTTGTTTCTTGATTTGTGCTGGTGGGGACTTAATTTTTCATTTCTTGTGTGGTTGTGCAGGCATACATGTACCCCCTCTGGTTTCAAGTATCATTTATGCTATTTGGGATATTTTGTTAGGTAATTATCCCAAATTGAAAATTTTGCACTTGACAATGTGATTGTGATGTTTTTGAACTAATTAACAAGTTTCCTTCTTTTGCTCGGTCAGGCATAAATCTGATTGCGAGATTCATCCTTGCTCCAATAGTTATAGTTGGATTCCTAATTTACAGACACAGAACAGCAAAGAAGGCTGAAGATAACAAGGAGAACTTTCTACCGAGTCAACGATCCTTGATGCCCAGAAGGTACTCTTACTCTGATTTGATTGCAATTACAGACAATTTCAAAGATAAATTAGGCCAAGGTGGCTTTGGGACAGTGTACAAAGGACAACTTCCTGATGGCTTTTCAGTTGCTGTTAAAATGCTCGGCAACTCCAAGTGCAGTGATGTAGACTTCATTAATGAAGTCTTCACAATTGGTAAAATTCATCATGCTCATGTAATACAGTTGGTGGGATTCTGTTGCGATGGATCTTATCGTGCTCTTCTCTTTGAGTATATGGTTAATAGGTCTCTTGATAAGTACATATTTGCTGGAGAAACAGAACTTCAGCCATTGAGTTGGGAGAGACTTCTTCGAATTGCTGTAGGGACAGCACAAGGAATTGAGCACCTACATACAGGATGTGATGTGTGCATTCTTCATTTTGATATCAAGCCTCATAATGTCCTGCTTGACCATAACTTCATCCCTAAAGTTTCCGATTTTGGTCTTGCAAAATTTTACCCCAAAGAATATGATTTTGTGTTGGTCAGTACTGCAAGAGGAACTATGGGGTACATTGCTCCTGAGTTGATGTCAAACAACCTTGGAGCTGTTTCTTGCAAATCAGATGTCTATAGTTTTGGAATGTTATTGTTGGAAATGGCTCGAGGAAGAAGGAACACTGATGCAAAGGGAAATAGTTCAAGCAAAGTATATTTCCCATCGTGGGTTTATGACCGTCTAAACGGGGAAGGAGATTTAGAGCTTGACAATGTTAGTGAGACCGAGGCTGCAATAGCAAAAAAATTATGTGTAGTCGGGTTATGGTGCATCCAAGAGAATGCATCTGATCGGCCATTGATGGCCAAAGTTGTGGAAATGTTAAGTAGTAGCATTGATGATATGCAACTGCCTCCTAGTCCTTTGTCTTTCCCTGATCACATTGCTGTGGAAGAGCCTCAATCAGATTCTTCGACAGAGTTGCTGATATCTGAAACAGTGGAGCACAGCGTGTAGAATAACAGTTGTTATCTACAGAAGATAATGAGAAGGGGAAGGGCAAATAATAAGTAACTGTTAAATAATTTTAAGCCACTGCATATAGATGAATTTCTAATGTGTTTATCTCTTCTTGTTATTTGATAACTTCCAAAAGGTCCAAATCCTTTAGCTCCGCCAGGTCCTGTATTTTTGCTGCTGAAAAAGCTCTCAGTAAAAGTTTCAGACAACTTGAATGTCCTCATCTTTACATGCAACAGATAAATCTCTGTTTTTGCCAATCTTTCAAAGCAAAATAGAATATCGTGCTGAGAGTTTGCTTCTTGACATGCATATCCATTTTGTGTACTCGTGTCCTGTGTCTGTATTTGCACACCAAAGCTCTTTTTACCAAGTGTTCATGGAATTGCCTCAACAGTTGGCTTCCAAGAACTGGGATTAAGGTAGCCTTTTACTTGAGAAGAGATTGTAAGAAACAGAATTAGAATAAAAAATGGATCAGACTGTTTTCTTTTTCACACAGACAAGAGTGGACTTCATTCCTTATGGATAAGCTTTGTTAAGATTAAGCGAGTGGAAATGTGTTGAATATTAATATTTTGCAACTTTTGCTGTGTCCACAGTTTAATCAGTTGGCCTAGTGTGGTTATATGAATCTGTGAGCAGCCACTAACTCTGTAGAAGGGTTGTGGCAACCGGCAATAATGTAATTGCCAATACTTTTCTTCTGAAGAAAAGAAGGACAATACTTTTTACCATTTTCTAAAGGAAAAATTACTTTTTAACCCAAAAATATATCATAATTAATAAATTCGTTTCTCTATTTTTAAAATGTAATACTTTCATCCTCCATTTTAATTCTGTTAAAATTAAAA
The DNA here is from genome assembly GCF_001659605.2 of Manihot esculenta. NCBI lineage: Eukaryota > Viridiplantae > Streptophyta > Magnoliopsida > Malpighiales > Euphorbiaceae > Manihot > Manihot esculenta. The sequence continues at coordinate 9,108,026 of NC_035174.2, read as the reverse complement.
GTTTCTCCGTAAAAAATATCACTAAAAATGATCGAACTGTCTTTTTAGAACACATCACAAGAATCCAATATTTTAGTCTCTGAAATTTAATTCTCCTAAATTTATAGGTTTTTCTTTCAAAAAATTAAAAGAAAAAATATGTTTTCGTCTCTAAGATATTACATAATTAACAGATTTATTTCTCTATTTTTTAAATTCAACACTTTAGTTCTTGAAATTTAAATTTTAAATTCAATCTCTATAAATAAATAAAAATTTTAATAAATTTAATATTCAAATTCAGCAAAGATAATAAAAATTAAAATATATAAAATTTAAATTATTAAAAGTAAAAAGTTAAAATTTAATAGAAGTTGTAATAGAAGTTGTATTTGTAACGTCTATAATATTTTAAAAAGTATGTAAGTTAATATTTCTGTTAATTTTAATCTTTAAATATTATAAAAAATATAAAATAAGCTGATATTAAGAGATTAATTAGTAAATTTTTAATAATTTAATACGAAATTTTTTTTTTTTTTTGAAATAGGGGTTGGGGGAGTCGAACCTTAGACCTTTCAAGGTTACAGGATGCACTTTTCACCAGACTAAGCCTTGGAGTGCAATTTAATACGAAATTTTGAAAATGAGTGTTTGACTAGTTAATTATACCTGTGATAAATACAATACAAATTTTTTTGTAAACCCAAGATTCTATCAGTCAAATGGTTCATTTTTTGCTGAAGGATTTCCTCTTGATTTTACTTTGAATAAAGATGGAGAGTTGGCTAAAACACAAAATGCAAACAAGTTCACAATTCAAGGCACAGATATTTAAGCTTAGGCCAGCTGCATATCTGTGCTTTAAGCCACAAGTTCTGAAGGATCAAATAAAATTTTCATCAATTCAAAGTATCATATGCTCCCATCAAATCTCTACTTGACAACGATTATTCACAGCTTATATGTTTTTCTCTTAACACATATTTAGAACGGATGCGTGCAATCTATAGCATGAAATTTTTTATAAAGTGTTTGACTTGTAAACTAATAGAATAATCGAATGTCTGTGATGTAAGAGAGAAAACAAAACCGCAGAGAAAGAAAGTTAAGGGAAAGTGAAGTCATTTTCTTTGATCACCAAATCATAAAAACAAAGCAAATACATGATATGTGTAAGCGATGCATGCCCAGCAGCATATATATTACAAGCATTTCCACACCCTGAAATCAACCTTAATTCAACACCTACGCTTCTATGAAAACTTACCTTAGCTTGCTACCTCGTATGCAACTCTTACATCCCATGTTTTATAACATGAACCAGGAAAGAAGAAAGAAGAAAGAAGAAAGAGAGAGAGAGAGAAAAGGCAAAGATGTAAATAAACAGGAAGACATAAGGTTAAACAAGGAATAAAAAGAAAGTTAAGACCTAAAAGGAAGGTAAATCGGACCGCTACCCTCAATTCCCCGCGATGCAATAATGTCACTCTCCCAATTCTGCCCTTTCACTAGGGCTAGAAACTCAGGAGAGTGCAATTGCAAAGCCTTGTTTCTATTTCTGCTGTTCTTTTGCCATCACGTTTCATCAATATATACACAAAAGATTACCCCTCCTTCAGCGTGCCAGCACAGCCACCCATGACTTCCTTTATAGCCTTTGCCAAAGCCGCCGGAGCCTTGCCGGTGGGTGCCTATCATCTTGACAGATAAAGAAAAAATGAACGGTAGTAGCTCTAGCTAAAATATTTTTGCTAGAAGCATAGTTGCTAAGAAGCTAAAGTAGCAAAGAAAGAGTAGGAAAGAGAGTTGGATATGAGGCATGAGGGGACATGATGGGTCGTATATAAAGGCAAGATTGTAGCTTTTTTTGTTTAAAATGATTGGGATTTTCCTTTAATTTTTAATATGATTTTTTTTCTGGAAAAATTATTTTTTAGTCCCTGATATTTAACGTAATTAACACTTCTATCCCTCTATTTTGACGACCCAATACTTAAGTCCCTCACTTTCTTTTTCATCTAAATTCATAATACTTTTGTCCAAAATAGCCGTTTAGTCAAAGAGTCAAAGGTGAGAGGTGATAATTTTTTTCAAAAATATCCTTAACCCTCAATTTTCCTTCTCTTTCATATTTTCTCTATTTCCTTTTACATATTTTCCTTTTACATTATTCTCCTTTTTTTTTTTCTTTTTAATCTTTCTTCTTTCTCATATTTTCTCAATTTCCTTTTAACTTTATTGATTTTCTCATAAATTTCCTAAAAATTATAAAGTGGATTAAAATTCCCAACTTAAAAACCCTTGAAACCACCACCAATCTTCTAATTCCCACCTTGAAAACCCTTGACATACTTAATAGTATAAGCAGAAGTCACCATAGGATCCTCCCAAAAATTTCTTATCCTTTTTCGCATTTGAAATTCCTAAAAACATTAATATCATGAGTCCAAAACTCAACAGCTGATCCAATCAAGAATTAAAGTATCCTATTATGAGAAAGAAGAAGTGGGAAGAAGAAGAATCTACATTGAAGAGGTATTGGGTTTTAGTTTTGTGATTTTAAATAGATGGAGTGTTGGAGAAATAGTATGAGAAAGAAGAAGAAGAATTTAAAGTGAATTGAATTTGTGTTTCGTGATTTTGAAATAAAAGGATTTTTACTAAGGGCCAATTTTATCAATTCATGTGTTCTAAACGACTATTTTAGACAGAATGACAATGAATTTAGACGAAAAAAAAAAGAGAGACTTAAGTATTGGGTCGCCAAAATAGAGGAATAGAAGTGTTAATTACGTTAAATCCAGAGACTAAAAAGTAATTTTTCCTTCTCTTTAAAATAATTAAAAAAAAGAAAGGGAAAAAGTGAAGTTGAAGTTGCTGGTCTAAGGCTAGCTGGTTAAGGGCATGTTTGTGGGGAATGCAAAAACTCCACTAACTCGATTTTCAAGGGTCTTGGGAGTTTTCATATTATTCTCATGGAGGTGAAGAAAAGATGGCATTGATGGGGTTTATTTGTCGCTGCATGTGAACGTGGCTTTGTTCAGTGCAAATTGGTAGAGACTAAAGAGTAAAGACGATCACTTAGCTCAAGACAAAAGTGTTGATGGCCAACTTTTTAGTTTAATTACCTTATTATTGAGAGTTGGGTTGGCTATTTTTTGATGGCCAGCTTTAGCTACTGCCTACTACTACTAGTCATTGCATAGAAGGATGTGCATGAATATTTGAAGCAGACAATTGGACCAAAAAGATATCTACTTTACTTCTCTTGTTTAAAGCGTCAAATATGACAGGTTGATAAAATTTTAAAAATCAAATTAATTGATTCTTGTCTTCTGAAAATAAAAAACTTTTTTCAATTTTCATTATGGTTTTTTAGTACTTTACAAAGAGTTGGAGCATCCTTGTATTTTATGCGCATTAAGTTTAAACTCTCACTATTTTCATATTATTTCTTAAATTTGTAAAGCCTTTATTTCTATGACTTAAATCCGTTAATAACAGGGAGAAAGACATTTACTTTTTAATAATGGCGTTTGAAAAATTAAGGAAAGAGAAAAGTGAAAAAACAAAGACTGTGTGAAAATGGGGGTGGAGGAGATGGCAGCCTTGGATGCACTAATCTTTCTGGTAGGACAGAGATGTAAAGATTGAGAAATGGAGACATACTTTTAGGTTTGATAGAGGAAGAAGCTAATGGGAAAACAAATATATGGATGTCTATGTAATAATCACTTTACTAAACATTTGTCCTCAACGTAACAAAAGCTATTCATATATATAAAGCTTTATTACACAAGTCAGCGCCTCAGATTCTCTTTTATTTTTCAAATTTAACAACTTCAATTTCTAATTTTCTGATTCCCTGTATAAATAAATTAAATTAAACTCAAATTTGATTCGTCATAATTTTTTTTCTCAAATTGATTTATCATAACTTTAATATTTATCATATATTCAGAAACATCTCAATATCATCTAATACAAAATTCAGATCCTAATAAAAAACAAAGGGAAAAAAATTCTTTCTACTGGGATTAGATACTGTACATGCTGCACCTATCTACTAAAATATTGAACCATCAGATGTTGATCAATCTGTTGAAAGTTGACTTTGTTAACGTACAGTAATGGGCAATAATGCAACAATGGCTAAAGTGGGTGCTCCACTTTCTAATACAGTGTGGAACTCAATCTTAGCCGTCCATTAAAATTGTTTGCTATTGTGATAATGATTTGAGAAGAAGAACAGCGTCATCATGATGCCGTTTACGCGTCAAATCAATTACCCAGTATCGCTGTAACCGTACGCTCAAATGACTCCAATTTTTTAAACTGATTATATCTTATGATAAACTATTAATTCTTAAAAGACGATATTGCTAAAATAACAATAAAAAAATTTAGATAAAAAGGGCGAAAATAGTAAGGAAAGGTCAATGATTAGATAATGAAGAAGCTGAATATGAAAGTGTGGGAATTGCATGTCCGGTCATGGGTGGACAGAGAGCGGCGCGTGAGGCCCGTAGTATTGGGAGAAACGAAACGACACCGGGGAAGTCCCGTTTTGAGGCGTTTGAAGCCGGGGAAAGTAAAGGTGGAAATGTTGAGTAAAAGAGGGTAAAAGCAAGGCAGCCTCTCAAGTCACAACTTTACTTTGCAATGCATTGGATCCCGAGTGGATTTGGATTTTAATTTTAAGTTACTTTTTACTGTTGTTGCTGACCAACTGTGAGAGCCATGTGAATGTGAATGTGAATGTGCTTGTTCTAATATTACAATATAATATCCTTTTTCATTTTTACATCCGACAGGAGCGAGGAAATCTGGGTGACCTTTGGAAGTTAAAGATAACGGAAAAAAAGATAAGGAATGGCTAATTAAGGTCCCCAATATTTGTCGTAGTGGGGACTTGCTATCAGTGTGGGGGACTTTTTCCTTTTTATCTTTTTGAATGTTGACTCTAGCCAGATTGTTAAGTTAGCTAACTTTCTGGACTACCTCCATTTAATGATTTGTTAGTTTATGATAGTATTGTGCATCATGTTATTTCATGAATGAATTTTGCTTATTTTATATTAAAAAAGACCTGCTAATGCTGAAGAGAGTAATAGTTTGAGAGCCTTCCCATCACCAAGTAGGCTATAAAGGAGTTTTGTTTTTGTTTCATCACTTCTCTAAGCAAGCCTTTCTTTGGATATGTGATTGGTTTCACTAGTTTTGTGTAAAGCTTAGGCCCATTTTCTTATTAAATGTTCTCTCCTTGGCTCTGCATGCATGATCAACGGTGACCTAGGGCTGTGAGAAATTAAATATTAGTGTGAGGAAGGGGAGGAAACTGCTGGAGTTCATTGGTATAGGAGGCCTTGGGAAAATTTATCTAGTCTTTGCTTTCAAACAAAGCAAGCGATTAATCTTGCCCAATCCTCCCATACCAATAACTCCCAGCAATCTTCTCCCTTTCCACTCATCCTCTCTCTCTTTTCATGAGATTCACAGAAAGATCCCAAAGTAAAAGAAACAGAGAAGTTGAAGGAAGTGAATGGAATGGGTGGAGTAGGTAAAAAGTATGAGCCAAGATTAAACGAGGCCTTAACTTTTTCTTTTTGCCTACCCACCCATCTCCGTGAACTTCCTCTAACTCTCTCTTTCTTTGTCTCAGTCTGCTAGAGACAGGCTTTCATTTCATGAGTAATTGACTGTGAGCTGGAGAGATGGGTTCTATATGCCACAGTAAGTGGGATCATGGGTGACTGAGGCGAACTTGTGATTATGAGAAGTATTGGGGTTAAAAATACAATTAAACAATTTTAAAAGCTGATATTCGTTCACGAGATTGTTTGAAGCTTTGTCTGGACATGCGGAAATTTTGAAAAATATATATATATATAAAAAGGTTTGCTAGGTAGGTAGGAGTTGAGGACCATCAACGGCAGGCAATACAATAAAAGATTACAGATCTACGTCCTCCGATGCACACGGCATAAGACGTGCCAGTGTGGGACCCAGTCTACCAAAGAGTAATTATAAAATGCCTGCAACTTATTAATTAGGTGGCAAATCCGTAGTAAAACGATGGCGTTTCGGTTTATTAATGTAAAATACTTTTGCAGCTTAAAAAAAAAAGAGTCATGGTAGAGTCTATCTGGATGCCTAGTAAAGCCTTGAAAATAAAATTTAGCTGCATGGTGAAAAAATTTAATTCAGATAATTTAATAAAATTAATTCTTTAATTTTTTATTTTTAAAAATATATTAAACGGTTTCTTTTTTTGATAATTATTAATTATTTAATATTTTTACTTAGTTTATAGTGCAATAAAATTATTTTTTTAATTATTTTAAAAATAAATTAAATATTTTCTTAAATAATAAACTATTTACTCCTTTTATCTATTTAATTTGAAAATGACTAAAAATGTCATTATTTTTCAATATATAAAAATATAACTATATAATCATTATAATTTTAAAAATAATTATTTAATTTATATAATTAATAGATGCATTAAATAATTAATAGTTTAAAAATACTATTTTAAATAAAGAATTAAATAATTAATTTTATTACACTATAAAATTAAATAGTATGTTTCTTTTTAAAAATAAATCACATATTAATTAAATATAAAATATGTTAATAAGTGTATTTATATTCAATTTTATACTTAATATATTTATTCAAATGTTAACATAGGATTACCATGATTCTATATAATTTTTTTAAACCTAAGAAATATTTTTGTTACAATTTAGATAATAATTTATTGTAAAAATGAATTTAGATTTTAAAAGATTTTAATTTATTAATAAATATTATTTTTTATTTTTAAATATTTTTAAATTTTAAATATAATTATTTTATTCTATAAAGTTTTATAATCATTAAAAATTTTATTTGTGATATTTTTTTTATAGTCATAGGTTTAATATTTAAATTTAATATTAAATCTGATTATTATAATTTTATATAGATTTAATTATATTATTTCAATATTTTTATAATAGTTTATAAGAAGTAGTTTTTTCATTATAATAAATACTTTACACCTTCACAAAAAAAAATTACTTTCATTTTTTTATTTTATTCATCTCATTTCAATATTTTCTGTTGGAATATAAATAAAAAATAAATCATTGTCCTTGTCCTAAATATTAAATTTAAGAAGGATCTAATTTATTCTAGAGATATTTGGAGAATTACAAAATAAATTTTTAAAAATAGTGTCCAACATCATTAAATTTTATTATTCTATTATAATTTTTCAACAATTTTAAAAATTATTTTTCGTCTTTCAACGGTGGAAGGAAATTTTATTTCTCGATGGTGAGAGGAAATTATATTTTTCAATTGTGGGAGAAAATAATTAAAATTTTATTTTAAAATTTCGATAAAACTGATGGTAAACAATAAATTTATTATTATTATTATAAAGTATTATTATTTTTACGCATACTTGCATTTATTTTATTATAATAATATTATGAGTAATCAATTTAAAAAAAAATAATAAATTGATAAAATTTCTATGAGTTATGAAAAAAAATTATAAAATTGATCTAAAATATTTAAAAATTTGAATTTTTTTTTTTTTTTTTGAAAAGGAGGGATAGAGCCTTTTAATTTATTATACGATCATGAAAAACATTCATACAGTCAGCATCCAAGAGGAGCTTAATACTAGATGAAGGCAAATCAATAAGACTCATACCAAAGACTCCACCATGCGCACTATTCGCAAGATAATCCGCTACCATATTAGCTTCCCTATATATTTTCACGACCTTAACCTCTCATTCCCGCCGGATAAGAGCTCTGCAATTAATAACTAAAGACTGTAGTCTATAAACACCACTGCCTTGACCTTGAAGAAGCTGAACAGCAACTTGAAAATCAGTTTGGATAACAATTTTCCGCCATCCCCTACTCCAAGCCACATTCAAAGCATGATATATGGCCCATAATTCTGCCTCAACCATACCACAAACTCCCAACACACAACGAAAACCAAGTAGCCATTTACCATCACTGTCTCGAAAAGAACCCGCACAGGTTGCAGCTCCTGAATTTTGACGCACACTACCATCTGTGTTGATTGTAATCCACCCCATAGCTGCTGGTGTCCAGGCCACTCTAATCACTTGACATTGACGTTGAATAGAAGAAGAAAAATAACCATTCCAGGCTTGATATATTTCCTTAGCCTTGCCCAAGATTAGTGGCCGAGGAACTGATCTTTGGACCCCAAGATTGAAGGACCGTTCATTGCGAAATTTCCATGCCCACCAAACTGTAACCATAAAAACCACAGGCCAGGGAAGCTCTCCAATACAAAAAGAGCTTTTAAGACACCAAGACAACCATTTGCGGATATCAACGAAGCCAAAAAAGGTCTGGACTTCACTAGCAGGTAATAAATTAAGCCAGCAACTCTTAATAAAGTTGCAATCTCTTAAAACATGTAGCACCGACTCAGACTGAGTACCACAGCTCATACACAAGTCTAAATTAATACATCCTCTCCGAAACCGCTGAACATTGACCATAATTTTCTCATGGGCAACTTCCCACAGAAAAACCCGCATCCTCTGCGTGCCAGTTGCTTTCCAAATAAGCTTCCATAATGGTAAGGCAACTGGTAAACCACATTTCTCCACCAGAAGAGAGTACCCCGTTTTAACTGAATACTGTCCACTAATGGAATGTTTCCATTTATTCCATCCCTTGAGTTAACATCATCATGTAGGCAAATGGGGAGTAAAAATGCTAAAACGAAATCAGGTAGCCATAAAGACAACCGATTCCAATCCCATCCATATCCAGGGATCCAATAATATCTCACAACCACCTCTAATTCCAAAGGATCAATAGGAGCAAAAACCAATCGGAAAAGAGGTCCAACCGAAAGCCAATCATCTTGTCAAAACTTAACATCAGTACCACTACGAACATCAATAGAAACACCGCTAGAAACTAATTGGAGGCCCCAGCATAAAGCCTTCCAATTCATAGAGGCACCAGGAGGTACTCGAAGATTCCAAGAAATTCTACCATTATTATATTTCCAAAGGAGACATGAGATCCATAAGTCAGATGGGTTCATAAATGCCCGCCAACATAATTTACCCAACATAGCTTGATTCATTAATCCAAAATTCCGAATGCCCAACCCACCATTTTGCTTTGGATATTGCAAAGTTTGCCAACTAATCAGATGAACAGCAGAATCCCCACTGTTACCATGCCAAATAAAATTACGGCAAAGCCGCTCCATTTCCTTACAAATAGACACTGGCAATTTAATAGATTGCATAGTATAAATAGGAATGGAGTTCAAGACTGATTGGACCAGCGTTATTCTCCCTGCTCTAGAAAGTGCACCCGCCTTCCAACCAGCAAGCCGGCTTCGCATATCATCAACCAATCCACGAAATTGTACCTGAGATACTCTACCATGAAAAGATGGTACACCCAAATAACGCCCAAGGTTAGAGACCAAAGGAATTCCTGATTTAGAGGATAAACGAGAGGCTGTTGATGTACTCACATTCGGAGAAACAAAAAGGCTTGACTTTAAAAAATTCACCTTTTGTCCAGAAGCATTACAAAAGACAGTTAAACAATTAATAATAACATCCAGTTGTTCTTCCGTAGCTTCAGCAAACAATACCATATCGTCGGCGAACATGAGATGTGAAACCAACGGACCATTGTTGTAAATAGGAAGTGGATGCCACGCCCCTTGTTCCACCGAATGTTTAATAATATTGGAAAGTTGCTCCACACAAAGCACAAAAAGATAGGATGATAAAGGGTCTCCTTGCCGAATCCCACGAGTGGGCAAAAAAGACTCCAACTTCTCATTATTCCAAAGAACTGACATAGAAGCAGAATGAACACAATGTCTCACATTCGTTCTCCATAAACTGGAAAAATTAGCTTTCTCCAAGCTCCAATCAATAAAGCTCCATTCCAGCCTATCATAGGCTTTTTCTAAATCAATTTTCAAAGCCATAAATCCATTGCCACCGTTCATTTTCCCCATAGTGTGAAGAGCCTCTTGGTAAATGACTACATTATCCGTGATTTGTCGACTCGAAACAAAACTATTCTGCTCTAGTCCAATTAAAGAAGTAAGGACTTGTTGTAACCTGTTCACCAAGACCTTCGTAATAAGCTTATAAAGCACATTACAGAGGCTAATTGGCCGAAATTGAGTAATAAATTCAGGGGTAGCCACCTTCGGTATCAATACCAAAACCGTCTCATTAATCATGCTTGGGAGCTCATTGCCTTGTAAACAAAAAAGAACAAAATCAATCACCTGAGTCTCAACTATTGGCCAAGCCTTCTTATAAAATTCAACATTAAAACCATCGTCACCAGCCGCTTTACCACTCGCCATCTGGTCCAATGCTAGCTTAACCTCCTCTGGAGAAAATGGTCTATCAAGTTCTGTAATTTGTGTCGTGGAGAGCACAGGATATGTAATACCCGGCTAGATTCCGGCATCGGAATCCCTACCTTCTGGAGGAATCTCCGTTGGAATATGGAATTTTGATGATGCCAGAGTCTTCTAGAGGGGTAAAATGTGATCTCTAAAATGATTTTTACTGATTTTATGGTTTTAAATGAAAAAGAAGTGAGTTTTGAAAAGAAAAGACCAAGGAGGTTTTTGCCAGGTTCGGCCGCCGAAAGTGAAGTTCGGCCGCCGAACATGAGTTGGTTTTGGGAGCGCTTTTGGCCTCCGAAAGCTATGTTTGAACAAACCAGGTTCGGCCGCCGAACCTCAAGTTCGGCCGCCGAACATGGGGGTGTTTTGCATGCATGTTAGGCCGCCGAAGGAGGTTTGGCTGGCCACCTATAAAAGCCCCTCAGACCGAAAATGGGCGAGATTTCTCCCCATTCTCGAGCTCAGGTGTGTTCATGTCCTCCTTTGGTCATTTTCATGTTTTCTCTTCATCTCCTTCATATTTTTATGAGTTCCATGGTTTTTTTGAAGAGTTTTCAAGCTTAGATCAAGTTTTGGGAGCTTGGAGACTCAAGGAGTAGTTTCCTCCCATCTCCAAGTTAGAGCTTGCACAAACCCTCGATCTTCAAGAGGTAAGTGTGGATCTATGCTTTCTTTTACGTTTCACAAAGTTTTAAGTGAGTTTTAAGAGGTTTTGATGGTTGAGTATGGGTAGATATACATGTTAGGGTTTATGTGGGTTTTATGCCCAATGTATGATAATGTATGTTCCTGTGATGTTTGTGTTGGGGTTTAAGTTAGTTTTCAAGCCCCTTGAGCTTATGGGAGAGAGTATGCATGATTGGGAAAGAGTATGTGAGGTTGGGTTGGTTTTGATGGTTTTGGCCTATGTGGGTCATAAACTATCTATGTATGCTTTAGATGTTGTTTTTGGGAGTTTAAGCTTGTTTGAGCTCCTTTGTGCATGGTTAGTGAAGTATGCATGTGTTTGAGAAGTTGAGTGCTTGTTTGGGGTGTATGGAAGGTGTGGGAGGCTTGAAATGCACAAAGGCTGAGTTCTGGATGAACTCAGGTTCGGCCGCCAAAGGTGGTTTCGGCCGCCGAACCTGCCTGAGGATGCAGGGATTGGCCGCCTAACCTTGCCCCCGAAAGTTGAGTTTTGGCTTGAAAGCAGACTTTCGGCCGCCGAAGGTAATGTTCGGCCGCCAAAAGTGTCTGACTTTCGTCTTTAGAGAGAGAGTTCGGCCGCCGAAGGTGCCGCCGAAAGTGCCCTGTCCAGCCTTTTCATGGGTGTTTTCTATGCATGTTTAAGTGATGCTTTAGGGGGTTTTTGGGTAGTTGTTTATGAGTTGTTTAGAGTATGTTTGGCACCTCACTGGAGTCCACCTGTGTAGGATCGGACCCGAGGAACCGAGGTGTTTAGCAGTGTTAGCTGCTTCAGAGTTAGTCCAGAGCTAGCCAGAGGTGAGTGGAACTAACCCTTATGTTTTAAATCAAATGTTTTCAGCATGTTCAAGCATGTTCATGCATCATGAATACCATGTTATGTAATAGGTTGTTTGCATTAGAATTCACGAATATGATGCATTGCATAATACGATGATAAGGATGTGGATGGATACTGGATGATCCTCTAGCCCTCAGTATGTTATGACATGATATGAAATAATATGATATGGCATGTACGATATGATATGAGATGAGTAGTCCAGGTGTGGCCGTATCGCCCCTGGCATAGAGCATGAGTAGTCCAGGTGTGGCCGTATCGCCCCTAGCATAGAGTATGTGGAGTCCAGGCGTGGCCGTATCGCCCCTGGCATAGAGTATTGTTGACTTGTTATGGTACGAGATTGATATGTAGAGGGCTATTGGTGACAGATTCATCCTTGAGGTGATATATTTGTGATGTGACGCATTCCATGATAGCATACGTTAAAATGAACTGTTTTCTTTTATGGTTTCTGCTCACTGGGCTTTTTAGCTCACCCCTCTCCCCTAACCCCAGGTTTGTAGGGTCAGAGGTAGTTCAGGAAGACGACGAGATATGGTTATGGTCTTGATATGTAACAGAGTAGTAGTGGACATGATGTAATGTAAAGTTATGTAAGGATGAAAAAGAGTTATATTGTAATATGACTTTATGTTATATGTTCAGAGTTATAGTATTGTGCTTGGCCCGAGTTGGATAATCCCTTTGTACATGAGTTTTATTTTATGTTGTTCATGTGATGGACCGAGTTTGACGTAGGGTATGCTGACCCTAGGGGTTCTATGAGCTCAGTCATAGTGCATACACAGGTCAAACTGGTTAAAGGTAAAGTTTTAAATGTTTTATGAAAATGTTGGATCATGTTTGGGATTATACCAGCTGTACAGGATGTATAGTAGGCTTGCTACAGGTCCCGGCGGCCTTATGCCGATCTGGATCCTAGCGCCGGTAGCGGTCCGGATTTTCGGGTCGTTACAGGATAGGCATATTGGAAAGGAATATCCAAAAGCTCACCCAAATCGGAAGTATACAAATTGCAGAAAAAATTGATGGCCATACCTTTAAGAACCGACGGATCAATAACAACCTCCCCCAAATCATTCTTTAAACCAGAAATACAGAATTTTTTCCGTTTGATAGTAGCTGCTAGATGATAGAAATGAGTATTCCGTTCGCCGTTCGCTATCCATTCCTCTTTTGATTTCTGAAACCAGTACATCTCCTCTTGGCGTAAAATCTCTTCCAATCTGCGTTTCAATATAAATTCAAGTTTTACAAGGCTCCTTGACCGGCTTTCAGCAAGATCTCTCTGAACACCACCTAACTTGCGTAAAAGCCTTCTCTTGTTATCAAAGATATTACCGAACTGAGTCCTATTCCACTCTCCAAGCTGAATTTTTAATGTGCTCAGATTATGAATTAGGGAACGATTTGTGTCCCAAGAGCATGCAACTTGATCAAACTGAGCATGTAGTGTCCAAGCTGTTAAAAACCGAAAAGGACGAACTCCAAAAGCTAGAACCCCTTGACATTTAATCACAATTGGAACATGATCTGAATGCAATCTAGGTGGATGTTCAACAATAGCATCAACATAATCCAGTCTCCAATCAGTAGATACAAAACATCGATCTAACCGAGCAGCTTGATAGGAGACATTTTCGCCACTTCTCTGCCATGTAAAACCACTCCCAACAAACCCCAGATCAATAAGAGAGTGCTTGAAAATCCAGTCTGAAAAATCCTGAGCTCCTGGAGGATTAGAAGAAGAATATCCACTTTGTTCAGATGAGTCCACTACAGAATTAAAATCACCCGCGACAATCCATTTAGAAATGGATAGATTATTTTCTCCAGAAAGAGATTGCCAAAGCTTCCTCCTTAAATAAATATCAGGGCTTGCATAAACTACACTAAACAACCATTTCTCTCCAGTGAAAAATTTAATTGCTACCGTAATGAATTGAGGATCGGTAACAACTAATTCAATTCGAAAACTATCTTCTGACCAAAGCAACCAAATACCACCACTAAACCCGACTGCCTCAACACGGATCCAATTCTCATACCCCAACAAACCACAAACTTCATCAGCCGCTTCTCCAAAAATACGAGGTTCCACTAAACAAAAGATGTTAGGATGATATAGCCTCTTGTATTCCTGAAAAGCGTTGCGAAAAGTAGATGATGCTGCACCATGACAATTCCAGGTTATAATTATCATTAAAATAAATATTAAAAAGAGCATCATCAGATTAATCTCACAAGGCTATCACATACGCTGTTGGTGTTCCAAAGGAGCAACCAAACTAGCAGAATTCGCCTTATTCAACTCATTCAAAAATGTCTCAGCCACAATCAACGTGACATCATCCTCACTCCCATTGACTGTCTTCTGACCAGGGACAATATTCGGGCTAGACGGATGAGGGAAAGATGGGTTACGAAAACCTGGTGGATTTGGAGGCACATGATTCAAGACACTCAACCCCACCTGATCTTCAGAAGAAACAACCCAAGATTCTACCCTCTCCTTCCCATTACCAATAACTACAGTATGCTCAACCTCTGCCGCTGCTTTCCTTGATAATCCAATTCTAGTATTAGGTCGTACTTCCCTAGAAGTCGTAGCAGAGGATGGAATTATCTCGATATTAGCATTATTAGCCACAGCCTGACCTCCTCGTCCTCCACGAAACAGCCCTCTACCACCACGACTCCCTCTCTGGATTCCACCTCTCCTAGATACTATATTATTTGCCCGGTTGCTAGGACGCTCGACATGGACAGCCATGTGAATCTCCTGAGTGCCCAAACTACCATTATTATGCTCCTCTGGTATGACCTCATCCTCTAAATTAAGTAAAGAGTCAAAACGATTTCCCGTAGACCCATCTGCAACTACCCTTCGAACCTCATCTCTGTCAACTCTCTTAGGCCCAGGCCTGATACTCTGACGATTATCCCTACGTCGATCCCTCCGAACCAACATCCAATCCCCAAAATCCTCAGTAGCAGCGGGATTGACAGGCAAACTCTCAGGCATTTTGTAAGTCTCACGGTTCAGCTCATGACCAACAATAGCACCTTGCTGATTAACAGAATTAGGCTGATTAACCTGCGTTGGTTTAATACTAGGACAAGTTTCCTTCATATGCCCATACTTACCACGCTCAAAGCACACCATATGCAAACCCTCATATTCAATCCGGCGAACTCTACGGTGCAACTTGAATTTAGATAGAAGGGGCTTAGTCAAATCCAATTCCACACAAACTCTGGCAAAATGTCCTCAAGTCACAAGGCTAGTATTAGAGTCAACTTTAACAGGCTCACCTATTTTACGGGCAATGCGTAACAAAAGTTCCTCATCATAATATTCAATAGGAAAGCAGGGGAAACGAACCCATACAGTTAAACGTTCTAACACATCCTGAAAAGGGTCAAACTCTGGGCACCATTGACGAATAGTCAAGTAATGGTCAGCAATAATCCAGGGTCCCTCCGATCTAGCAAAGTCCAAGTCCCCAGAATTAGCGAAACGGACCAAAAAGAAATTGTTATCCAAAGCAATAACATCCATTGGAGCAGAATGTTTCCAGAGTTCTTTCAATCGTCTACACAAATATGTATAGCCTATTGAATGTCCAAAAAGTTTCACAATAAGGGAATTTTTCCAAGGTTGACACAATCGACGTTTATCCACACTCGAAAGTCTAATCACAGGGCAACGATCATCCTCATCATCCTCCTCACCATCCGAAACAAAATGAAACTCATCGTATTCAGGAGCCATGTCACTCCCAGGAGCTCCCGGCAGTCCTGGACCGTTTTTATTCGTCACTACATCCTTAAAAGAAGGTCCATTAACAAAACCAAGGTTCACAGGATTATTCTCAGTCTCTATCATCGGATGGTCAGGTGAAGAATCAGAATCATCACAAATCTCATCCTTGCAGCTGTTCTGATCATCCTCTTCCATCGAAATATTTTGCTAAAAATATACTTATTGATCCTAAATAAAAAGAGTTAAAATTTAGTTACTCTAATTTCATTAGGTAAAATTTTGTGCACTAAATGAATTTTTATTTTTTAAAAAAATTAAAAATATATATATTTATGTGAGATAAAAGTTGCCTTGTTCTTTTTTTAAAAAATTAAATTAAATTTTTATATGATTTAAATAAACACTTAAACATTGATGTAAGGTATTTCGTCAAGTTTTAACTAGTATATATATTACAAAATTTATACATAATTAACATGTGATTATTTATTTATATGTAAATAATATATATTTATATTTGACATAAATTATAATATAGTATGTAAAAGTAAAATGTTTTTCTATTTATAAATTTAATATAAAATATACAGAGAAAGCAAATGTGATTTGAGGTATTAAAAATTGAAATGAGAGTATAATTATATCACAAAAGTATTAATATTATTTTTTTTAAAAAAAAATTTAGATATTTCAATAAATTTATATTTAGATATTATTGCTTAATTTTTATATGAACATATTATTAGAAGATTGTTGAATTTAATAAAATTTTTTATATTTAATATACTTTATACTATGTAGATTGAAATGATTTATACATAATCTAATGACATCATTAGGTTGCTTTAGTTAAACTTAAAAATTATTTGACGATATTTTATATAGTACCACTCTATTACAACAATATTAATTAGAATATATATTCAAATGAAGTAAAATTCGATTATGTATTTAACCTAGATGATGGTGTTTGAAAATCAATTATTATTATAAAAGTCAACGTAGAGTCAGAGTTTATTACTCTAGAATTAGATGACAATGAGATCTGAGTAGTTAAGAAATTTCTTAGCAAATATTATGAGAACAAAACCAATATCATCCGTGTATTGTGATTGCTAAACGATAATAACTATTATAAAAAATAAAATTTTTAATAGTAAAAATAGATATATTCGTGTAAGATGTGATACAGTTAAATAGCTGCTGAGAAATGAAATTATATCTATTAATTATATGAAGTAAAAGTGAATTTAGTTATGGGTTCACGGGATTCAACCAATTGTCTTGATCATAGATATCATTGAGAAATAGAAATTTATATTATCAAAAGATTTCCTGCAAATATTTGATAGGTAACGAGTCAATCATCCACTTTAGTATTTTATTGAACAAAAATAGTAATATTGTTTCTCTATTAATAAAAATTTTTAATTTTTAAAAAGTATTATGATCATCCAATAATAATAAGGGTTTCAATTTTTTCAAATGAATGATTTGAAAACTTATTGATTCTACCTTATTGGAGGGTTGATTATTCGAACTTTTTAATTTATAGATATAAATTTCGGACCTATGAATGGAGATATTTCCAAAACTCAAAAAGAAAAAGGAAGTGAGTTAGACAAAAATGAAACATTAGGGAAGGGGATTTGAGCAATTAAAACTCAACATTTGTGATTGGAGATCTCATAAAAAGATTTATATAGATAAATAACAAGTCATTTGTTAGTTCTGCTAATACTATTTAACTTTGTCCCTTTTTATGTTAATTCTGCTAATACTATTTCACTTTATCCATTTTTATGGTATAAGATCTACTAGATTGTATTAATGAGAGTATGAGTCAAAAGTTTTTTTTTTTAATAGGCTATCCCATCCTACAATTTATATATCACCCATAGGAAATATAAATATCATCTATATAAACTTTTTTTCATCAATTAATCTATATGTTAAATTTTATTAATATAGGTTGTTTATAGTTAAAAAACACCATATTCGAACAATATATACTTAAGTCTTAAATCTAGGAATGAAAAATATTTTAAAATATGTGGAGATTTAATTTTAAAAGATTTATACTTACCAATAAATATTCATTTTTAACTTTTTAAATATTTTTAATCTCAAATATAATTATTTACAAATATTTAATCTCAAATATAATTATTTCATTTATAAGATTATAAGATGATTAAAAATTTTATTTATAAGAATTTTTGTGATTGCAGATTTAATATTTAAATTTAATATTAAATTTAATTATTATAATTTTATACAAATTTAATTGTATTATCTCAAAATTTTTATACCGATTTATATTTTTTATTTTAAATAATTTACATTTTAAAAAAATATTTTTATTTTTTCTATTTTATTAATATTAAATTTAATTATTATAATTTTATATAAATTTAATTATATTATTTCAAAATTTTTATAACGGTTTATATTTTTTCATTATAAATAATTTATGCTATTTTTATTTTCTCTAATTTTTATGGAGTTATAAATTAAAAATAAATTTTTATCATCCTTAATTTTAAAAATTCAATTTCTCCCGACTTTGAAAATTAAATTCTAAGATCCTTAATCATGTTGAAGAGTGTCCAAAACATCCAGATTTTATTATTTTATTATATTTTTCAATATAACTATCATAAAAATTTTGTTAAGAAATTCAAAAGTTAAATTTACCTAAACATTGTAACTAATAAACTTTGAAGAGAGAGCTTGTCTTCCCTGTTTGGGAGTTGAAAAGTCTTCCCTGTTTGGGAGTTTTTGTTTTGTCTTCTATGATAAGATTTCCTATGATTTGTTGTTTTCTTTAGAATTTCTTCATGGCAACTGACGAGAATGCGATCTCAGTGGAGATGGCGGGTTTATCTGTTGACGGCGAGGTGGATGATGCTGACGGCCTAGTTTTCGGGGTTGATGATGGTGTAATCGGCCAGGAAGATCAATGAGTTGTATTAGTTGGAACTATCGTGGGCTTGGCAACCCACAAGCAGTTCAGGTCCTGAAAGAGATGGTTAGAGTTAAGAGGCCAAATTTTCTTTTCTTAATCGAAACTTTATGTTGTTCTGCTCGGGTGAATGAAATAAAAGATTTGTTGGCTTATGATGGTTTCTTCAGTGTGGATTGCTTGGGTCGTAGTGGGGTCTGGCTTTATTGTGGAGATCGGTTTCTTCTATTACTCTTCTTAGCTCATCGCAACACCATATTGACACTGAAGTTTTTATTGAAGGGGTTGGTAATTGGCGCTTGACAGGCTATTATGGCGAGGCTGATCGGAACTTTCGTCATTTATCTTGGCAACGGTTGCGTATGTTGGCATCTCATCATGAAGCACCCTGGGTGTGTTTAGGCGATTTCAATGATATTCTATCACCTTCTGAGAAGCGAGGTGGTCGTCCTCAACCTTCACGTTTGATTAATGGCTTTCGGGATGCGCTTTCTGATTCTGGTCTTATTGAATTCCCCATGACGGGATATCCTTTTACATGGGAGCATGGAAGAAATAGTGATGGCTGGGTGGAATCTAGGTTGGACCGTGTTTTTACTAATGCTCAATGGTGTACCAGGTTTTCTAATTCTACTGCTGAAGTGTTGGGTTTCTCTACTTCGGACCATCTGCCTATTCTTCTTGCTGTCAGATGCTTTGTGGATCAACGCCATACTCATCGTTTCCGGTTTGAGAATACGTGGCTCCGTGAGGCAGGGTGTCGGACCTTAATTTCAGATATTTGGCAACTTTCTCCAGATATGGACGTTGAGGGTAAGCTTGTGGCCTGTCGTACTGCTTTGAAATCGTGGGGCATGAATCTTAGACTTCTGCATAAAGCTGAGATGGACGAGAGTCTTGCTATTATGGCCCGTTTACGCGGCTCTCGGCTACAGGTGCATATGGATGAGTTTTTACGAGCCAAATCCCGTTTCTTTCATCTTTTAAATCTCCGTGAGATCTTCTGGAAGCAACGTGCCAAGCAATTTTGGCTTAAAGAGGGTGATGCTAATACTCGGTTTTTCCACAATGCTGCTTCTGCTCGGAAAAGGAAAAATACAATTGTTAAATTGCTGGATGATTCGAACGTATGGCATGATAAGAATTCGGGTCTGGAGGAGGTGATGTCTGGATATTTTATGTCTCTCTTTACTTCTCATGATTGTAATTCTGAACCAGTTTTGCAGTGTGTTCCATTATTAGTGTCACATGATCATAATGCATCTCTTTTAGCTCCTTACAGTTGTGACGAGGTAAAATCTGCAGCTTTTTCTATGAAAATTGATAAATCTCCTGGGTTAGATGGTTTCAATCTTGGTTTTTTCCAGCATTATTGGGATATTATTAGTGAGGATGTGTCTCGTTTTTGTATTGATTGCTTGCATTCAGGGTCTCTCCCGCCGAAGTTGAATGAGACTGCTTTAGTTTTGATACCTAAGAAGTGTGTCCCTGAGCGAATGAGTGATTTGCGTCCTATTGCCCTCTGTAACGTGGTTTATAAGATCATGACTAAGATGATAGTTAACCGGCTTAAGTCAATCTTGCCGTCTATTGTCTCCGAAAGCCAGAGCGCTTTTATTTCTGGACGTAGCATTCAGGACAATATAATCTTAGCTTTTGAGGCTATGCATGGATTTAATATATTTCATCGAAAGAAAGAGTTATCTGGGGCCCTTAAAATGGACATCAGCAAAGCCTATGATAGACTAGAGTGGGCTTTCATTCGTGACATGCTCATCCGCATGGGGTTTGCGCAACGATGGGTTACTTTGGTGTTTTCTTGTATCTCTACTGTTCGTTATTGGATTCTACATGATGGCAGGGAAATCGGCCCTATCTTACCAACGAGGGGACTGAGGCAAGGAGATCCCTTGTCGCCTTATTTATTCATTCTTTGTGCTGAGGGGCTATCCCGCCTTTTACAAGACAGTATAAACCGTGGCAGTCTTCATGGGTTCAGGATATCACGGGGTGGCCCGCAGATCTCCCACCTTTTTTTCGCGGATGACAGCTTGATTTTCTTCAGAGCAAATGTTCAAGAGGCGTTGGAGCTCAAGCGTATTCTTCGTATCTATGAGAACGCATCTGGACAATTAGATAACTTTCAAAAATCATCTCTTTCTTTCAGCAAGTATACTCCTGTGGCTCTTCGGGTTTCTATCTGTTCAGTGCTCCAGATTGAGGAGAAGCCGAATTTGGGTAATTATTTGGGACTCCCTTCTCATGTTGGTAGTAACAAGAGGGAAGTGTTCAGTTTTGTTAAGGATCGTTTGTGGAAGCGGCTGAATTCATGGAAGCATCGTGCGCTGTCCCAAGCAGGTAAGGAGGTCCTCTTGAAAACAGTCCTCCAAGCTATGCCAAACTATGTTATGAGTTTGTTTTTACTGCCTCGGACTTTATGTGCTGATTTGCAGCGTATGATGACTCGGTATTGGTGGAGTAAGGGTGCTGATCAAAATCGCGGTATTCACTGGCTGGGTTGGCATAGAATGGCGAAGCACAGACTTGACGGCGGGTTAGGTTTTAAATCGCTCCATGATTTTAACTTAGCCATGCTTGGTAAGCAGGGTTGGAACATTATTAACAGGCCTCATTCTTTAGTGGCCCGCGTTCTTAAGGCTCGTTATTTTCCAACAACATCTTTTTTGGAAGCATCTTTGGGCCACAATCCTAGCTTTTTGTGGCGTAGTATATGGGCGACTCAGAGTTTGGTTAAAGCTGGTGCTTATTGGAGAATTGAGAATGGCAAGTTAGTTTCTATTTGGACTCACCCTTGGTTGAAAGAGGCGCCCGACTTATTGGTTTCTACACCCCCTCCTCCGAACTGTACTCTTTCTGTTGTTGCAGATCTTATGATCGGCTATAGATGGAATGAGAGTTTAATAGCTCAGTTGTTCAATGATAGAGACAGGAGTTGTATTTTGAACATCCCTCTAAGTCTTTCTTCGCATCCAGATGCGTGGTGCTGGAAGTTTGCATCCAAGGGTCACTATTCTGTTAAGAGTGCTTACAGATTTCTGATTGCTGGGTTTCGACATAGGGAAGGTAGTGAGATATGGAGTCGTTTTTGGAAGACGAAGCTGCCTCCTAAAGTGCTTAATTTCTGCTGGCGTGCTTTAGTTAATGTAGTTCCTTGCCTCTCTTTGCTTCAGTCCAGGAGAGTTCCGGTTGATTCGATGTGTTCGTTGTGTCATGAGGCTCCTGAGACTATCCTACATATTCTTGTTCAGTGTCCTTTTGCCCGCAGTTGCTGGTTGAGTTCGCCTTTGGGTTGGCCTGCATTCTCCGCTGCCTCTCTTTGGGAGTGGTTCTCTTCAGCCTTCCTCACTGCTTCTGCGGAGAATGCTTCCCTTATTCTAATGATATGTTGGGCTTTGTGGCATAACAGAAATAATGTTGTTTGGAAAGCTCAGGGTCGAACTGCGAGTGGTGTGTTCTTCATAGCACTGAATTTTTTACAGCAATGGAGGGAGGCCTGTTCTGATTCTACCAGCTGCACCAATGTTGTATCGGCTTTGACTGTTTGGTCTCCTCCATCGCTGGGTTGGATTAAGGTTAATATTGACGTCTCTTTAAACTCGCAACGAAGTTCGCTAGGCTTTGGCTGTGTAGTCCGAGATGCTAATGGTAGCTTTATAGCGGCTAAAGCAGGCTGTTTTTGCAGTCAGATGGAGGTTAAGTGTGCTGAGGCAGTGGCTTTTCGAGAGACATTGAGATGGATTAAAGAGTGCGGATGGGATCGAGTTCTTTTCGAATCGGATGCTCAGGTTCTTATTGTGTCCATTAACAATGCTTCATTAGATGATTTATCACCTTTTGGTCTTTTGGTTCAAGATTGTAAATTGTTTCTATCCAGTTATGAGGAAGCAAGATGTGCTTTTATTCATAGGTCTGCGAATGATGTCGCTCATGTTCTAGCAACATCGACTCATTCTGAGTCAGGTCAGTCAGGTCAAGGAGTTTGGGTTCATGTCCCTCCTCCTCCTCATATAGTTTCCTTGATCGCTTTGAGTTAATAATATTTCTTTCATTTTCAAAAAAAAAAAAAAAAAAACTTTGAAGAGTTAAACGGTGAGTGTTCATGGAAAATGAATGAAAATTAAAGAGAAAAAAGAAAACAGAGTTATTATACATGTGTTTGTATCGAGAAATGAAAATCTTGACCAGCCTCCATCACAAGATTGAAGATTCCTCTCCAACTTCACTATGGTTTTCGTATACAAATCAAGGTCACCAATAAGCATCTTTTGATCTGATCTCATCATCGATAACCATGTGTTAACGAAACCCATAAAGAGATGGAAATCATTTGCAAGTATATACAAAAACCCTAAAAAAGGAAAGAAGAAACATAGCCGAAATGAAGAATCAAAGGGGGAAAGGGAGAAGGAGACGCAAACCTTTGGAATTTGAGGTGTCAGGACTCGGAAAGAACTCCTCAGAGATGAAAACTGATTCTGTCCAGAAAAACTCAAATCGCAGCCGTGGATTGGATAGTAGTTGGAGAAGAGGAGAGAAGGGAAAGGGGGGAAACGCAGGAAATCACCGGAATGGGCGGAGTTGGTAAGAAAATCAGAGAAATTACCTTCACCAAGCCGCCCACTACCAGAAATTTCATGCCCTCCATCTTCCTTTTCCCTATCACACCAACCCAAATTAGTACATCAATTGATGCCTAATTAAATTTTTATTTTTATTTATACATGCAATTGGTCAATGTTTCAAATACGCGTTTTCCATGGCACTAGCCTCCACAATCTTTTAATAGTTTTTCTTTCTTAATTTTATAATCAATATATTATGTATATGTTAATTTTTTTTATTCCAATCTAAATTTTTAAATGTGTTTTAGCTGCTAAATTAAATCAGACAAAAAGTTTACGATAAATTATTTAAAGTTTATTACATTTCCTTACTCATGAGAAATGAACCTATCATTTAATATAAGAAAAAATAAATTTTTTTATAAGTGGAAGTAATAAATTTATATAAAATTCACTACAATTAACGATACGTAATGCGATAACATTGCAAAATTTCTCTTGATAAGGGATTGAGATTAGAGAATATAAGATTACCATAAACAAAGACTTGGCAACAACCAACTCTACAATGACCGTTGTTTCTTAATTTCCCTACTGCTTTTCTGGTAAACCAACTTCTCTCCACCACTCCAACTCTGCTCTGCGAGCTGAACACTTCTTTAAAATGACCTTCCACACTAGTTTTCTAAAAATACCAAATTACTAATATGGCATTACTTCTACTAATTTTCGCCATCATAGTGGAATTTTCGCTAAATTTCTAAGAAAATTCAATTTTATTAAACAAAAGAAACAGATCAAAATGTTCCACTAGCTTGCTTTTTCCCCTTTTTTAAAGTAGTAGTAATGGCATTACTTCTTTCTAATGGGATGAGATTATAGAAAAGGGGAGATTTGATGGTTAGTTAGTCCTTGTTTAGTGGGTTAATTCAATCAAGTAATTTTACTTTTTTAGGAAGTTTTTTTTAAAAAAAATGGAAATTGGGAATTGTGGATTGGAAAAGCAGAATCTAGACCTCTCAAATTATTTAAATGCATTTACCATTAAACTTATTAGACTAAGTCTAAAATGCAATTTTTTAAAAAATATTAAAATATTATTTGTTTGATTGATTTTTATTTAAAAAATTTATTAGGAAATCATTTCTCACTTTAATGTTAAAAAAATAAATTATAATTAAGTTAACTTCTAAGAAAGTAACATTCCATTTGAACTAAATAAAATATAATATAAAATAAAGTAAAATTATTTTGATACGGAATACTAGGTTAAACTTTACAAATATTATAATTTATATCATAAATTTATGTAAAATAATAATGATTTTTGTAAAGGAATTATTTTACAATAAATATGTTAAATTAAAAAAAAAATTTAACTATACAAAATATATTTTTATAAATTAATATAATAAAATTATATTACCTTAATAAAACTATTATTCATTAAAAAATAGTTATTTATTATAATATTTATTTTATTTTACTTTTATTGTTGAGTTTAATTGGAAGAACACTGATGTTTGTGAATGCTTCAATTAACTTGAAAGAGATTAAGTTTTAGATCCGGTTCGGAAACCGTGTTAATTGGTAGTGTTTAATAATTAGATTAAATTAAAATATTAATTTTTATTATTTATTGTTTGATAATTATTTTTTTGTAATAATATTTAATAATTGAATTAGTGAGTCTTTTAACTTTAAGTGTTTGGCAACCATTATATTTTTTTTAACATTTATATTCTTTACACTATTTTAACAACCATTATATATTTTTTCTGACATTTATATCTTTTTTATAGTCTATACTCTATCGTCGGCATATATATATTCGTATTAATGTCACTGATTATTTGTGGATATTAAAAGATACTAATTTATATTTATAAATTTATGAGAAAATGTGAGATATTAAATATATTTCTACACAAACCCTTCATTTAATATAATTTATTTTATAATAAAAAGATTTAAATAAATTTATATATAATTAATTAATTTCATAATAAAAAATTTAAATGAATTCTTATAAAATTATATAAAATTTACTTTAAAATGAAAAATTTTTAAATTAAAAAAAATTATTTTTTCATTCTAAATAAAAAAATTTATTAAAAAAATGAATTGAACTAAAATTTTGTAAAAATCTTAATATCAAACAAAAGGTAAGGATTTTACGATCATAGAAATGGACCATACATAAGAACTGTAAAAACAGTTCTTTTTGTCATTTTCTCATAAAATTCAATTAAACACATATAACTCTTTCACCCAGAAAACCACATATCATCACGAATAGAAGCTATGAAACGGTAAATTAATATTTATATATATGTATATGGTACATTAAACGAATCAAAATTTCCAGTGGCCACTACTCAAGAAGAGAATGATGAGGCAATGGGCAAGTGAAAGGAGTAACTTTGAATTATAACCCCAATCAGAAATTGCTTGCTTTGCCAAATCAAATAACATCATTAAAGAGAGTTTCTTTTTGTTGCTTGGTTTCAATTCAAATCACCAAACACTACCGATATAAGTGATGTCTCATGTGCAATGTATAAATGAAATAAAAGTGGAAGTACACAAAATAATCTGAAGAGCTCAAAATACCCTTATCCAATCTCCACCTTGTCCATTAAATCTTCCAATTCTTTTTTTTACGTCATTATATTTACTAATTATGTATATGTCCACCATTCATATTTATCTTTTATATACTAGATTAAAGAGTATTATTCTTTACCATTCTCTTTGAGCATTATAAACATTTCCTACATTAGCCCCAGTCTCAGATTCGCAGTTTCTCTGATCAACATTAGTTCTTATTTTACCTCTCAAGCTTGATTGCCCTCGGCTTGAGTTGGCCCATAAATCTTTCCTCTTCAGTAAGGACATGGCGGAAGTGGCAGCGGTGGCCGTATGGACAGATATCACCAGCAAGGACCATTCTGCATACCTCGGTCTTGTAGCGAGGGTGACGGATAACTGGGCGGAGCTCTTCAATGCCATGAGCAAACTGGCAGTGGTCACCGTATGGGCATGTCCCTGTCTCCTGCCATTTGTTGCACAATTCAGTCTTGAACATTCCTTGGTTGTAGACCTCAAGTTCAAGGGGCTCCTCCTCCGTCTTCCCTCCACGCACGTAAACCTTTTGCTGCATACAACATCATCATCAAGTCAACACACTATCAAGAAATTAAGGCAGCACGTAGATGCAGGAAGTCCCATTTCATCCATTTAGTTCCAGCACGTTGACAAATAAGCGTTTCTAAGCAAAAATGATGCGTCATATGCGCACACATGTTTATTTCCTCCCCCGTCTCCATGGTGGTCGAGGCTTGGATACTTTGCTGATTAAAAGTAGCAAATGAATGAATAGATTGTACACAGTTCTCTCTAATTTACGCAAGGGAAATGCACCTATTCTACACGTCTAAGCACATATATATTCTGAAGATTATCTGACCTTCACATTCATTATCAAAAATAGATAGCTATCTCAAAAATTCTTGTACATACTTGGGTCTACAAGTCAATTTAAACATCGTACAACGTTTATCATGCAAAAACTGATGTAATATCCCTGGGGGTGTGAAGAGAGTGGAGATATTATCTCATGTCTCTCTTTAGAGAAAATTTAATATAGTAAGGGTAGGTTTTATAAAATTTTAAAAATTTTATGTATGTGTTTGGGACAATTTGTAATTTTTAAACAAATATTTAGGCATTTGATTAACGGATGAGTGAATAATATATTTTCTTGAAATCAATAATATTTTCTTGAAATCAATAATATTTTCTTTTTAAAATTTTTAAATATATATTTTTTCTCAAATTAAAAAAAATTAAAATTCTAATAACATCAAAAATATCTTAATTGAAAAACTTATTATTCTTCTTTTTACACTCAGAGTGTAAAACTTTAACATCGACATCTCCTTCTCCGTATCTCCATAGTTTTTCCTGCCTCACTCCTATGGACCTTCCACTCCTTGCATTCAGGTCTAATTTCTAACTACCTAGTATTTCCTCCATTCCTCGTAGAATTAATTGTTCATTTCAATTCAAAATCTTGAAGAAACGAAAAGGATATGGCCAGAACCACGACCGCCGATCAGCCTGACTTTCCTATCAAGGGAGTGATTACTCGTTCAACTCAGACGTTCTCGTTATGGTAAACTACTAATGGTTATCGTCCTTTACCAGGTGCTTTCTGTTTTAGCTAAAAAAATGTTTTTAGATCTTTTCCTCGAATCAAGAAAGAACTAATTTCCATTCTCGAAAAAGAAAGAGCTACTTTTGTATTGAAAAAATAACGACATAATTATAATTAAAGAAAGCGGACTATAGAAAATAAATTAGGAAAAGATAGAGAAATTTACCACTGCTTTGATTGGACTTGCGGTTTTAGGCCGAGTTACGCCCCTAGTCTTGCTCACACCAGCCTGGCTCGTCTTCAAGTATCCATTGGACCTCACAGAAATGCTCTTAGGCAACGATATTCTCTCCGTCGCGTCCACGGTCTGCACCTCCATCACGCTCGTAGGACTTTCATGTTCGCACATCTCTTCTCCTCCATCACCTCCAGTGATGCACAAATTACGGAAGCCATTCAAGATCTCGAATGAAGTGGTGTTGTAATCAGAGGAGAGACAGTGTTTCTGGACCGAGGCTTGGATGAGGAAGCTCAGGTGGTTGTTGAGCTCGCGGTTGACAGATCGGAGAGCAGCATTCTCCTGGCGTAGGGACTCTACTTCCATGGCGGCCTCGCGAAGGCGCGTGATACAAAGAGCATTGCGGTTTATCAGGTCCTGCTGTTGAGTCACAAAGCGAGTGTCCACGTAAGGCGTGAGAGTGTGAGGCGATTCTGGACAGAATATGGAAGTGAAGTCGACTTCGTTTGGGAGAAAGTCTCTGGATTTGGTAGCAACGATGAGATCGTCGTTAGCGGTGGTGGAGGCGGCGTCGTTCTGCATTTCTGCTCGATAGCTAGTATTATCTTTTCTGGCTGAAAATAACATAAACATATTTGATCAAATAACGAAGATAACCGCCATAGATCTAAAGCTTCAAAATATAGATTTCAGAGAAATAAAATCAGAAAGAACCCACAAAATAACTCTTAAATTTAATTAAAAAAAAAATCAAGAAATGTGATCTTTGAGGCATAGTTCTAATGCACACCAGAACCAGTAAGTAGAGAACCGAGAAGGATTCTTCTCTTCTCTTCTCTTCTCCTCTCCTCTCTGATATTTTGTAGCAGAGGGAGAGATAAAAGAAAACCGAAGGATTTTATAGGGAGAGAAAAAAATTGGAGGGAAATAGAAGAAGCATGTTTGGTGCCACTGCCAGGTGACATTGAGGAACGGAAATCTAAAACCGTTTTCAATACGAGAACAATTTCTAACAGAATTTTCACTTCTCTCCGGTGATACATTCATTCTAATGCTACTCTTTTACCACTATGCCCTTGACAACAAAGCCTTCTTTTTGCATTATTTTAGGGGTATTTCAGTGATTTCAATGTTTTTTACATTAGGGCCCTACCCGTCTAGTTTAATCTGGGACGTTGATTCTGATTGCAAGCCATTGGGACGGAGCAAGTAGGGGTTTCTTCTTTGGGTGTTGGGTCCCATAATACAGCTTAGATTTTTAGTTTTCTACACGTCCTTTGTAATCATCGTAGAGAGATGAACTGGAGAGAGAGAGAGAGAGAGAGAGAGAGAGAGAGAGAGAGAGAGAGAGAGAGAGACTGCTGATCTTGTTACTACTTCATGCATCAGTAACAGCTAGTAACAGAACGTGGAATTGTAACTAATTTACGCAAAGTATACTTGGATTTTGGTCCGATCTACAAAAATGATTTTATTTTATTTTTCACCAAAAACATACTTTAAATGGTGCAGGATGTTCAATCTCAAACTACTGAATTTTAAATGCGCAACTAAACCAGCATTGAGAGATTAGATAGTATTCTTGGTCCAAGAAAGAGTTGCATAAATATCAAAATAAAAATCAGAGATTACTGATAAAATATATATATATATATATATATATATATATATATTTTTGGGTTGAGAGCTTGAGGTTGATTACAATATAATAAAAGGTGAAACAGCTAAGAGTATTGGCAGGTACCGTTGCGGTTAGAGAAACATTTGATTATACAATCGCTTTGTTTTGAAGTTAATTGAAGAGGAGTGGTAATGGTGAAGTTAGGGCATTGAGGGTTCCAATTTTCAAGTCATGAACATGGATTAAGACATATGCCATTACATGAAGATGAAGATTGGAAACAAAACCTCATCATGTTTCTTCTTGTTAGATGAGTTTGCTTCTTTCTCACAACTATAACTACCTCATTTTTCTCCATTTGTTTCTCCATCAAAATCTTATTTGCTTTACTCTAATAATTCCACGGTTGGTGAATACATATATCATTAATGACCAAACTGATCCCACATTCTTTCCGAGTTGTTAAGTTAGCCTCTCTTTTTTTAGCATACTTTCTTTTTTTCTTTTAAAATTCTTTTGAAAAATTGAATATTTTACAATCTCAACCACTAAATTTTTATCTTTTATTATTCAAAATAATTTTATTTAAACTAAATTTATATCATTCATAGCATAAATATATAAAATTTTACACGTGTCTCAATATCATTTTACATCTATATAAATTTAATTTAGATAAATTTTTTTTTGTAATTGATAAATTCAATTTAGATAAATTTTGCACGTAATCGATAAGCATGGCAGCGCCCTACTTTACCGACTAGCATTTAAATCCAATATGAAAAAATGAGCTCTTAAGATTGCACGGAAAGTAGACTTAATACCAATGTATAAAATTACAGTATAACCCAAAAAAATCCTTTTATCTTAATGGATTAACATTATTCATTTATGTGTTTACCAAAAAAACTTGGCCTTAACACGGCTAGAGTGTGATGTTCTTTTTCTTTTTCTTTTTCTTTTTTTAAAAAAAAATTTAAAGGAGAGAAAAAAAAAGAGTACATATAGGTTTCTCTTTCACTTTTGTTCAAGTTTGGTGATGCTACTTTTCTTGATTCAACATGCAGCTGTTGCTCAGTATCATCATAGCAAAAGGCCAGCTTATTTTCTTGTTTGGTCATTCAAACTAATCATCCAAACAACATTGATGAACAAGAGATGAGAAGCTAAGGCGTTTCTGTTTAAGTCACAGGTAACAGGTCCTCTTTTCATCCAAAGTTGTTTATATGGTGTAAGACTTTGACGTCCGTTCTTCTAATTCCTTCTCCAATAACCAACTTGAAAATGAAATTTATTTCCGAAAAACCAAATACTTGGTCAACTAGTTTATGTACACTAGTACAACACCTGATGCCTGTAACAAGAAAATTTTAAGATTTTCCTACAAATAGTTCACCAATCTGCTTAGAACATTCAATGCAGCAGGCTTCAAATATACAGACATAAAAGAATCGGTTGAATTGAAATATAAGTATGACAATAACATACCGGCTGAACCGCTTTAGTTTTATGTACATAGCCATTGCACAGTACATCCAATTAAACACTTCTTGTTACATCAATAGTATCAGAGTCGTAGTCTTCTGTCTTCATTATTCGGCCTTTTACTCGCTTCTGTACATCACTTCTTGCTTTCTTCTGTCCATGTCGAATTTTGTTTTCTTGCCTGCAAAAGGATAAGTTGTTAGATCTCCATTTTACTGTGAGTCTTGATCCTAGCCTGCATCTTCATACCCACAAGAAAATGTTCAAGGACAATACCAGAAACAAGTTTGTTGCATATTTATTTATTTTTGTTAATGAAATGGAATAAAAAGTTGTCTTTGGTTTCAACAAAACTATAAAGTTTGGACTTTGAACACAACCACTGCGTGTTCTGTGAGCATACAGACAACCTAATGCAACAATATTACCTTATTGAGTACTCCAAGTATTTTGGATCCAAATTTTATGTTACATCAGTAAATAAGTGCAGCTGGTCTAAAAGTTTTTCTGGTGTTTTATTAGTTGCTTAGGGAAGACGGTAAATATTATAGGCCATGGACTGCATTTTTCAAGGGAGTTTACTTTTATAGTAAGCATTTGTATAAAAAATGCATAAATAAAGAAACTGTCATTGTGCACTAGATTTAAAGAAAATAACGTCTAGATCTATTAGAGAATTAGAAGGATTTCTCTCTGTGTGCATGCTCCATCTCAAATTAGAGATCCAAAACTAATGTCAAACAATGGTCTCCAAAACCTGTGGACATAACATAAAAACAAATGCCAAGAAAATTTTCTATTTTTGTTCTTCACCTGATCTGTACTATCTAAGACCATAAGACTACCTGCTCATCTTCTCATGCTCTCTCTAAATCTTCCTTCAGAAGCACTGCCTCACTGTAATTACTCAAAGAACCCCACACATACAAAAGTGGATCTTATTTCTGTTTAGAGGTATAATAGTATAAATCTCTCTTTGTTTCACATAGTTGAGGTTCACTCAGTTTCATCTTGAAAATCCATGCAAAAATGTACAAAGTTAAATCTGAACTTATATTTTAGCTTTTTGTTGAAGTAGGTAGAGATTCTGACTAGCTAAATCTAAAAGATAAACATGCATAGAGCACATAATTTCAGAATCTCTACCTACTTCAGAATCTCTACCTGATTCAAAAGGGATACAGGTTAAACATGCATGTATGCCTTCAGAATCTCTCTACCTACTTCAGGATCTCTACCTACTTCAAAGGGAGAAAGTTGGGTAGTTGCATTGTTACAGTAAGCAATTTAGGAAGGTGTAAATGTACTAAAAAGAGTCAAAAGGTCATAGTTGTTTCAAATTATCCAAGAGTTTCCCATACATAATTCTGCTTGGCACTAATTTGGCACAAGCGCTGCAAGTCCAGCTCCAGAGGATGGGAATTCTGAGCACAATATCAACATGATATAGTTGCTGAAAAGTTAAGCAATGTCCAATTGCAGAGAACATATATTTAATAAGCCAAGTATTAAGCACAAAAATGAATAATTTGGGCCCTCCTAACAAACTTCAGTTTGAACTTCTAGTTTTCTTTACTATGGTATTGGAATATGAAACCTATCCCCATTAAGATCTAGCAACAAATCCAAGGTAACCTCATTTATTGTAATTCAGTTTCAGCAGAAAGGTAAATGTCAGGCATATGCTCGCCCATGAATTTCATCCCCAAAGGATTTTACTTAAAAAGACATGTAATAAATACCATACTCAAGCCCGTAGGCCATATCTAAAACTTAGCTCTGAGGTTGGGTGGCTCTTTAACACCAGAAACAATAAGTTTCACTAAAACAATAGAAATAAAATTCAAGATTCAGATGAACACCTGACAGGAGTTACTGCCAATACTTACACTCGAGTCTTCTGCTTCACTTTGTACCTTGCCATTGCATTTTCTTGGATGTCTGAATGTGCACCCTCATTATCAGGTGAATGACATGAAAATTGAGCCCCTGTGACATGTGGTGAAAGTCCACTATCAAGATATTCAGTGTCACTTCTTTCAGTGCCAAACCTTGAAAGAGAGAATGACATTGCTGAATAAGATGGCCGTATTGTCCGAGAAAACAGCAGACTTCCCGGTAACTCACAAATCTGGTTAGAAGAAACCTTGTCTTTGGCTACGCGATCAGGATGACTAGTGTAAACAGAAGATGCAATAGAAGTGTCCTGTTGTGACACAAAATTAGAACAGAAGAACAAATAGAAGAAAAAAAGGGAAAAGAAATGAGAAAGAGCATCAGTAAGTAGGGAAGATGAATATCTATATAAAAATTATTGAAAGAAGAGGATCAGCTTAAATTAGGGGGGCTGCAACTATATGCATTTTCACACTATGTCATTCACAGTTGACTGCACTCCAACAAGATTTTGTAGGTCTCATAACATCCCTAAGTTGAAAGTTTTTTTCAACTTAATCCTTCGAATATAGAGTTTGCAAGTCATTTAATATTTTTCTTACATCTATCTGCACCATACCACTTGCAATTTACATGATTAATTTTGTATTCACATATGGCTTAGGTAATTTCGAGTATAAAAAGCTTTATAGTATAAAATAAAGTAAAGCAGTAAAGCTCCACTTGATTGTTATTTGGACAGTCAGACAAGAGAGCAGGCCTTTTCCCTATGCCATAGGATTGGCTTGTACCATGTAGTGACTTAGATGATTGACTTAAAAGATAATGCAACAGTATTTGTGGGAAGAGTTTGCTTGAAACCATGCAAATTGAAGTATGACCAAGCAACAAACAGCCTAAGAAGTTATCACATGAATAAAGGTTGCCATTTGTGTGACAGATTTCGCTCTCAGCAACCCTCCAACACACTACCAAGGAGGAGAAGAATTATTACAGAAAATGGAACATAGTCGGAAGATTAAAGCTTTCTGTTTATTAATTCTCACTTTGTTTTGTCAACGTTTATCAATGATCTAGACATATATTTAGCCTCAGAAACAGCAGAAAATAAATAGTTCAGTGCTTCTCTATTTTTCAGTTAGAGAGTTCTCTCAATTAAAAGTTAACGACAAAAATGTACTAGATTAGGGAGTTTGAATGTTCAATCATCAGTTTTAATCATTTTATCATATTAAGATAAAAGCTGAACAGAAGTGCTAATCTACATTTATTAGAGTTCAACATGATATGAGGAAAGCATATATATTCGTAAGTTTTTGTAAACAATAAATGAAATGATATATTCATAAATTTAAGAAAGACAAAATGACATGAACATCACCTCCTTTATTCTTGCATTTCTGTCATGTAGTGTATCAAGGGACATGTCATCCATGGAGGAGCATGATGCATCTCTATCATCAAGCAGTGCCTTGATTGGATCTGGATCTTTCTCAGTTCCAAACAGTTCCTCAAAGTTGCGAAATGTTATGTCGACATCAGGTATGTTAAAATCATCATGAGAAACAATGTCTTCACAGACCCCAAGGTCCTGCATATTTTGAGACCACAACTGCAGATGTACATTAAAAAAAGGGATACAGGTTAATTTCAATGAACGAGTTCAGGATCACTTTCGAAACTTACATGTACACATCCTTCCAACATGACTAGTAGCAGATTAGCATGCAGGGGATTTTCTTGGAT
Organism: Manihot esculenta; assembly: GCF_001659605.2. Classification (NCBI taxonomy): domain Eukaryota; kingdom Viridiplantae; phylum Streptophyta; class Magnoliopsida; order Malpighiales; family Euphorbiaceae; genus Manihot; species Manihot esculenta. The sequence continues at coordinate 9,073,604 of NC_035174.2, read as the reverse complement.
AGTAAATCAACGCAAACTACATCATAAACGTTCAGAATAATACTTCTCTCTTTTTAGAAAAGAAATCCTCCTTTTCATATTTTTCCATTTCAATTTCTAGTCCTATTGTAAGAACGACCTTTAATTTTAGCATTTTAATAAACAGTAGTAATTAAAATGTCAAGGTAATTACCAGGACTCCATTTGTTTTACAGAAAATATTTTATTCATGTTTAGACGTTTGGGGTAGTTAGAAAATTTGATCAAGGGAAAATATCTTCCTGGTTAAAAGGAAATTTTTGAAAAATAGGAAATTATTTTCAGGATTTTAGGGATCTTATCAATAACATTATGTAAAAAATTTATTAATATCTTTTATTTTTTAACATCACAACTAAATAATGGAAAATAACTTATCTACTTGGAAAATATTTTCCAGATGTAAGTTATTTTCCACAAACAAACAAAGTTTAAGAATAAAAAAAATGTTATAGTGCACCAAAATGTTAAGAAAATATCTAGCAAATTGATGACAGGATGAAGGGTTTGGTAAATAAATCTTCCATGAATTTGTGCTCGGACAGTTGCACCTGAAAAAATTTATTGTGGCTTGGAAATTTATAAGAATGCAGTATACTGAGAAAGGAATATTGACTAAAAATTCAAATGAAATAGTGTAGATACCATTCTTAAATTTTTCCTAAAATACCATTCTTAAATTTTTCCTAAAATATAATTAAAATACATAGATGATAAGAGTTAAAATTATTTGTATACGTCATTCACTAAGAAGAAAAGGACTCAATTTATCTATATTCCTTGTCAGACTGAAAGAAAAATTTTGCACAAGCAGAAATTAACAGGCACTATTATTGATTATCCCAGTTATGAACTGCAGTGCAGTGCTTTTGACACACCTGGCTGCTTTGAAATGGGCTTTTGCATTGCCAAAAGGACTCTCCAAGCAAAGGATTTGCAGCAGTTGAAGGCAAGGGCAAAATTTCTGGTTCAGAAAATGACAAAGGCAAAGAGTCCACCTTTATTTCCTGAAGTGGATACTCACTATTACCAGTAACTTGAGGATGCTGAAAATGATCAACACTGTCATCCAACTTATCCAAGCTTTCAAATATTGAAGAAGATACATCCATTTCTTCTCGACCACGAACCACAGGTGAACTGTTACCCATCTCAGTCAGCTGAAGCCTTTTCAAATCAAGGATCTGTTGCAGAATAAAGCCATTATTTTGCTGTTGTTGATCTTTGCCTGACATCTGAAAGATGAAATACAACATTAAGAACACCCATAAAAAGGTCAAGTCTTTTAAGAACATTAAAGTACTTCTTTTTGGAAAAAAAATCTCTCAGTAGCATATCCAAATGAATCATATGACTTGTAAATGCATGTAAAGACATTCTGCTTCTCCATTGCAATCCAACAAATATCAGCTGGCCCCACACATGGTCAAGGAAGATAGAATGTCTGACAAGTTGCTATTGCCAAGAAAGTTAGTAAGGATAATTATAAATAATACCAATTAAATCAAACACCAAAATTTCATGCAATTATAAACATTTTAAATTCTCTAAATTCTGTCCCCCTCAGTTTGTTTACTGCTCAATCCCACTTCAGATTGTGTGCCAAAGGCCAAATATGAAATATTAACCTTAGATGTCCTCGAAGAGCTTCCAATTGTTTGGCATGACTCTCTGGGTCTAGGGATTTCAAAGACTGCTGCACTAGGCTGCACAGAAGCACATGAAGCAGTAAATAAATGGTCCTGAATAGCACTTTTATCCAGCTCATCCAATTCAAAACCCCATAATGCTGCAAAATCTTTGGCAGATGGGCATCCCAAGTAGCTGCTGACAGTCCTCTTCTGATGCTGGGAAGAGACTCCATGTATGTTCTGGTCACAGATACGACATACAAACATCCGGTGATCCAAACACCTAGCATAAGCTGGGTGATTTCTGCACGAGTCACATAGAAGGGTACGCAGATGTCGATTGGAGAGCGCATTAGCTGAATGCACCTTTGCATCACAGGAAAGGCAAAGATATGCTCCATCAGCCTTGCAATAAACTACTGGCTGAAATGCCGTGCAGAATTCACAAATTTTCTCCATTTTATTATTTCCAGATCATCAATAAGCCCGCACTTCCCAGGCTTCATAAGGTTTCAACAACTTCCAAATTGAAATTTGAATAACTCCACCGATCATACCAACTTAATCCTCGAAAAATACAGACATCACTTCTAAACCAAAATTTTCCTGCAGCAATTTCCAAATCTGAAATAAGTTATTTCCATTGAAGAAAGAAAGGAAATCATTCATAATAACAAATTTGGGTGCTTCTTCTATGCTCACACTTTGTTCCAACTTATGATGTTTAAAACTTTAAATTCAACCAACAAAATCTCAAGTTGACAATATAAGGGCTTGAACAAAACATCGGAAAAAGAAAAATGATAGAGATCTTCCTTCAAGTTTGCTCCCTTGTAGAATCAATTAAAATAGATAAACAGTTAAGTCACTAACAAACTCCAATTTAATATTGTTGGAAATTTTGGGTAGAGATGCATTCAATTGAGCAGAGGTGTGCTTCTTCTGTAATTTTTCTTTCAACTGTGAAATTAAAGAATAAAATTTATTATCAGTTACAAGGCTGTAGGAAATGGGAGAAGATGTTAACTGTAGAAATTCCTTCCTATTATCAAAGTTGAAAGATAAAAAAAGGACAATTATTTTCTAATTTGGATTATATTGCTCTCAGTTCATTCAACCACATATAATAACATTCAACTTTCTATTTCCAAACACATCAGAGACTACAAAATTTAGAAAATATAACAATTTACACTGAAAATAAACATTTAAAGAAAAAAGGAACCAGCCGTGGTTTTCGCAGATAATTTCAGAAGCACCAAAAACTAAGCCAAAAAAAAAAGAAGCAAAATCCAGTAGCCTGAAGCACACAAAAATGCATTCCTACTCAAGAATCACACAAGCACCTAAAATTAAGTTCATTTTTCGCAATCTTTATTCATGAATGAATTAAAAGTCAGAGATCTAATTCCAAAGATTAAGACTCCAAGCGAAGAAAATTACCTGTGATTATGATCAAGCCTAACGAGGGAGAGAGAATCGGAAATTGTCAGCTCTGGAACTAAAATAAAATGCCCTTTTCTTCACTTCTTCTTCTTATGTGCTTCTCTGTCTATGAAGTGTCTATCTATCTTTACCTTTTTGGCTGACGTGTGAGCTCGGAGACTGAACTTTTCTGACATGGAAGAGAACACGTGGCTGTGCGTGGGTCCCACTGGACGTTATCCATGTGCATGTGAAACTCAGCTCAGCACAGAAAGAACTAACTGGTGGTGTGATCCATCAATCGTCATGTGATCCACAAGTTTACCTGCTCTGACCAATCACGTCTCTCCACGTACTCAGAGCATTTTAGTGGATGACGGCCAAGAGCTTTCTTGAAGGGCGGTGGAGTCCACGCGGCGCTTATCACGAGGCTGCAACCAACTGGAACAACCCCATCTTCTTCTATTTTACACGTGCATTGCATATGCCGCCCACCCATACTGATTCGTGTTTTCGGATTAAACGAATGCCAAAAACTAAAATTAATTTACAGCATAATTACTGAAGTTTATTAAAACTCGTAACTTAGTTTCCATTTTTGAAGACTAAGAATTTAGTTTTAAATTTTTATTTTATTAATAAAATATATTTTTATTAAATTTAAACTAACGATAAATTGATAAAATTAAATTATTATAAATATTAATATTATAAAAATTATAAAAATTAAATTTAAAAAATTAAATTTTTATAATTTAATAGTAAATTTTTTTAAAAAAATATCTGATTAATAGAATAAAATCTCAAAAACTAAATTATTCTCATTAAAATAAAAAAAATTAAATTATGAATTTTATTAAATCTGAAACTAGATTACACATTATCCAAAAGTAATACTATCTCCACCTGCTTTGCTATCAGTTTTACATAAAATTAAAAATATATTTAATTAATTAATAATTTCATGTAATCTTTTTTAATATATTACTTTTAAAGATTATATTAATTTATGTTATTTAATCATTCTTTAACTTGTTTTATTTCATGTACATGGACAAATAATGTTAAGAATTATTAAATAATATATGATTACAAAAAAAGGTGTTACATACTTTGAGACAGATAAAAAGGTGTTGTTTTAAGAGACAAAAAAAAAGTAATATAATTTTAATTTTTTAATGAATATATAGCAGTATTTATTAATTTTATTAAATATATTTATTTTTAATTAAGTTTATATAAAAAATGTGCAATTATATTATATTAAATAAAAATATTATATTAATATAAAGTTAGTAATAAATAATTGAATTTGACAAATTTTATCGAGTGAAATATTTCATTTATTAGCAAACAGAATAGATTAACTGTATTCTACATTTTTCCTTTTCCTTTTCTTTTTAAATTCCAGAATTACATAAACTTAAAGCTATAAATTAATTTGGCAGCCAATCATTGGATAATTAATCGCTGGAATCCTCACTGGTCCTGATCTGTCACACAGCTAGACCATGTAAAATCTTTGCCTTTTTTGTTTTCTTTTTTCCTTTTTTTATTTAATTTAATTAGTAGAATGGACATGCTTGCAGTTAATTGGATTTCGTTTCTTATCAAATGGACCTCTATACATATCCATTTAAAACCAGATTAATTCAATCTAAAATAAAAAAAAAAATTAATAGATATATTTTATCATAATTAACCGATCCGTACATTTACTTTTAAAATTAAATATTTAAATTTTTTATATTTAATATATTCAATAAATAATCTTTATATATATATATATATATATATATATATATATATAAATATTGTTTAAATAATATAAAAATATTTATTTTAAGTGATATTCATATAATTGTGAAATTATAAAATTAAATATAAAATTATAATTTAACATTTAATAAATTTTAAACATTTTTATCCTGTCATGATGATTTATTAATATATTTTAATCTTTAATAATAATAAAACTTTAAATACCTGGAATTACAATACTCTTCAATTAGCAGCACCACCCATGGAATCCCCACATCTCCAACCATCACTATATTTTAAAACCCATAATAAAACTAGAACCAACAATCCACCATCATTCTCGATAAAAGCCTATAAAAATCACTTTTAAATTGGAACCAACAGACGCAACAACTTAAAATCATAGAATTTGCAACTTAATAGAGAAGAAGACTACAACAATTGCTCAATTTCAATCCCAACTGTGTAAGCCAAAATGGGTTCCATTCACCCTCAACATGCTAGCTCATGGTGAAGAGGTCCCAAATCAAGCCCTTATTATCAGTGCAAATCAAAATCTCTGCACTATACCACCACCTTTAGCACTACACATGGTGGTCATGTACCTTGGGTCCTGCTTATTCAATCCTAATTCAGCCAAGGGACTGTCGAGCTTTGCGCTCTCATTTCAATCTAAGCAAGTGACATCTCCCCAGATAAGGAGTTGAAGAGAATTTTTTTTTATTTCATCAATTGGTGGGGAGTTGAAGGAATCAAACATGAAGAGTTGTGTGTCTATTTGAATAGTAAACTTGAATTCGTGTGTGATAGGGAAGAGTTTAAATTATAGATGATAGGAGTGTTTTTGAAATTAAAATTTATTTTATTTTTTAATAAAATTTAAGAATTTAAAAGTTTAATTTTAAAAATAATGGAATTATTCTATTAATTATATTAAAATTTAGATATTAATATATATATATATTTTTAATAGAAAGTAAAGGATTTCATTGCATGGAATAGGGTTTAGGTCCAAATACAAGGCAGAGAAAGAAAGTCCAAGACCCATAAACACATAAACTAAAATGGTAGTAAAGCCATGAAAATTTATTAAATTACGGAAGCTTGATTGACAGCTACAGATAAATTTTCACTACTATTTTTTTTTACACACTAAAATTTATAGCTAAAAATATATCAGCTGAATTACTAAATTACAATAAAAAAAGGCAATTTGATTAGTTAATCATTCATGGGATTTTATGATTACATGATTGAAATGGAAAATAAATAGCTTAAAATTTCTTTGAATATCTTAATTTCACTAAGATCACCTCATCAAGATTTTCTACAATTAGTTTAGGATTTGGAAAGGAATATAATTTTGTACTTAAAATTAGAAAGCGTTTGTGTTCAGAAAATTAATTGATTTTGAAAACATAAGGGAAATATATTAAAAAATAAAAAAATAGTGCTCCTTATTAAAATAAAAAATTAATTATCTTCTATATTATGGAAAACTAGATTTTATACATTTTCAAAAAAAAGAAACAAGCTTTCTAACTTTTGTAAAATATAATTATTAAATTTATGAAAAAGTATAACTATTACAATTCAACTTTATTGATGTGATTGAAATGAAATTGTGTTACGATTAGTCAATCTGTAAAAAAAAAAATGTGAGATGGTTGGCACTTACGGTAGTCGCTCCAATGCTCAAGTCAATAAATCGAGAAAAAATACGAATGTAAATAATTATTTAAAATTTAAGAGCGGTTGTGTAGGAATTGCATACCTTTATTACTGTAATGAAAATAAAGTTAATTATAGTATTTTCTAAAAATTCGTCTTGTGTCGGCTAATTGATAAAGAATCACATTGACTAATTAATCGGAGATCCCATGATTATAGGCGTTATAGGAATCTGCTGGATTGTGCCTAATAATGATAATTTTATGTGAATACTCATCCTCTTCAAGAGAGAGTGATTCTTGATAAAGAACCTGATGCTATGGTGTCAGGATCTTCCTCTCTAGGGTGGAACCGCATATCAACTTATCAGACTCTTGTCACATGACCCTATCTTACAATGACAACTCATTACTTATTTTGAGCGATTGTTGTGTCACATTAGAGGTCCTCCGCTGTCTTCAATTCTTCATATTCGAAGGTGGCAGTTATCTTCTCGATCAAGGGCACGTGGCTTATTTAGATTGGCATTTTTCTGCTCACGTTGCTTTACCTGCTCCTACCTATAAATGATGATTGTATTGTTCTTCGAGCCACATTCAAAACCTATCGTCAAAACCGTCATATAAAAACCCTACTTTTCCTTTAGATACCACTTTCTCTTACAACTGACTTTTGTACTGTAAAAAAGTCTCGACCATTTCTCTTATTTGTACACTTAAGGTAACTCCTATTCGCTTTTAGTTTCACAATAATGAATGACAATACTTCTTCTTTTGCTTCTAAGAAGGACGTAGATCGCCTACACGTTCAATACCACATCTCTCGAGAAATCTTCTGTGTCTTTGCTCTATCTCCAAGCGTTCGTGTGGACGATCAAATTTTCACAAAGGATACTATTATGGTCTATGAGGAGCAGTTGAAGGTGGGTCTTTGATTTTCGATGGACCCGTTCTTTGTTGAAGTCCTTCGTTTCCATAAGCTGGCAATCGCCCAACTGCACCTTAACAATTAGAGGATCTTGGTGGCTTTTCACTTTCTCTGCTTCAACAACAACATCGAGCCGAGTGTTGCTTTATTCTCCCAGTTGTACCAGCTAGAAACCCGAAAAAATAAAGAGTTCTGGTACTTCAGCAGGAGAAAATGTCAAACTCTTTTCGATCGGATACCCTCATCCCTCAAACGCTAGAAAATAAGTTTTTCATCCTACGTCACCGAGTACCTGTGGGCTTTGGGCTGCTCCAAACTGACTGAAATGTGTATGTGGAGCTTCGGAAGGATGGAGTCTAGCCATAATGGGATGAGGAGGAGTCTTTAGACTTCTTGCAGAGGATGGCCTCGATACAGAGGATCGATATCACCGTCGCGTTGAGGAACGCTCTTTTGTCTTAGCAAAGCCATACTCAGGTTGACCAGGCTCAGGCTTTTCACTTGCCCAGCCTTCTAAGCATTTGAGAAAGCACATCTCATGTTAGCGTACAGGGTATTTTCTTTCTGCCCCATTTGTTTTTGAAACTGACTGTCTTGCTCACTTTTTATTTTATGCATATAAGGCCAAATCAAGGAATAAGTTTATCGAGGAAGCATGCGCCGCTCAGAAGGATAAAGTAGTTGTTGGAACGACCAGTCCTCCTACTAAACGAGCTCATCATACCAAGGAGATAATCATGCTTTCTCCTCCTCTAACCCTTCTTATAACAGAAGAATTGGCCCCTATTTATACCGAGTCTTCTACAAGAGGTAACTCTGCAGCAGTCTCTGTCTCTGTTGAGTCGTTAGTCGAGAATGCTGGAGTCGAATCCCAGTGGCCTCGTAGCATTCAACACCTGGCGCTGACTCGGATGATCTCTCTTCTTGAGGAACCTCACTTATCAGTTCTCATAGCCAAGAATGCTTTGAAGCCTAGGGATCATCACCACTTGAATGCGATCGAGACAGAAAACCTCTTTGACAATATCATACACTCTGCCATAAAGAGTGTCTTTTGTGCATATATGGCCAAGGAGCGGAACAACGCTCTGAGGCGGGAACTTAAGGCTCAAGAGATAGACAAAGGTCTCCTACAAGAAGAGTGCTCGAGAATCGGGCAAAGATAGTTGAGGATCAAGTGGCCATGCTTCAGCACCAAATCCAAGAGCTGCAATCTCAGGTTGAGGAGAATCGGGCTGCCTCTACTAGGATCACTGAACTAGAAGCAGAACTTTAAGAGACGGTGGCCCGGGGAGGGGAGATGTTTGTCGAGGACCAAGACTTGGTTAAGAAAGAGCTGGTGAAGCGATTTTCTTCTAAGAACTTTGCCTAGATAGATGAAATCTTCCTAGAGGAGGAGGGCGAGGATGAGCAAGAGGAGAGAGGATTGAAGACACCGACCGAGCCTCTACAGAAAATGTAATAAACGTAGAGAATATAAATTTAATAGAGACACGAGAGAAGGAAACTGAAGATATCCCTTCTCCCATGTGATCTTTTGAGATGTCATAAAAGTATCTCATTTCGTGTCTTGCCATTATTTTTATCAAGTGCTTGTATAATGAGTACTCATCTGTAACCCTCTTCCTAAAAAAACTTACATTATCATTAAAAAATGAGCTAAAGGGTTAACACCCAATCAAAGGACCTACTAAACATTACCTCTACTAACAAATCATTAAAGTAGGCTTGCTAACCGGATATGACACCAGTCATTAGCCTAACTAGTGGTCATAAAATAAATAATTTAAAAAATTTTGCAGAATTGGATTAATATCCAGATACCCACCTTACAGTCTAGGCATAAAAATGTTGTAGAAGCTTTTTTGTGAAACAGAACTAACACCCGATCCGTGGTCTGGCTAACACTAGCATTATGGCTTGGGCGTGTGGCTTGGCTAATACTCGCCTTATGACCTGAGCATAAGATGCCTTAGAAACTTTTTATAAAGTGGGGGTTAATACCTAGTTGCGTGGCTTGGTGGATGCCTGTCTTGTAGCCTAGCATAAAATGCCTTAGTTAATTTTTATAAATATGAAACTAATATCCGGATATGGGCCTAGCATATACCCACTTTGTGGCTATGGTATAAAGTGCCTTAGTTAGCGGGACTAACATTCGGTTGTTGAGATTGGTGGATACTTGCCTTGTGACCTTGGCATAAAATGCCTTAGAAATTTCTTATGAATTGGGTATAATGCTCAGTCATGTGGCATGGTGGATACCGACCTTGTGGTCTTAGCATAAAATGGCTTAGAGACTTCTTGTGAGGCGGGACTAACACCTAGTCATGTAGCCTGGCTAACACTCGCCTTATAGCTTGGCATAAGATGCCTTATTTAGTGGGACTAACACCAGAATTATGGCCTAGCGAAACCCGCCTTATGGCGTGGCATAAGATGCCTTGTTTATCTGGACTAACCTTCGGATCATGGCCTGGCAAAATCCACTTTGTGGTCTTGCATAAGGTGCCTTGTTTAGAGGGACTAATATCCGGATTATGGCCTGACAAAACCCGCCTTATGACTTGTCATAAAAGCCTTATTTATAGGGACTAATGGCCTAGCGGAATCCACCTTGTGGCCTACATAAGATGCCTTATTTAGCAGGACTAACTCCCGGATTATGGCCTAGTGGAACACGCCTTGTGGCCTGGCATAAGATGTCTTGTTTATCGGGACTAACACCCGAATTATAGACCGGCAGAATCCGGCTTGTAGCCTGGCATAAGATGTCTTATTTATTAGGACTAACACCCAAATTATAGTCTGGCAAAACTCGCCTTGTGGCTTGGTATAAGATGCCTTATTTATTGAGACTAACACCCGGATTATGGCCTGGCGAAAATTATTTTGTAACCTTTGATGAGTGCTCTTTAATCTTTTTTGAAGACGACAACCCCATCGTTCCTTATCACTAAATGATACAACACATGATAAAATAAATCGTTAACCGTTATTATAAAATTTTCTCAGATTATAAATATTCCAAGAGTAGGGAATGACTAGGCCATCTAACTTGGCCGGCCTATAAGACCCTGGTGAATAACCTTTGAGACCCTAAATGGTCTCTTCCAGTTCTAGCCCAACTTACCAGACCCAACATTATCGCTTATTACATCTGTTCTTTTAAGGGCTAAGTCTCCTATTAAAGACATGTGATATGACTCTACTGTTGAACATTCAAAACATCTTCGACGACTCGTTTATCTTTTTTCTTACTATAGCCAGGTCCACATGCAATTACATGAATAACCTTTACAGGTTCACTATCAGGGGTGATTTCATGAGTTGTTACCTCAAATTCAGGTCTCCTCTCTTCCCTACTCTTTTTCGCGAATTTTCAAAGTGTATCATCCCTTATTAACCTCTGGATCTCTTCTTTCAGTTGTCAGTGCTCCTTCGTTGTATGTCCGTGGTCTTCATGAAAGCAGCAGTACTTGATCATATCTCACCTTTCGGCTCTCTCAAGGTTAAACTTGGGAGGTCATCTGACTTTCTTGTCATTTTTCCTGATCCACATTAAAATATGTGTCCGTGAGTTATTCAGTGAAGTGTAATTACTATACTTACTTTGATTACCCCTTCCAGGGGACACTAGATAGTTCCTATGGTCTTTTTCATATATTTGCCTTTTTGGCTTTTGAGTTTAGTTTTTTACTCATCCTCTTACCATTTCTCAAAGTTTGGACTCCATCATCAACCTCACATACTTCTGAAATTTGTCTATTGAGGGTGTGTTTTGTCCACTATCAAGAGTGGAAGAAATAATAGCGCCCTCGTTGGCAGCAGGCTCAACAGCTCGTGAATTATCAATCATTTCGAGAAAGAAAGAAAAGAAAGATTTTTTTTTAAGAGAAAGGGAATAAGAGACCAGTTTTAATCGAAATGAATAAAGAATACAATGAATTTTCCGGCAATGGAACCAAATGATGTGGTCGAAACGAAACTATGTTACGATTGGTCAATCTGTAAGAAAGATAATATCAGATAGTTGGCGCCTACAACAACCACTTCGATACTCAAATCAATAAACTTAGGAAAAGCGCGAATATAAGAAATTGTTTAGAATTTATGAGTAGTTGTGTAGAAATTGTGTACCTTTGTCTTTGTGATAATTAATTTTTATATTGTAAGAATATGGAGTTAATTATAGCATTTTTTGAAAATTCGCTATGTGCCGATTAATTGATAAGAGATCCCACAAATCAGAAATCCCATGACTATAGGCATAAGGAGAATTTGTTAAATTGTATCTACTAATGGTAACTTTATATGAAAACTCATCATTTTAAAGGGAGGACAAGTCTTGATGAATAATTGAATATTATAGTGTTCAGGTCTTTCTCTTTACGGATGAACCGTGTATCGATTTATTAAATTCTTGTCACGTAATCTTATCTTATAATGACAGGTTATTACTTATTTTAAACAATAGTTATCTTACATTATTTATAAGAGTATAAAGAAAAGCAAGAGCTTATATAATTGACATCTTAAGTAATTATATTTTTCTAAAAATTAAGAATTAAATATTAAGTTACATTTATATAGATTAAATAACTATAGAATTAAACATTAATGTTAAAAAAAATAATTATCTAATTGGCTTGTTTTATATATATATAATATATTAGTTTCTATTAAATGAATTCACGTGATGTGAAGAGAATTTAATTTAATTAGATTAGAAATATTATGACTATAAAAAATATATATATACTAATTTGAGAAAAGAAAGTGCATGGAATAAAATCTTGGTTGGTTTACCTTTGGGCTCCCAACGATTTCTTTGAACAAAGGAAGAATGTAGGTAATGGTGGAATTTCAAAGAAAATTCCTCACTTTCTCCTATTTGGTCCATATGAAAAGATAAGAACAACTTGGTGTCACTGTTCTCTGGAATTGATGCTAGGGATCATATATGTCTGCAGCACTGGGTCAATTACACCAGTTTTTTTCTTTTTTCTTTTTAAACATCAGAACATAATCATACAGGGATTCTGAGGATAAAATTGTCAAAATTATGACCATCACTTGCACGTACATCAGTCTCTTTTTATTTTTTTTATTTTTTTTCAAAAGATTAGAATATATGTATATATAAATTTAAAGACGAGACTCAATTGCACTCCGAGGCTTAGCCTGGTAGAAAATGCATCCTTGTAGTCTTGAGAGGTCTGAGGTTCAATTCCACCAACCCCTATTTCAAAAAAAAAAAAAAGACAAGACTCAATTATTATTAAAATAAATACATATTGCATTTCTAAATTTATCGAAATAAATTTTGTACTATTTTAAACTTTAAAAAAAATTATATAATATACTTAAATTATTAAAAAATATAATTAAAAAAATATGACAGTCAAATGATGGACTCACCATTTTATATTTTTAATAACTTAGCCTTTAAAGCAAGAAAGAACATATTCTGGTTGACATGCGTGCCATTGCCAAGTGTGCCTCCAAAAATATTATGATTCTATTCTAAATAAGACCAAGCAATTCTTTCTCTCTTTTACTCCATTAACAGAATGCATAGGACCACACTCACTTTCCTTACCATCCATGTTCTGTCCCATACCCATTCACCTAAAGCTGTTTGCATATTAACGATCAGCGTTCAAATAAGTAGTTCACCATAAGATTTATAATCTACTTGCATCCCACATTATCATTTATTAAATAATTGCCATACTCGCCTATAAATATATGAGAAGAATCCTGCAAGCTTTCACAAGAACTAAGAAGATAGTAGTTGATGATGAAGAAGAAGAATAATGCAGTAGACTTCTTGTCTAAGAGTCTTGCATGGAGAGATAGAGAGCGTGGGGTTGAGCCAAGGATGACTTGCCGCGCATATATGTATGCCTATCGTTTGTTTGAACGTAGAGGATTTTCGTGGCAAGCATCCTTGGCTCTACTTGGCTCTGTATTTTCTCATGCCAGATTCACAGGCAAACTCAAACGTAAACTTTGTTTTCGCAGTAATCAGTCTGTCTACTTCCACTCATTATTGCATTACACCATATTGTTTCATCAATCTTTTTTTCTGGATTATTATTAGCAGCAGTAGTAAATCGGGAATGATGGAATGTCAACTGTGTACATTTGTAAAATTTGTACATTCCCAATTAATTTGGATTCTAAGGCATAATTATAGGAATTAATATATTATTATAATTTATATTTATATCAAAACCATAATGAAAAATAAACAAAATTAATCCACCGCAGAAATATAATACTTCATAATTGAATTACATTCGATCAATTCACATGCATGTATCAGATACTTGACATTTGATCCATGAATCCTTAGATCTTTCTTATTTCTAATACTTTTTTTTCCAAACCCTAATTCTTCTCTTTTTTTTCTTCTTCTGTACTGAGTTATTATCAGGAAAGACAATTGAAGTGGAGCTGATTGTGATACAGGTTTGTTTCTTACAATAAAAACATTGATTTTTCTAATGGCAGCCTGTTACATTAACATCCTATGCTGCATCTTGCCAGAGAACAGGCTTCGTAGCACAGATAGAAAACCTGAATAAATTGCAAGAAAATGACTAAAAAATTACAAAGTTCCTAAGAAATGAAATTGTTCATTTGTCTACTTCAGCTATCCACATTTGTTATAGGACCTTTGAACCAGTGCCTAGCACTGAAGATCCAAGAAGAAACAGTGAGGAAGAGCAAGCCACCAACAGCAACAGGAGTGTAGTTGAGGGTCTCATTGGTAATGGGGTAGGCTACAGGCAATGAGAAGAGGATTGAGATGGTTAATACCCAAAGGACTGCAATCCAACCTACCAGGACACCGTAGCGACCCAAATTGAATGGTCCTGGGGTGAATGACTTGCTTGCCAAGGTCACCCTGAAGAAGATTGGCAGGGCATAAGCAATATACAGGCCAATAGTTGCTATGGATACCATGGCCTGAAATGCTACTGTGCTTCCAAGATACTACAGAGATTCAGAAGAAATAAATGGTAAGCATCAATTTTGTTATGACAATCAGCACAAAAATTAGGACATAAAAAATTTAGTCGTGGTTCGACCGTAAAATCTACATCCACGCGTAAAATAGAAATAAAATCTCACTCGAAAAAAAAAAGTATTATATTCTCTTAAAAGTTTCAAAATCCTGACTCGGTGTGTATCCCAAAATCTTTATAGAAAAATATATATATATAATTATTTATAACCTTCGTACATTCTTTTTTATCCAATTTGAACAGCAGTGTCACAATTCGACCCATGAAAAAAATACCCAAATTCAAGCCACATAAATAACAATTCACATCCAGAGTAAAACAAAAATGGCCAAAGAAGGCAGCCAATAAGGAATGTCTTCAGAGAAAAAAAAGCTTGTACTTGAAAATTTTTTCACAGCCCCATGGACTCCTATACATGCTAGGAAATCCAAGTTTCTTGCATTTGCAGAGATATATAATAGAAAGGTATTTACTGGCAATTGATAACTAGCAGAAATCAACTCCAGAGGGTTTTGTTCTATATATAGCAAACATAATAATTTGAACTGAAAAGAAAACAAAAGGAATGGGGATTACCGTTAATGCCATGCAAAATGATATAAAAGCACCAAGCCAAACAGCATTTATAGGAACCTCCTGCTTGTTAACTTTATGCCATAGTGATGAGAATGGCATAGCTCCATCTCTAGAAAATGCGTATGCCATTCTGAGAATAAATATGCAGCATTGTCAATAGCTAACAAGGATCATTAGACTCCTGAAGTGATTCAAATATGAGATATCAAAACATGAACTACACATATTTTACCTGGAGTTGCTAGTTACTGAACTCATCCCACAAAAAAATATGGCAATTGCAACTACTCCTAAGCAAACAATTCCCCCAGCTCCACTTCCATATCTATTCTTGAATGCTTGGTAAAATATTTCAGCAATGGCATAACCACCAGCGTCATTATCTTCACTCAAGAGGTAAGGAATGTTGGTAACTGCAAATGTGATACCAAGAATGTAAAACCATCCAAATATAACAGATATCCCAATGGCGCTGATTATTCCTCTAGGTCCATTCTTATCGGCACTCTTGGTTTCCTCTGTCTGTAGATAACAGTTTACAGTAGTTGATTAATTTCAGTCGACTTCATCATCAAGCCAAAAAATGGGGGAATGAGAAATACCCTGATAAACCAGTTATTATGCAAGTAAAATTCTTGAGAAGATGTAAATGCTGTTAATTATAATAGATTGGTTAATTGATCAGGTAGTCTAGTCAGCAAATTAGTTACACAAGTTTAAACAAATTCAGATAGACAGTTGGCGGTAAGCAATGTTAGTTGTGGAGCTTGCATATCAAAATGTAACAAGACAAGTTCCAGGATCAATGAATCATTTTTCAGGTTCAACCATTGAGCTTGAAATGGTACCAGAGATAAAAACGATTAGTCGTAAATAGTGATGGTTATCTTTTACAAAGCTTTTGAACCTTCTCGTCAATGGCCC
The DNA here is from genome assembly GCF_001659605.2 of Manihot esculenta. Lineage (NCBI taxonomy): Eukaryota > Viridiplantae > Streptophyta > Magnoliopsida > Malpighiales > Euphorbiaceae > Manihot > Manihot esculenta. The sequence goes on along the minus strand of NC_035174.2, from coordinate 9,057,634 downwards.
CAAGTCTTTAATCTGAAATTTAGTACTCAAAAATCTTTCAAGCATTGAATTTCATCATTATTATCACCTGCAAGAATTATGTCACTAGTGTTACCAATTTGAAAGATTATTTGAATACTTGATCTCTGATTAAAGACTTGGGGCCATTCAAGTACTTTTCTGTGGGACTTGATGTTGCACAATCATCAAAAAGGTACATGTATCTTCGAGAAGAAAAATACATTGGATTTGAAGGATGCTGCTGTAACTGGTTGTTAACCAGCAGACACACCTCGAGCAAAATTTGAAATTAAGAAATGATGAGGGAGATTTGTTGTCATGTTCTAAGTTCTCAGATGTTGATTGGTAGGCTAATTTATCTCATTATAACCAGACCAGATATTAGTTTTGTCGCTCAATATTGGAGTCAATACATGCATCTCCAAAGGAATTGCATCTTGAATCAGCATATAGAGTCTTGAGATATCTAAAAGCTTCCATTAAGCAAGGTGTTTGAGCATCGGGTGCTACAACTGAAAGGGTATTATGGTTCCAATTGGACAGGTTGTCAATCATCATTTAGATCAATAATGGATTATTGTGTGAAAATTGGGAACTGTTTGGTATCTTGGAAAAGTAAAAGGCAAAATACTATCTCAAGTTCCTCAGCAGAAGTCAAGTACAAACCCATGGCTGATTAGACAAGTAAGATAATCTAGTTAAAGAGGCTTCTGCTTGAAATGGGAATTTAATGTAATGCTCCAGCAAAGATGTTTTGTGACAACACTTCATATGGCCAAAAATCCAGTTTTCAACGAAGGAATAAACATATGATAGTCACAAGAAGGAAGCATCGTTTCAGCTTATATATACTCACAAGAATAGCTAGCAGATATACTTACAAAAGCACTTGAAAAAGAAAACAACATTAACCATCAAACTAGGGGTTTTGAATTTGTTTCAACCCACACTTGAGGAGATGCATTAATTACAATAGCAAAGTTGATTGACCGCTTAGTCTAGTCCGCAAATTAGTTAGACTAGTTGTAAGGATTCAGTTGCATAGTTGAAAGCTCAGCATGTTCTGAAGCTTGTATAAAAATGAAACAATTTCCAGTTTCAACCCTTTAGCTTGAAAAATCCTGGGAGATTGACATATAAAAATAATAGAGCACAAGTATTCTAAAACACGAGATTCTTGTGATTGCAAAGTATTAAGAGTATAAAGAGTACATAACAGAAGTTCTCTTTTCAATAAACAGAGAATAGGTTGCTTATTCATATGAATTTCTTGAATATAGTAGTTCATTCTCTTCTTTTCACATGAAAAGTTTGGTTAGATTGGCTTGATTTAATCTAACAAAACTTTTAGAGGTTGAACTCTTAATACTTGAAAATCAATCAAAAACTTCATTTTTGATATGCACACTTTTTATATGTTGATCCTAGAAAAAAATTTCTAGATTCGCCATTGCAAGGAATCAACAAAAAGAAAAAAGAAAACATACCATATGCGCAGATGCATCATAGCCAGTAAGGGTGTACTGACTCATCAGAAGTCCCAGGACAAAAATGTAGGGTTTACTACTGATTCCGTCTCCATTATTTGTGTTGTAGTATGTGAAAACAAACTTGGCACTAGCCCTCTCCGTTGCAACACAGGGTATGAGAATTGTAAGAACTATAACACCTAAAAAAAATCCAAAATACAACAGAAATATAAGAGATAAATTGGCTCAATGAAGGGGAAAATAAGAAAATAGAGCCATGAATTCTTACCTACAAGATTCCAGACAGCAGCCAGTTGTCCAAAGAAAGATAGTACCGAGATAGGAAGACTATTAAGTATAGCATGCAGGAATAAAATTCCTCCATGCATACCAATAACTATGTATTTTGATGCCTCATACCCTCCACCATTTTTTCCACCCGTGCTAAGGAGAATTATCACCTGAATCAACTGTGCAAGTGAGAAATCTACACTGGTTGTAACAGCCCACTGCAAATAAAAATGTATATGAAATTGTTAGCATAACAGGTCATTTACATCTTAAACGAGCTTGGCTGCAAACTCTAGCATGGACTCTCTGGTGTACCTGACCAACAATGTTGAACCTGCAAGAAAATAAACAATTCACTTGGCATCAGGACGTGCATTATTTCCTGGTACTTCAATCACATTAAGTTTGGAAAGCATCATTTTTGGTGTACACTTAGTATTATCTGAGATAAAAATGTTCAAGTTATGATCACTATTTCACCTCCTTTTTGTTAAATTTGAGGAGATAGTCTGATTATAATGGTCATACATAAACAAGTAATTTGGTCCCAAGATTTTGTAGTTTCCTACTTTAACACTCAAAATTTAAACAGAAAAAGTAAAGCATACCCTGATCTTCCTGTGTTAGAAAAGTTTGCCGAGCATCATACAGATAACAATCGGCAATAATGTCAGGCCCAAATCATTTTTTTGCCACACATGTATGAATATATTTGAAGTATACAATGCATAAACCTAATCAATCCATAAAAAATGACAAAACTGATTTAAAATTATGAGGAAACATTGTTGTTTTCTGAAAAGAAAATGAGGATGGAATTTACGTGACTATATGAAAGACCCAGCTTTAAATGGTCCAAATGAATTGCATTCAGAAGATAATGCAGTGATGTGATTAGCAGAGACATATCAAATCATTATTCTCTGCCATTACTGTGATTGACTAAATCAATCCAAAGAATAAATGAAACACTTGAAACACACAAAAAGATCTGAATCTTCTAACAGTCGATAAGGCGCAAATAGCAGCTGTGAGCTAATGGAAAAAGGAAGCGAACACATCAAACACATAACAGGCTAGGCCATGGCCGAAGGAAGCTTTTGAAGAAATCCTATGAATTCTAGTTAAAAATGAAGTATGCTTATAACCTTCAAATTCCAAGCCTAACTTAATGGGGGAAGAGAACAGGAAGATCAGGAGTGAAAGAATCAGACTGTCAGAAACCAAATGATAACTGCAAACAAAATGTAAAACTATAAAACTAAAGCAGCATAAGGACGCGATGGAATTTTCCGGTACCAATATATTACCAGCCAGTTAACCAAGAAGCAAACGGTGCCCATTGAGGACCAGCAAGCTTTGCACTCCAATAGTAGAGACCCCCAGAAGTTGGGAAAGAGGAGCAAATCTCAGCCATTGCTAACCCAACAGCCATGGTGAACCCACCAGCAATAAACCAACCATACTGCAACGAAACTGGTCCACCAAAACTGAGGCCGGTGTTATATAACGTGGTTATGCCCGTCAGCACAGATATGATCGAAAACGAAAAGGCAAAATTGGAAAACACCCTGCAAATTTTGGAACAAAACATGCCCATATTTTGATCCATTTCATTATCAACAATGAACTGGGTATCAAAAACCACAAATTTCAATCAAACAAAAGAAAGAAACAAGCAAATGGGTTGTTGAGAAATTTACGAGAGATCACGCTTGAGTTCTTGTTTGTAGCCTAGCTCCTTGAGACGGGCAGCCCCTGAATCAAGGCCAACCTTGCCATTTTGATCTGTATGAGATGGGAGACTCATTTTTTCACTGTCTAAAACACAATCTTGGAAATAACAAAGGAAAAAGATAAAGAGAGATTTCAGGGAAAGAACGAGGAAGAGAGAGAGAGATACAGTCTGGTTTTTGCAACCAAAAGAGACCAATCTCTAGCTCTCTGCCCCCTTCTTTCTTGGGTTCTCCTCTAGAGTTCACCCTTCTTCTCTGCTTTCTTTGCTTGAATCTTTGGTATTTTGGGGTGTTTATTTAATCATATAATAAAATCTTGCTAATATTGTATTTGCAGGTTGCAGCAGACAGCAGTAACTCATTTTGGTATGGAGCTTATTGGTCAAAGTACAGAGCCGCCGAAGTCATGGAATTTGACAGATGGGAAACGTTGCCTATACGTGGAGCTTCTTTCCCACCTAAATTTAAGATTCCGTTACCGCTTTTTCGTGTGCCGTGTTTCAAATCCGTGATCTCTCAATTTTAAAAATAATTATAATAATTTCAATATGTAATCAATTAAATATCATGCGCTTTATATTACTATTTTCATTTGTGTTTGAAATATAATTAAAACCCTTCATTCGTTATATAAAATAACTTTCCTATTTATTTTAAATTATAAATCAATACATTTATAATTATTAATAAACATATTGAAAAAATAAAATCACGAGTTTTAATATTAATTTATTAATATAAAACATCTAATTTTTAATAAACCAAATACGTTACAAAAATAAATAAATTATATATTAATTTTTTTAAAGATTCTATAAAAGATAAGTAAATTTATTATCGGGAAACAAAATAACTATTTAAAACGAAATAGTGATAATAAATAGAATCTCAGCAATACATTCAGATTCTTATTTGCCATGTTGGCTTACTTTTCCTTCTTCTTCTACTCCTTTATTTTTTTTTTTAAATTTAAGCAGCCTTGATAAAACATTGATGCTATAGATTATAAATAAAAATTTAAAAAACCTAATAATGTCAATAGATGTTAATAAGGCATGCATGCACCAAACTAATAGATTTTACTTTTTAATACATATTAAATAAATTTATATTTAATAAATAATTATTATTTCAAAAATAAAAATAGCTCGTAATTTAAGAAAATACTAAAAAAGTATTTTTATTAGATGGATAGAATAATAATTATTATTTAATTATTAAAGTTTTTCCATAGTGAAGTTGGTGGCCTCTTAATGGGTTTGAGTTGAGATATACAACAATTTGTGTGCTTGCAATGGAAAATTCAATATATTTTAAGATATTTTTTTGTTATGAGATTTTTTTTTCTATAATTTTTATTTATTTTATTTATATATATATATATTAAAAATATAATTTTTTAATTAATTTTTCATTATATTCATTTTAAATGTATTAAATTTTATTAAATATTAAAATATATTTTAATAAATGCAAGGCATTGCTGAAAGTGTTTGCGTCATCTGATTTCTATAATTTTATATGCAATTCTAATTATTTATTTATTAATATAAAGCTCGAGATACTCCATTGACCTTACTCAGAATAATATAATATAAAAGAATTGTTTATTTGTTCAAAAAACGAAAAGAATAATTATAATTACAAATTTCAAACATTTGCGGCATTATCAAGGATACGTTGACTAATGAAAATTGAAATAATTTTTTAAAACAACTTTTATAAGAAACTTCAACATAAAATTTCTTATTTACATACATCAGTTTTTTAAATAGGGAACTGAGGCTAATAGAATTTCAGTTTTTAACCAAAAAAATATTTGTAATAAACTTTTAATATAATATTTCACAACTAAATAAATACTTAAAATACTATATAATTATTATAATATATATATATATATATAAAGCACATATGAAAGTTTTAATATTAAAAAATTAAAAAAAAAACATTTGTGATTAGAAAAGTTATGAGTGATTTTTAAACTAAATACTCCTAAACTCGCAAAAATAATCGCAATCACAGATTAAATAATTATAGAGAGAGTATTTTCATATGAGAGAGAGAGAGAGAGAGAGGCCGTCCTGGTGAAGAGCTGAACTGTTAGACAAAGTCCTTTTCAGGATGCAATAATGAGGAATAGCAACTTGAAGTTTTGGAGGTGACAATTTATAGGCCAAATAGACCAATCATATCATTATGATTAAATCCATTCAAATATCATGGCGTAGTCCCACCACCCCTCACGTGCCATTCAAAGATCACGTAGGATGCTTCTTCTGATGGTTATTGAAGGCTTAGTAGACGGTTATGCGCTTATGCTTTTCTATTTATTTTTTTTTAAAAAAAAGAGATTTTAAGTTAAGTCAGACTTAAATTTATGCTCCATTTTTTTTGAAAATATTTTTCATATATGTTTTTATATTATAAAATATTTTTTATGGAAAATATTTTTTAAAACAAATAATTTTTATTTTTATTTGATTGTAACTTAAAAAATGAAAAATAATAACAAATAAATTTATATAGTGTTGTTAATAAGGTGTTCAATATTTAGAAGATGGTTTCCACTTTGAAAATAATAAGTTATTTTTTTATAATTTTTTAATTTTTTAAAAACTTCAAAAATATTAAAACAATATTTTTTCACCAAATAAATGAAGGCTTAAATTTTAAAATAATTTAAATAAAAAATTACAAATAAACTAAACTAGATATCACCAAATACATCTCCCTCCACTTTGTTCCAATTATCAAAATTTTCCACATATCATTAAATTTTTTATACAATGAAAGAATATTAATTATGTTAATAGCAAGAAATGCTTCCCGCATGAGTAACAAGAAACAATTTTTCTTACTTTTTTTTTCACAGAAATCATCGTAAGATGAATCATTTAGTAGTTTTTTTTTTTTTAAGAATTCAAATAACTAAAGCAACTTGGATCAGTAACGATACATAATTCATTCAAGCAATCAACTAACTAGAGCAACTTAGTCACCATCATTTTAATATTTAGTTGAGTTATTCTCAATTAATCAAGATCTGAATCAAATTAAATGACTTTAATAATTTAAATTTCATTATTCTCTAGAAGATAATGTTGACAAAATTTATTTCCAAATAAAAACATTTTATATAGAATCTTTTATTAATATTATATCAATAAAATTCAGATCTCTATAAAAGTAAATCTAACAGCTGTAGATAGTTAAATACACATATATATAGCTGTAATAGGAAGCAGTATCAATCATGAACCACTCACATGCCAAAGAAAAATAAATATGGGATGAAAAGAGAACATGTGCAATTATAGTAAACTTTTTTATACTAATTATCATTTCTATAAAAATGTGACCTTTTTTTTTAAATGGATAAAAATGTGACCTTAAAAGGGAATTAGACTCTGATAAATGTTAACATTTCATTTCACAGGCAAATTCTTTAGATGGGAAAAAATCAGTAAATAATTTCTTTTATTAGTTTTTTAGCAAATTGAGTGTTTTGACTTTTCTGGGTGGGAATTGTTAAAGCAATTGCAAATATATCTTGAAAAAACTTAACCGGCTAATAAAATATATATATATATATATACTAATAATTTTCGGAAAATTATTGTTCATATTAAGTTCTAATTTTGAGAAATTATTATTTAAACCAAATTCATATGGATTATAGTATTAAATAAGAGGGAAACTCATATAAAATTTTATATATTTATATTATAGTTTATGTTGATTTTTTTTTTATAGATTTCATTAATAAAAATATATTGGTGACTTTTAATTAACTGAATATATCCATTTCAAAAAAAAAATTAACTGAATATATAAATATTCCAAATCAAGTAAAAATTTTCCGGATTACGGAAAGAATCTCTTATTTTCTCAATAATTTAATTTAGAGAAGGCTATGACTTCTCTGCCCTTTTCATCTTTCTCATCTCCATTTATCACTTTTCTATATCCTCCATCCTTTCTTTATTTATTTATCCTCTTTGAACGGTTATTGGTGAATTTCTCATTGTAGCTACCCTTAAAGTAGTTTTTTTCTTCTCATATTTTTTAAATAAACTCCTACATATACTTCCATTTGAAATAAATATGCATTTATCTCCTCGAATTTGTACCATTAGAAATGTTGTTGAGATTCTATCTGCAGTACTGAGGTCACTCCCATTACTACCATCTTTTTTTTTTTTTTTTTTTTTCTATTTGAATAGAGGATGGAAGAGTGGAAATTTAACTAGGATTTTCAAGTGAGTTATGACTTTATTCACTGGACCAAATCAAACTAGATTTTGTTTTTTTTTTCTCTCAGCAATGTTTTGTTTTATTTTTATTACAGCACGTATATGGACTTATTAGTAATTTAGAATAAAAAATGTATCTTTTACTCCTTCTAATTTGAGACTTGGAATCTTCAATTACGGGTAAAATTTTTTTTAATCAAAATGGAACCTGCTTGTATGATATTGGCATTTGGTGGTTTAAATTTTCATATGGATCATAGTGGTAGCAATTGTGATTTCATGGAGAAATTATATGGTAGAGCTCTATTACCATCCAGAATTGTCTACATAATATATTAAATTAATAAAAATAAAATAAATAAATAACTAAAACCTACAGGTAGGTTAATGAATCTTTAAAATATAATAACTGATTAATAATTTTAAAACGTCGTTGTTTTGAGAATGATTAATATTATTTTGACAAAAATATTTTTCCTTAATCAATTCTTTTAAGGTGCTCAAATACTAAAAATGCAAAAAAGATAAAAATTAAAATTTTTTGAAATAAACTTCTCAGCGCTTTGTTTAGTTTAAGAAATATCTTATATATGAAATATATTTACCGTATTTTTTCGTAAAAAATATTTTTAAAAAACAATTTTTTCTCATTATTTGCGTATAATGTTAAAAAGTAAATAAATTTAATAAGATTTGTAAAATTAAAAAATGCTATTTTTTTTAAATCCATTTTCCTTTAAAATGATATAAATTTTCTTTTAACCAGGAATATTTGTGATTAATTATTTTTAAAAAAATATTGAAAATGGGAAAAGTATAAAACAAATAAAGCCCAAGTATTATCTTTTTTAAGTATCGCTGCTATGTCCCGAGTACAGTGTTAGGGCCTCAGAGAGTTGAGGCCCATGATTGGGCCTGTAACGGTGTAAGACTGACAAGTCCTTGTTAGGACAAGGCATTAAAATCCCACTTTCCATTTGTTTATTTTTTTATTTAAAAAGATTTTCTGTGAAAAATTCAAAATAAGAGGAGAAAATTGAATGCGTAGGAAAATTGTTAATTTTACTGGCCTGTGTGGAATAATAAATTCAAAATTAATTTAAATAATTCAATAAAAAAATTATGTATTACAAATAAATATTAAAATAAACATTTATTTTATTCTTTGAAAATAAGTGATGAATAAATTGAATATTTTATTTTTTAATCTACTCTTATTTTAAAAATATATTTTAAAGAAAAAATGTTTAAATTTTTCATAAAACACGTAATTAAATAAATTAAATTCCTATAAATTATGTCAATTTAATAAAAAAATATTTCTTTAAGTGGCTTATTCTCAGACTACATAAAGTTTTATTACACTATAAATATCAAAATTAATTAAATAAATTTAATTTATGCAATAATTTTTTAATTTAATTATTATTAAAAAATAATAAAATTAATTTTTAAACATATAAATATTTTTTATATACTTTTTAAAAGGTTGGATATATAAATCAAATCACTAATTTAATACCACTCTCATTTAGTTGATTTTTTTTTAATTTGTTGATGCTAATTATGATTGAAATGTACACTTAATTTTACCTAATAATTAAAAAAATTATGGTGCAATTTATTTTTTTAAAATAAAAATTAGAGATAAAAGTATGCTTGGAACAAAACAAATACTGCCATAACGATGTAATAATAAAAGAACAAAGAGATAAAAGAAGAGGCGTACCAGCCAGTGAGCCAGGAAGCAAAAGGCCCCCACTCATCGCCGCAGAGCCTGGCACTCCAAAAGTAGAGACCACCAGAAGTAGGATAAGCAGAGCAAATCTCCGCCATTGATAGACCAACGATCAAGGTGAGCAACCCCACAATTGGCCACCCGTATATCATAGTAAGTGGCCCACCAAAAGTTAGACCAGTACTGTACAGCGTGGTGAGACCTGTCATCACTGATATGATGGAAAATGTCACCGAGAAGTTTGCGATTGCCCTGCACATCACAACATCACAGCAAACAAACTCAATGGCTGTTGAGATATTTCCTCTCTGATTCTTAATTAGATGCCAGATGAAAACGCAATGGAAATTTAACAAAATCTGCAATTGCTCAATTAAATTTCGATATGACCGAAGAATAGAAACGTTGCGGGAAAAGAACTTGATGAGCGTTTAGACTTTAGGGTGAGGATTTGTATACGCACGAGAGAGTACGGCTGAGTTCTTGCTTGTAACCGAGCTGTTCCAATCGAATATTGTCGGAATCAATGGCGTCGCCATCTCCGAGAGGGAGGTAAGGGGCTGTAGCGGCTGCTACTTCTTCTAGTTGCAGGTTTCCGAGCCCTCTTTCCATTTACTGATATTTTAATTCTCCAAGTTCATGGGTTCGGATATTTTAGCCTTTTTGTAAAGTGGGCGTTACTTTGGCAAAAAGCAGTTCTAATCTAACGATCAACAGCTACTCTTTTTTTCTAACAGAAGGTCAATATCTAGCCACTTGTTTGATGTTGTGGCTACGACGACTAAAAAGAGTATTTTCGGGTATTTAAATCCATCAAATTTTAATAATGCGAATTAAAATATTATATAATCGTGCGTGTTTAATTTAAAAATTAATACATGTAACATATTAGAATTTTATATATAGAATATTTATTATTCTTATAAATAATTAATTTAATATAAAATATATATTTTATAATAATATTTATAAATTTTTATATATTTTTATTTAAAATTTAAATTTAAATTTTTCGGTAAATACAAAATATATTAAGAAAATATTTAATCATTTTATTTGAACTTCAAAAAACTATTCACTTCCCTTTCTCATCGTAAGTTACTAAGTTACTTATGGAAGTAAATTATTTTCTTGAAATTAATATCCTATAAAACAAGAAATTTGAATAAAATAAAACACTAAATCAAATCAATTTTAATATTTCATCCTACAAAAATAACATGAAGTTATTTATATATAATAATATAATAAATCAATTAGTTTTACATTTTTTTCTTGAATATTCCCTAATTATTAAATTATTTTTTAAAATTAATAAATTTTATTTTTCAATACATAATAATAAGAGCACATTATAAAATTAATAAATAAATTATTATTTGAAAAGAAAAAGTTAATTGTAATTATATAATTTACAGGGAAACGAATACTTTTTATTCTATTTATTTATGTAAGCAGCTTATTTAATTTGTGAAAACAAAAATATTTATAATTTTATTTCAATTAAATTAATAAAATAGCATAAATATATATATAAACACAAATTTTATATTTATAATTATCAGTAATTTAAGATTAATTTTATTACTATAATTTTTTTTTGAAATGGTTTTAATACTATATTTTATTATTATAATTAAAATGGTAATATAAAAATAACTAAGATTATTCAATAATTTTTATAAAATGAATATTTAACTTTTAAGAAGTTTTATTTTTTTTTACAATAAATATGATATTTGATTCGATTGAAATGTAATTGTATTGTGATCGATCAATTTGCAAATAAGAGAATATGAGATAATTAATGCCTATCGCAGTTATTTTTACGTTTAAATCAATAAATTAAAAAAAAGCGAATGCAATAAAATATTTTGAATTCAATAGTAATTGTGTAAAACTGTATATATTAATCTATATATTTATCAGCTTTTATACTGTAAGATTGAGTTAGTTATTTAGAAATTTGACTAGTAATGGTTAGTAAATAAAAGATCTTATAATTATAAATGTAATGAAAATCTACTCAATTGTGTTATTTGATGATAATTTCTCGCAAAGTCTTATCTTTTTAAAAATAAAGTGAATTTTAATGAAAAATCGAGTATTAAAGAGATTGATTCTATCTGATAGATATTATATCAATATTAAATAAAGATTTTTGAATAAATTGAGTCAATAATTTAAACAGAACTTCGTTGTTGCTCAGATTTTCTTTATCATCGTTTAACTTCTCTATAACTATTCTCTTTTTTTTTTTTTTGCATTCTATTGCATAATTAAAATTAAAAATTTCATTCATAAGATTTTATTAAGCTTTGATAATTTGTATATATAGATGGAAAACGTTGAAATTTTTTTATTGGTTATTGGCATTTTATATTTGTAATTAAATTGTAAATTTATAAATCTTTTCATGAAATTTTAAGTGATTATTTTGTGTAATTATATGTATAATTGGATGGTAGACTAATAAAATTTCAAGTTAGTAAAATTAAAATTTAAATGTTATAGCAATAAATAAGAAACAAAATCATTGATGCATATTTTCTATAGAGGGATTTTCAAGCTAATTTAGTTCACATGTCTTCTTTTCTCCCAATTTTTTGCAGGGAGAGATTTTTCTCATAACCTTTTCTTTTCATAAGATAATTCGTACAACATAAAATTAAAGATATATATTTATACTGATCAGTAGCCTCTCAGCTTACCAGAAGCTTCCAATCTCTTATAGATTCCCACAACTAACCTAGTATCTATTACTTCTTCTCCACACCACACCATCGAATCTTTCTCTTTCGCAACCTTCTTGTTTCCTCCTAACCATCCCTTGTTGTTCAATTTCCCAATGCCGTTTGCTACTCGAATCATCATCTCCGCATAAGCTTCATGAAAATTGATCAAAAGCCTGTAGGGCGAGACAAGTTTCCACTTCAATTTCGGAGTTGTTTTTATTTTCCATAGCCGCCGAGTAGAAGCTCCTCCAAGCCTTATGGTCTTCAGCTTCCTTCTGTTGTTGTTTCCTCCTCCAAGTCTTTGGTATCTCCTCCTCCTCCAGTACCTCTTGATGCTGTCGTAGCATGCACTAGAAATGCTCTCCATGTGTTTGATTGTTTGTGATAGCGAGAGAGAATTGTGATGCATGCAAGGTCAGAAATGGGTGTGTTTATATAGCTAGAGCTGAGCTAGTGGCATGAGCAAGACAAGTAAATATGTTGCTTTATACTCAGATTAGGACATCTGACCTGGTAAAGATGGATCAAAGTAACATTCTCACTTAGCCTTTTTAAATATACAGATGCTTTTGCATTGGCTTTCATCGATGCTCTTCCTTTTAGAGTCTTCTTTCCCACATAATTACTTTGACCTTATTAATTAGAATTCTCTTTTTTCTTTTTCCTTTTTTTTTAATAATTATTAATAATTTCCCTGAAAGTGTATTTTTCAAAAATTAAATTTTCTTGAAAATAAATTAATTTAAATGAAATAATTTTTTTTTTAAATAAGAATTAATACTTATGATTAAAAATAATCTTAAATCAGTTTAAGCTTCCACATAATTAAGAAAGAAAAATGCTGATTGTTGGATGATTTGTAAAGCTAAAGGAAACTGAGCAGCTAAACCAGCGCAGAATTCTGGGACTTGTCTTATTCTCAATTTCTTTTTCTTTTTTTTTTTTCTAATTCTCAAATTCAGTAGATTTTAAATGAAAGGGCAACGCCTGGAACAGACCATTCTTCGGAATAATTTAACTTTACATTTGTCTTTCTTTCTTTTTTTTTTTTATTTTTTAATAGAAAATCATACTTAGGGTGACTTTTTCAGCATTAGTTTGACTGGGTGGGTCTAGAATCAGTCAAAAGTTCTTCTATAAAAGTTTTCAGAAAAGAGACCGTGTAAGCCTGGATTGGCTCCAGGGATAATGGCATGTGTAACTCAATTCAAATTCAAGTCCCACCGCCCCATCTCCTAATAAAAAAGATAATTGACAAAAAAAAAGGTGAACCGTGTACAATTGTAGAAAAGAATGCATTTTATCCATACTGTTTTCCTGTTGGTTGTGAAAATATACAAGAAGCGACTAGCGGAGGAAGATAATTTATTACATTGTATTTCTATCCCAAGAAACAATCATGGCCTTGAAATGTCTGAGCCAATTATTGTAATTGCATCTTTGCTTGATTTAATTGCAGTGCTGATGATTCTGTTCTAACAAGACCTTCTCATTGTCTGAATAAGCCATACAACTTCATTAGCACGTACCAGACAGCAAAAAGAGAAGTACTCATCAGGAACCACCAACTCCAAGATATCCATACTCTATTGCTTTGTGTCGGAACAAGTTGCTTCTTCTCAGTTTCTTCTTGCCTGCAAAGAAAATTTCTTTGTGGGTTAACGTAGAAGCTATAATCTTTTTCAAGAATCAACCGAGTACCCTGAAATTCGCAGAAAATTCTTTATATGATGTGTTCATGATTAAATTTGATTTGGGCAGAGTTAGTCACATGCCTAGGTGTTGTCTGAGGTTTAGGAATCTCCATCGGAGCTTCTTCTTTGGCTTTAGCTTTCTGAGTGGGTTTTGATTTTTGAGGTTTAATTGTAGCACTAGGTGCTCGTTCTTGAGGTTCTCTAGTTGCAGCTGACGACGATGAGGAAGGCTGTGTTCGGGGTTCAACACTTGCAATAGGAACGTCCTTCACCTGCAAAATACAGTAGCTTAGTCAAATCGACACTACTACAAGAATGGGTGTAAGACAATGGCCCAAAATTGTTGTCTTTATGTGCTTAAACTGACACTGTAGATACATTGCAGCGTAGGATAGACTTTTACTTATTTTTCTATTGCATAAACCCTAAAATGTAGTAGGGCAAGTTGCATTTGATTTGAACAAAATCCTGACAATAAGTAAGAAACTTACCAAATTCCTGAACTGAAGATTGTAAAATGTTCCAATGTATCTTTGCTTGGCAAGCTTCTGTTCCTTGTTTAGCTTACTCCAAAACCCATAAATGGATCCCATGTTCAACACCTTATTTGCATAAATCTTCCATGTATAGCTGCAAGATAATGAAGCATTGTCCAGTGATAATGGGAAATTTTATATGGTGAGATTTGTGATGATTTAGTTCATGTCATGCAATTACCATTCGTATATACGTTGCAGGCCTGTTGTTGAAATCTTGTTCCAATATTGAGGATCTGTCTTGCATTTCTCAAAGAAATCAGCAATCTTGTTGCTAGATTCATCTCCATTGTTGGGATCAACGTGGAATCCAGAGACACCATCAACAATAATTTCTGCTGGACCTCCTTGATTAGTTGCAAATGTGGGTAATCCACAGTTCATTGCCTCGATGACTGTTAGACCAAAAGCCTCATACAATGCAGGCTGCACAAAAGCTCCCTTAGTATCTGCGATGCACCGGTAGAGCTCTCCATTGCGGTATCTATCAGTTTGAGCTGCTATCCATCTGATCTGACCCTTAAGTTGATATTTCTCTATCAAAGCATGCATCTTGTTTATCTCTGCAATTTCTTCTCTATCTTTTGATTTAGATGGATCAAAGAATCCGGCTACAACGACAAGATTTACCAAGTTTCTTAGCCTCTTATTCTTTCCATACCACTCAGTTAATCCTGTAATGTTTTTCACTGTATCAAGTCTTGCCATGGAGAATATAATTGGTTTCTTCCTGTCTGCAAGAAATCCACTGTTCCAGGCATATTTCAGTTTTTAAGACAAAACAATTGGCTTCTTTCTAGATAATGAGAAAGCCTTCAGAAACTTACATGTGCTCATCATTATCCTGCTTGCTATAGATTAGTTCTTCAATGGCAGGATGAAAAGAAGTTAACCGCCTTCGTTTCTCTGTATAAGGGAAGTAGACAGATTGATCAGCCCCAGGGGCAGCAATGTTGAACTTCGGATCAAAGACATTGACGCCTGAGACGACTCGGCAAAGCCCTGGCATAGTAAATGCCCCATGGCTTTCATACTGTCCAGTCCTGTCTTTGCTGAGAAAATCGACTTTTTAAGTCAGCCATTGGATTAAAATCAATTGCTTAGAATGTTTAGTAATATGTGTTTTAGATAATAGGGTTACCTTCCTGCAATTTCTTGGTATGTGCTGGTTATGATAAAATCAGCTGTGTTCATTGCAATCATGTCAGCTGTGAATTGACAGGAGAAGTGGTACTTGGGATCTAATTGCTTCCATTTGGCATCTGAATCTTCATACTTGGTTTTCTCTAGAGCATGAGCTATAGTTCCCTGGATTTATAGCAGGCCAAAATTTAGAAAACAAGCCAAGTGATTACTTACAAGTTTATTAAAACTAATTGAGCTAGGCTTAAACCAGAGTTATGCCAAGTCTGCTGGCCATCAGAGAAGCCACCAAGTTTCCATCACTGTAATTCCCAATAATGAGATCTGGTTTACATTCCATGTGATCAAGAACTTTATCAGCAGCATCCTATTGAGAGAAAGAGAAAGAGAGAAGGAAAGATTAATGCACCGTTGATGAAAATAAAAGAAGTGAAATTAAATGAACATAATTGAAGGAAGAGGAGAGACTTGCCTGAGCAAATTTCTCAAGATAAGGATAGACATCGAAACGAGAGACCCATTGAGGAAGAATCCCTTTCTCTGTCTTGAATGGGACTCTAAGAATGTTGGAATGCTTTGTGCCAATGATGGGCTCCACTTCTTGGTTGCACTTGGTTCCTCGAGCTTCTGGTATAAGTCGTGTTATCTGGATTCATGTGAAGATGGTAGAGAGGAGAAAGGAATTAGCCCAGATTGAAATCTTTCTTTCATTCTTTGAGTTTGTATGTATGCTGCTTACCACAAGAATCTGAGGCTTTATATTAAGGCCTTGCTGCTTGATTCTGAGCAGAAGCTCTTCCTCAAATGCTCTTACTTGATCAAGAATGTAAACAACCTATGCATTGCAACGTTATATTTGTCAGGAAGCATTGTAGGAATTATTTCTTTATATATTTTGGGATGGTTTACGCACCTGGCCGCCGGTGTCCGGCAATCCAAGGACATCTGCCTGGCCAAAGTATCCATGTGGAGAGAAAATTACAATGTTGAACATGTTAGGAAGCCTGCCAAAGAACAATTCTAATCTTGCTGGGTCTGGAGCTTGAAGTGATTCGGAAAGCATTATCATTGTCTCTTTAACTCTTTCTGCAGTATTCCCCCATCCCTTCTCAAATCCTAACTCTTTCAGCCTGAAGAATTTCCAGATTATGGACCCAGTCACCAAATTGAAATTAGCAGACAGAAAAATTTACCTCTGTTGAAAATCCTGACACGGTGCCTCTTTTGGAAATCCTGAGAGAACATCTTCGGCACCAAGGAGAGCTACCTGAAGCTTGGCAACTGTATCCAGCTTTTCATTGATCATAAGCTTCTGCTTTTCAAAACAGCATTCACCTTAGTTTCCATCATTTTGAAAGTGTTATCAGTCATTCAGAAAATTTCTTGTAAAAATTAGGTACCTCTCCCTGATAATCAAGGGCTAGTAAATAGTCGAGCAGAGGCTTTGCATTGCCAGAGCTCCCACTAAGCTTTGATGACATGCATTTTGAGATAAAGTCCATCCCATTTCCAATAGAAGAAGAAAGAGTCAAGCGAGGAGTTGAAAAATCCATGGCTCCAAAATCTATCTCCAGAGCATTCTCATCCCTGGCCCTGCTCACAAAAATACCCATATCCATCTTTCCTTTGTTAAGAACTAATTAAGATGGAAGAAAGCTTTATGTGGTGCAATGGCTGCAGGAAAGTTACCAGCTTTCATCAAAGATCATTTCTTTGAACCGCAAGTATTCTGAAGCAGAGATGCCATCTACACTCAGATCATCAGCATGCACTTTAACGTATTCCCAGAATCCAGGATTTGGCCTTACAGCAAAAGAAACATAAGGTGGAACAACAGCTGCTTCCTGCAAATTTTAATATAATAAAAAACCATTTTAGCCCTTTAAATCTACATACTTTGTGTCTGAATTTGTCTATTGAGGACGAATACCTGAGTGGAACTCAGGATGTAACCCAGTAATCCTTCCATGACCCTTTTTCTTTCAACCTTGTCTTGTATAGATTTCTCCACTTCATCCATTATATGTTGGCGTTTCAGAAGTTTTTTCCCAGTTGCAATAAAGCTTTGCAATCAACCCAAGAAAGAAAATGACAATGATTATTTGAATGAAAGAACACAAAGAAGAACAGCATGTAAGAAAACAAACTACCTGGAAAAACATATCTTCATGTAATAGCGGCTCTGCCTCAATGCATCAGGCATAGTTTCTGCAATCGTTTCAGAACGCTTGAGGACTGGTCCGGAAGCCATTTTAAAAAAATACAACTCAAGACGCTTTCAAGAAGAGAAAGATTTCGGATTCAACAATGTAGTTCTGGGTTTCAATTGGTGGATTAATCTATTTATAGGAAGTTGATAATGGAGAAATAGCAAGGCTTTGTGTAGGAGAGTAGGAGAAGAAGATTCCTTAGAATTATTTGTGGGAAAGAGAAATTGAAAGAAAGAAAAGAATATGTAAATTGATAGAAGCAAATTTAGATTGTCTTATTTTTTGAGTATAAGATCTTAAAAGACGAGGGAAAAGAATTCTTTAAGGTTCTTAGAAATGGAAATATGCTTTCCTTCTTCTGCTATATCAGCATGACAGATTAGAAGCTGTCATGCCTCTACTTTTTACTGCTGCAGAATTTTGAGATTTTCTGCTGACTACTCTTATATATACATATATTCTTTGGGTAAATATCAAGTTACCTCTTCTTTATCTCAACAAAAAAAAAGAAAGAAGAGGTTAGTGCTTCTACTTCTATTGTTCTTTTCACCTTCATTGGTATTTCCATGGCATGTTTGATTGAAAAAAAAAATCACATTATCTACAAATAATTCTCTAAATATAAAGATGAATTTCACTAGGGTGGAACTAGAAAATTAATATATCATATAAATATAAAATAGAAGAAAAGAATATAAAATATCATACTATAAAATTATATTGATTAAAAATTATAATAAAATAACTATAATAAATATAAATATTACTATTTTTTAGTAAGTATTACGAATTTATAATTTTGATAATTATATATTTTGATAATATAATTTTTTATTATTTAATAGATATTGCCATCAAAATATTATATAAAATTCAAAAATTTGAAAATTGAGAAAAATTATAAAATTAATTGCCCATATAAAATTATAAAAATTATAAAATTCAGATAAATATGAATTTGCCCATATGGTTATTATCATCCGGCTAGACCATATGAAGTATTAATTAAATTTCAAATCAAGACTTCATAAAAAGATGAAATAATCTTATAAATGCACCTTGTAGTTTAGCTTGATAAATTTGGTTTTTATCTCTTAATTGACAAAGCACCAAATCATAAATTGTGGTTTAGAAAATCTATTATTGGATTATACAGTATCTCGTGTTTAAAAAAAATACTCCTTTAATATTTTAGAGCGGCCTTCATCTGCCTCTCTAAGTAAGGGAATGCCTCCCTTCTGATCCCATCTTTAGATTTTCTCTCCATCACCAAATCGAGTTGTACGTAAGTTTAGCATTCATAGTTTGGGGGAGGTAAAATTGTTTTTCAAGGAAAAAAACCACTGTAAAAAATAATTTTAAAAAATGTTATTTTGTTTATTTTATTTTCTAAATTAAAATTAATTAATTTAGGTTTAAATTATTTTTTAATATTTAACTAAGATATTTAAAAGAACAGTGTTTTATTTTGTAACGAACTAACGATAACTTCAATAGCATTTTTTTTAGTACGACTTCAACAGCAATTTTAATTTAATAATCATTTTTCACATATTATTTTCGAGACCCGTGTTTCACTTCATACACTTGCACGAGTGTCTGCTTCTACATCAGGCTCTAATGATTTGGGTTCTTCTCCCTCTATGAAGTATTATGATAATTTATTAGAAAAACAGTACAAATTTAGATTTTTTTTTTCCCTTCATTGTTCATGACTCAAGCTATTAAAGTAAAAAAGAAAAAAAAAATTACAGCTACGAGTACAAGTCAGGTAAAAAAGGCCAACTGTTAGCAAGCATAAACTATGAACAGCCAAATGCTTAAATGGAATCAATGAATTAAACTAAAAGGAGCAGGTTCAGGGGTGAACCAACCGAACATTTCAAGTATAGATGTCTGCTGATGTAAAGGAAAACATGCTGTTGAGTTTAAACGGTATGGTAATTTCACGAGGTATCCCTTCTTATTTTTTCTTTCCATTTGTTCTTCTTATTTTGTTGTCAAAAACCTGAAGTCAGCGTCTCCTCTCACCCTCTGTTCCCTCCAGAATGGGGCTTGTGTCACGTGTAGTGACATTCTGATGTTGCGAATCAATATATACATTCTGAAGCTCTGATTGACGCACGTTAAGACAACTTGTGTTATTAGAAGGCTGAGTACCATTCCGAGATTCTGCCAACATCTGGAAGTATGCATGAGGTCCCCAGCCTGCAAATCACATTTTGCAAATTAAGAAATTCAAATTACACAACTAATGCACCATCACATGATTTGGCGAAAAATCTTGATTGAATCTAATTTTGCCTAAGCCATGAAACTTCATTGTGAGATGATAGACTTTCGCTAAGCTAGTTGGACAAAAGCAAAATCTACAATCCTGACACCAGCAAAATCATCACTTTTAATACATGTGCATAGACTTTTGAAACAAAATTAACATTATATTTTTCATAACAAATTAACTTCATCAGAGTTTCTCATTGAACTCCATGAATCAAACACTTAAAATTCAAGAAAAAAGGAGATAGACAGCTTAAGAGACCTACTGAACTATATATTGGAAGTGATGTCTGAAAGGTGGTTACATGTTCACATCCTCATTTTGTCAAACAGAAAAATCTTCACCATGCAATTTCTGCATATCAGGTAACAAGTACCTAAATAACTTCATTATATGAAAGGAATCGCCAAAAAGAAAAACCAAAAACCTTAATATTTTAATACAAAACTGACAGACATAATGAAACAAACATCTAAGAATTCTACACCAGCCTTGTAATTCCATTTTTCCCCAGTAGAAAGTAAATGCATATATAAACTTTGCCAAAAGTTCTTAGCATCTCCATTTATAAATTTTGGACATCAATGTATAAATAGTCAAATCAATAAGTAAGATGGAGATGGAAATAAGGAAGAATATACCGTCTATATCATACGGGGGTGGGAAGAATTGCAAGTAACAAAATGAAGCAACTGTGAGCCCTGCACACAAAGTTAACAATATAATGACAAGAGTTTCATTTGTAACAAGTAGTCAATGCAGAAAAGTGAATCTCTGAAAAATAGACCTATAAGACCCCCAGTGAATACATCCTGCCAGTGATGCCAGTAGTCATCGACTCGAGAAATTCCTACAAGAGCAGCAACAAGTAATGGTAGGAAAATAATACAAAGCTTTGCAACATGGCCCCTTTGGTCAAAAGCCCTGATTTTCCCAGATAGGTACCATGATAGAAAACCAAGACCTGCAAAGGACCCTGCATATCAACAAGCAGTTCTTAGCTAACATCTCACTACGGATGCAACAGAATCAAGAGTAGTTCCTGCAGACAAGGAATATTTAGCACACATGTCCTGAATGGCCAAAGCAGTGAAGACAAAATTGATTTTTTTTTTTTTCTCAAGAAAGATAGAACTTGTTGAAATGAGAAACACTTCCTAAAATAAAATATAATATATAGAAAATTTGCAATAGCTTCCTACTTTATCTAATTAAGAGACTATGTCTATCAAAACGAGATCTATATTGGTTAATAAAATTCTATTGCACTTAATTTAAAGGTGCCAAACGACAGCTCTGGACCTTTCCTTTTTTTTTTTTCTTTTGCTAGGTGGGGGTACATCTGTTGGACTAGGCTAAACCGTATGAGAACAAGCATGCACTATTGAGTCATCGCAATCTGACAACAAACAAAAAGGGTTCCATTAACAGAATTTCCCGAAGTCAATCTTCATTATTTTTAATTATTGGGAGAAGAAGCAATAAATTAAGGAAATATCACAAAAGACTCAATAGATTTGTTTACAGAAAAATATTATCACCAACTAGATTTAAGCACACTCCATTACACATCAAGAAGACTATTCAATTTTCCTTTTATCTGCGGGAAAGCCTGGAACTTTAATCAAGGAAAAAAAAAAGCAATGCTGGTGTAACAGAAGACCAAAAATGCTAGGCAGCACTATGATATTTCATAACAACCAAGACTGGTGCTTAACTATATATAATTATAGGCAGAGGCTAAGAAAATATATGCAGAGAGCAACTTCTCAGAAAATATACCACGAAGTAAAACGGCAAACTACAACAAATAAAGTAGAAATCTCATATATCTCATACAAGCATAAGGTACTAATTATTAATTGGGCCACTTACAAGAAGTGTGTCCACTAGGAAAACTTTTGTGTCCTTCCTTGATGACACTCTTTATTCCGGTGCACATAACATCAGTTGTGACATTATTATACGCCTATATGTGTTAACCCAAGTAAAAGTATGAGCACAAGATACTTTGATCACAAAAACTCTGATCCAAACAATGTTTCAAATGGGCAGTTAATTAATTAGGGAACTTACCCCCTTGCCATCTGGGAAACAACGCCAAAAGAAGTCAGGTCTAGGACGACCAACTGCATCTTTAATTGCATCAGTTATAACTCCAGTGATAAGCACAGAAAACAGAAGGCCTGTATCCATCATATTTTGTACGTGACCACATTGATACAAACAACACATGCAATTGGCAGGAATTAGAAAAAAGACAGAGAACTACCCAGAATAGCATGGTGCAGATCATAGACATCCCTTCTGATGAAGTAATAGACAATAATGATGACAAAAGGCAGCAATATTGCAATAATCTATTGGGAGAGACAGGGACTTCTTTAGAAACAAAAACAACAAATCTGGCAACTTTCTTTTTTATCAAAAGAAAATTTCCAACATAACATATTATTTCTTAAAGTTGAAACATACTGGAACAGCCCAAAAGGGAATGGTATTATCTTTCATTGGGTATGACAAGTCTGTCATCATATCTCTCCCAACAAATCGGTGAAATGGTTCAATAACATTCAAAACGACATCCATCACCACAAGAAGCAAAAGAATTAGCCAGTCATGCATATGTGTCCTGGCAACTTTGACTCCATGGGATCTTACGGTGTGAGCGCCCAACTGAATCTCAGGCATTGTGTCACTGACCTGAATTCAAATTGGAAAACAGCTGATGAAAATAATGCCAAATTTGGAAGGCCTGTGGCACTCAAAAATCATACTGAGTAAAAGGTAAACAGTCCATTTAGGCATGCAAAACGCACTAAATTTTTGTAACTCTGAAGAAAGAAAGCAAACAAAAAATATGTACCATTCATTAGTTGATAAAAAGATGACGAAAACTAGTAGTGGCAAAGATTACTGGTCAGAACATGATAGTCAGCAACATTGACATAACAAAATAAAGTGACTTCCAAATGCCAGAACACAATCCATTGAATTCTGAAATCCGAATTTGTTAAGAAAAATTAGAATAAATCATTTACCAAATGAGAATGTGAAATGTTTAGTGAGGAAATGTTTAAGTAAGCATGCATGTAACTGATAGATCAAGTGTTTACTCATCATCCCCTGTGGTATACCAGATAGATCAAGTGTTCACTCTTCATCCCATTAAAAGTTCCAACACAAGCATAATTTTCCCTTGACTACTAGGCAGTGTAGTCTCCATGAAAAGGCATCCCTTAGGGGTCATGAAAAAGACACAGAGAAACAATGAATTGACCTTCTTCAGTAATGAACAAAAATGTAGCCCAACTATGTTGGCCAAGTAATTGTACCAAACACAGTAAAGCATTTATAAAGCACAGGTTTTTAAACAGAATAGGCATAGCACATTCACAAGCAATCAGGGCTTAATTTGCAGTCCAAATCATGGTCATGCTTGGCTTAACCAAATGAAAAGAAAAGCCTCAAAACCAAAGGATGAGGATCTTCAACAAGGGAGTTTGATACGAAACCTTTTATTATATGCTGAATTCCATTTGGGTTAATTGTTGGGTTGGGGCAATACAAGAAAGAGGGAAGAAAGGTTCCACATATTATTCCCTTTAATATATTGGCAATGTGTAAAACAAACACGTATTTTAGACATATCAGTTCATTTCCAAGAAGGAGAAGAAGAATAGGAAGAAGGCATCAAACATAAAGTGCACCATACTAAGTGAAACGTTTATTTGACACTAAAAAAGATAGAGACAGAGACAATTATTTTTTGGTTGAATATGTATTAGTGAAAGACTGAAGCAAAATTCCTCAACAAGTGTGATCAGCCCATGCATCAAACAGTAATTCAAGCTCCAGTTTACCGATATAAAATAAAATAAAAAAAATGAATCTGAAGCAGATGTAAACATTTATCTTCAGTTTACCGATATCTAGCGACCTTAAGCTTCTTCAAGCAGGTTTTCTCATATGAACGATCCGTTTCGTTGTTGAGAAATTTTCCAGAATATTAAAGCAGCAAAGAAAAATATTGGGAGGTAAGACTCGTCTTCTATGACAGACCTTAAAATCGAAGGCTACTAAAGTTTAGCATCTTTCAACATTTTACAACAAAGGCAACAAAAGCCAATCAATTATTCATTTCTTTCTCATTCACATCCTCCGATTTCTCAGTAAACAAACAGTATTCCAATAAAAAAAAATCTAGAAAGAAGCAAGCAGAGGACTGAAGACATGGAAGATGAACTGACCTGAGCTGAAGAGGAGTAACTTGGAATTTGGGAGAAGGAAAAGTGGAGAGTTTTTATTTTTAAAGCAAATGAACAATGCGCGTTTTATCTTTGCTGTCGCTTTCCAAGAATCCAGCTTATTGTTTCACGTGGTCGTGACCGTATACAAACAATTCCTCGTCCTATTACTCTTTTTGTTTTACATCAATAATTAACTTCAGCCAACTTTTAAAAAAAAAAAAAAAACAATACAAAACACATGAAAATAAAAACAATTGTATGTAATTATAAAGTTAATTTTATTAATTTGTTATTATTATCCATTAGGCTACGCTGATCGAGTCTAGACTTTTTACTTCTAAGTTCGGGACCCGTTTTACATCACTCCATTTCTCGCGCAAAAAAAAATATTTTAAATTATATATTATTTTAAATAATAATTTATTTATTTATTAATACGTTATTTAAATTCATAGAAAACATCGGTTGAAAAAAAAAGTAGTATATAAAAAAGTTGAAATTTTTTTATCCATTTAATTAAATTTCTTTTTATTATTCTTAAAACTGACGGAACATATACATTAAGAATGGAATAGAGTAAATAACTTTAATTTTATAATTTAATATATTTTTAATTAAAATTAAAATTTATAATTTGTAATTTCAAATTTTTATACTATTAAATTTATACATATATATCTAAATAATTCATGGATCAAGAAGTATTTAATATAATAAAAAAATTTATTATAATTTTAAGAGGAAAAAAAAAAAGCTATTGCGAGTACAGCTACATAAAACAAATAAGGGAGATAATACCTTATGAAAAAATAAAATAAAAAAGTCAACACTGGGCTGGGTTTCTGGTCCCGCGTTATTCCTTGCTTGTCAGGATATAAAAGACAGGTGTTCTTTTCCTCTTTCAAAGACTTTAAGAAAAAGGGTGTGGCGGCAGCAATTGCTCTCCGGATTATAAATTAAAGAAGTTGGTAAACCAAACCACCAAATGGTCATCGTCGGCGCCCGTTCGAGGTTCAATTGGGCCTCTCGGCTTTTTTTTTATATTTTTTTTTTTGTTGTGGCCGAGAGCTGTCATGTATAGAAACAATGGATTTACATTTTCTATAGCGCGAAGCTTTTCGAGACGTTATTGATATTCTTGATAGTTGCCCACTATTTCAAGAGCTAAAGGAGTCAAAGAGTATGAGTACAATCGATCGCTATGACTCTCAAGAGAAGCGTTAATGAATATCAATTACAATTATTTTGCTATGGATTATGATGGAGAAGTGGAAGTAGTGATTGAAAAAAAAATATATTAATAAATTATGTTGCTTGACTAATACTCATTAATTTGCTTCGTATATAAGATTGGTCAAGACTCCTAATAACATAATGCAATTTTTATTGTTGGGCTTATATCATCAACTATGATGACAAGCTTCCAAATATGAACACCGCTTTCGTATAATTTTAGCTAAATATTAATTAAAATTAATATTTGCAGAGGAACTTCCTAACGCAAATGTACATCACCTATGTGCAACGCACAAGATACACACAAGTTTACCTTCTACCAGATTCCAACTCATCCAACGACGTAAATGCATTGCCGTTTTCTCGGAGTTGTAAACTCACTGCTTCTACATCCATGGCCTGCATATTAAGTACATTTGTAGTCTGCCCTGCAGTTGCATTAGATCGTGACTCCTCCAGCGCCTGAAAATATGCGTAAGGCCCCCATCCTGAAGTATACACAAAATAACCACATCTTAGGAATCTTATTCACAACGGATAAGTCTACTCCAACAATTATTTACTCTATATATAAAGATCCAACTCTCGAAAAGTAACAAATTAAAGTACCTTCATCACAATATGGAGCTGGGAAAAACTGCAAATAGCAAAAGGCTGAAACAACTAGCCCTGCGACCAAAAATTTATGTATATCCTACTGATGTGAGATTTTGAGATGCATCAAGCTAGCAAGTGATCACACACAAACACTGACCTATAAGAGCTCCAGCAAACACATCCTGCCAATGATGCCAGTAGTCATCTACCCGAGATATGCCAACAAGTGCTGCAGCAAGTAGCGGCAAAATAATGATGCATAATTTTGCCACATGCCCTCTCCGATCAAATACTTTGATTTTGCCTGATAAGTACAGTGATAGAAATCCTAATCCAGCGAAGGACCCTGTTGAGCATTTCTCAATTGAATCAGATCATTTGATAAGGGAAATTTTCAAGCTTCTAATTTCACAGATTTTCGTTTTGAGTTGCTTACATGAAGTGTGACCACTTGGGAAACTTTTGTGTCCTTCCTTTATATCACTATCCTTACCATGACATATTACATCTCCCCACTGATTATAGAACTAAACAAGCGAAAATATAGAAAATAAATAAATAAATAATAAAAATTGTACACACTTGAAAAAATTGAAAAGGAAGGGAACTTACGTCCTTTCCATCAGGAAAGCAACGCCAGAAGAAATCAGGCCGGGGGCGACCAACTGCATTTTTTATTGCATCCGTGATGACAGCAGTAATCAAAACAGAAAACAACAGGCCTGCTCTTCAAAATTAGCAAAATAGATACAAAATCATCAATTAAAATCTTCATCATAATATAACATTTGCTTTCAGAATTCAGATACAAGAATCAATGTATATAGAATTCACCTAAAATGCTGTGGTGTAAATCATAAACATCTCTCCTTCGAATGTAAACAAAAACAAAAATAGCAATGGGCAACAAAACTGCGTACAACTGATCATCAAAGATAAAACAATAACATTAATACTAATCACAGCAGTGAAGAAAAAAAGGGAAAGCTATCTGAACTATGAAGAAATCTTGAACTTACCGGCACAGACCAGGTAGGCACCGTGTTGTCTTTGAAAGGATATTTAAGGTCGTCCATCATATCCTTTCCTACGAAACGGTAAAATGGGTGGATAATGTTTAGAACTATCACTATCACTCCAAGGAGAACTAATATAAGCCAGTCGTGCTTGTGGTTCCTTGCAACTCTTGCTCCATGAGATCTAATGGTGTGTGCTCCGAGATCCACCTCCCTCATTCTGCCCTCTTGCTGAATTCAAACGATCAACCAACTCAGGCCAGTGAAGTTGCAAAGACACCTAATTAGCCTTTATTTATAATATTTAAACATCCAACAAACAGCTGTTTTTATCTGTACACATTGCTCTCTCTTCCACTTACCGCAATATGAACATTTTCTCATGGAAAAAGCACTACCTATGTTGTACTAAGAAAGTATTAGGATAATTTTCCCAATAAACTCTTGAGTTTGCAACCACACGAGGACATGTCAAGGGTCACTTTGCAATTCGTATATAAGGAACACCATAGACCCAAGATACAAATACGCGGATTCTATAAAAAATCTACATTTAATTAGAATTATCTCTAAGTTGGTTGATTAAGCCCCACATCGGTACGATATAATAAGTAATGAGAAACTCCAAGTCAAATTCTCAATCGCGTTCTTCCACCTTTAATTTTGTCCATTATGCTGAACAAATCAACCAACTGATGAGCAAAAGCTGATGGAGATATTAGATATTTATATCTTCACTAACTGTTGAGCCCAAATTATTAGGCTTAGGTGAGCCATCAATTAGTTTCCTGTTTGAAGCATTAAAACCACTTTTTCAATATTTGCCGACACTGATAGTTATTGGTGATGTACAAAGCCAAAAAAATCCCACCAAATCAAACTTCAAACTTCACTCCGATCCTCTTGCTCATATCATACAAATACCTGACACTGTTTTTTTTCCTTCTCACTGCACGTCTCAGAGATGCCATTATAAGGGATAATGAATGAATTAGGCAGACCCAGAAACTTAATAATTTGAAATTGACAAAAACTGGCTTTTACAATTCAGTGGATGACATGACAAATCATTTATTACAGTATATTATATTTAAAAAAATACCCTACTAACCTGAAACCAGCCACGGAGATTCTGAAGAGAAAACCATGATACCAAATTCCTCCACGCCATTGATGAACAAACACAGCGATATATTCTCTACAACAGAAAAAAAAAAATGTTATAGTTCTTCATGTGTATCACTCTTACTCACAAGAAAAGAAGCAGAATCTTTATCTGCAACAGCGAAGAAAGGAAAAGTAAAAGAGTGATAAACAAGACAATTATATGAATTACCAAAGTATAAAAGCAAGAGATGCTTATTTATCAGGTACCTCAAAATTAAGATTTTCTTCAAGGAGAAATCTGGATTTGAAATTTGAAATTAAGAAGGAAAAATGACCCAATAACAAGTTAATTATCTGAGTTTTCCACAGAGCATAGGCTTCCGGCGGCTGTGCAGGATTTGAATTAGAGAGAGAGAGAGAGAGAGAGAGAGAGGGAGACAAAGAAAAGCAGTTTTTGGACTGAAACGAAATGAGATGATTTTTGGCGCCGGACACTTAGATTTTATAGAAAAACATGAATCGTAAAATATTTGGACTACTTTACAACGGCTCTGTTGAAGACTTGAAGTCTCACGCTGTACTTGACGTACCTTTTAACGGCCAATAGCGAGGACCGGTCTGGGGGAACATCGATCTCAGCCCTCGGATTGCTTGACCATTTCTGATTGATTAGGAGCCAGCGCGAGGAAATCTAGGACGACTAAAGAAAAAACGGCAACTTCTAGATAAAAATATAGTATGAACGACGTAGTTTCGGAGGATAGAGAAGAGAATCAATAAGCGCGACGTTTGCAGCGTGTGAAAAGTCTAAAAGCCAGACGATTATAAACGAACGTTCGTTAATAGTGTAGGTGGAACCTATGTGAGAGATGATGCAGCGGCAGCAGGATCAATTTGTCCGCTACGTTTTCTGATTTATAGGATTTTCGCTGGTCAGCCTTTTCGCGTTCGTTTCCAGAAGCCTCTATGAAGAATTACAAGTCCTAGTCTTTCACATGTTCCAGGCAATATCCTCAAAAATACAATACGAATTTTAATAATTTAGCATTTTAACTTCTGAGCTTCATCCCATTTTCGGTTGCTCTAAAAGGTGGGGCCAACGATTGTGTGGTAGGAGTTTCAATGTGAGTTGTTTTGATAAGACTTCTCTTAGACTTGATATTTTTGGGATATAAACTGCTCTTTCATAATTTTATATCGATTATATATAAATATATGTAGATTTATATATTATTAAGGAATTTTTTAAAAATTATTATGTCTTTAGGTTAGATTCAATGATTATGATTTGTGTGAGTTTATCTTTTCACACAAAAAATATCGCTAATTGCAAAATTCATGATTATATTTCTTCAAGGTATGTGGGAGAGGATAAACTCACTTAGGGATTATAGGTTAAGGTTATTTAGATTAGGGTGTTAAATGACTAAATCAAATTAATTTTTAAAAAAGTTAAATTTTATGATATTCAGCTGTTATTTATGTGCAAATTTATAAATCATCAATTAAATTTATAATATATAACTCTTAACTTAATATTATTAAATAATTTGAGATAGTCACTCTGCAGAGTTAGAGATTGAGTTAAAAAAATTATACAAATCTAATGGACCTATAAATAAAGAATTATCAAAAAATTATACAGAACAAATGAATTTAAAAAGAGATTCATACGAAATTAGGCCGTTATAAATTTAGTTCATTAATTTTTTTTTAATTTAAATTTTACTTATTACAAATTTAAATCAAATATTGATAAATTTAGATTTGATTCATTTAACAAACGAATCAAGATCTAATGCTTATTTAAATTGGATTGAGTGAAATTAAATTTTTATTAAATCAAGACTCTGAATAATTTAATTTATTTATATATTTAATGAATAATAATAATCTTCAATAATTATAAGATAAAAAAAATTGAGTATTGTTTAATTTTAAATAATTTATA
Source organism: Manihot esculenta (assembly GCF_001659605.2). Taxonomy (NCBI): domain Eukaryota; kingdom Viridiplantae; phylum Streptophyta; class Magnoliopsida; order Malpighiales; family Euphorbiaceae; genus Manihot; species Manihot esculenta. Next base: position 9,027,388 of record NC_035174.2, on the reverse strand, counting down.
ATATAATTGTTAAGATTTAATGAAACACACAACTTAATTTCTGCCATTTTAATAATAAATAATTTAATTTATGAGATTTCATTATTCTTTTTGTTAAAATTTATTATTAAATTATAATAATGTAAATTTTCAAATTTCATTTTAATCGTTTAGTTTTAATAATTTATAACAATTTATTTCTTTTTAATTAAACATAATTGTATTATAAGAGTCCAATAAGGCAAAATGCATATTTTGGGAATTGTTCAATATCTACTCTCTTATCTCATACTTGATCTGTGAGTAAACCAAGTCCATACACATAATTATTTGCCATTTTTAAAACAAAGAAAATGAAATGCATTGCATATAAAGAAAATTCATGCACTGTTCACGATTTAAGAATTAAAATAATTTAAAAATATTCAAATAAAAATATAAATTATAAAAAAAGAATAAAACTTGAACAAAGAGGAGTATGAAAATGGAAATTGTTAGGCATGAGCATGTGGATTTTAGCCATGTACAGACTGTTGACAAATGTATATTGAGTTGGAATTAAAGCTAATATCTACCAATAATGACAAATTATTGAAATATTAGGTAAGATGTGAATTCATCATCTCATAATTATCCACTTTTTTCTCTTCTTCATTTCTATGATTAGTTGGCTTATTATTTCCACTACCTCTATCTTCTAATTTTAACATTAGTGATAATTTTAACATTAGTGATAGCACATCATATATTCTTTTTTAATTTAAATTTTTAAAATAACATTGATGACCGCTGGATTTCTCTACCCCGGTCAGAGGTCAAGCCCTCGATCACGACCTATCGTTCGGAGGCCCACACGACCCAGTACAAACAAGTTCAACCCGTTCGAACCTTGATACAAGGTCCATATAACCAGGCCGGTCCAGCCCTCACTGCTTCTCAGGCTGATCCTCCTTGGACTCAGTATTATTTCTATCTCCCGGCCCAACCCGGAATTGGGAAGAAGGCCCCACCTTCAGCCTTGTAGACCCATCCACACACGCATGAAGGGAATCAGAGGCCGTTACGCATGAGACAGGTACCGGATATTCTCGTACAATCGTATCAATATGGCAGAGACAGATGGTCCAATAATAATCAGGCCGTTACACGTTACTGGCAGACGATAAAAACAGATAAAAGGATAATAACCCTCCCCTAAGCCTCAAGTTTTTCAATATTTCAAAAATCTCTGTAAAATTCTATTATTTCTGAATTTCAGATCATCAAACATCAATAAAGAAATGTAAAAATGTGTCTAATGAAAAGATAAAATAACAAAATGAATCCACGTATTTGAATAATATTATAATAATTTATTTAAATTATTTTTCTTATAAAATAAAATATATTAAATAAAAAAATTAGTTTTTATAATATAAAAAATTCATTAACTAATTTCTTAATTTTAAAAAATAAATTAAAATTTTTTATAAAATTTTTAAAAATTTAATAATTAATTATTTTATTAATTTTAATTATTAAGTATTGTGAAAAAATTTTAAGAATTAATTAATATATATTTTTATAAAATTGAAAAATTAATTAATGAGTTTTCTTATATTATAAAAATTAAATAGTAAGACTAATTAGTATATTTTTTAATATTTTAAAAATATCTAATATTTTTTTAAAATTAAAAAATTAATTTATAAATTTTTTATACTATAAAAATTAAATAGTAATTTTTTTTTTAAATGATATATTAGACAAGGGCCAAGAGACCCATTGAGGCCCGTACCTATTATTAGGAATCCAAACTAAAGGCCACCATAGAATTTTGCTGAGAAGAGGTGCCTTCTCCAGTTCAATATTTAGGGGTGGTGGTCCAAGCCCAATATTTAAAGGCTCATTCTCAGGTGAACTTGGCTAGGAATTAGTTGAATTATTAATTTTATATTAGATTTAAAAGACGTAATTTTATCTAGTATTAATAATAATAATAATAAAAGATTCCATGGGCACAGAGACGTGGAGATAATAATTGAAGAGCACTGTGTACATAATTGATTGTACTAGCAGGGACCAGTATTGATCTGAAAATAGAAATTTAGAGACCAAAATGGATGAAAATGAAAGAAACAAAGAAAGTTTGTGGCCCTTTTATTTGAATTCAATGCTAAATTTCCAGGGACGACGTGCTTGGAAAGTTGAGATTTTCAAGATCCTGTAATCGAATAAGATTCGCGACAACGATTATGAATTGAAAGGAAGAATGCCATTTGCTTTCTTTTTTAAAAAAAATAAAAAATTCTTTGGTTGACATTAATCTTCAGGTAATATTTATCGTGTAATATTCATTATACCTTTCTTTGTTGAGATTAATACTCAGGTTAATAGAATGGGCCAATGGACAGCCTCTTCCTCTTCCTTTTTAGTCGTTTGCATTTCAAGTTTGAAAATGGATGAGTATTTTTTTGAATGGATGAGTATTTAGATGGTTAAAAAATATTTTAAAAATAATTTTTATTTGATAATCGCCGGACTTTTTATATTTAGAGTGAGATTGGATCCTAAAAAAATGATATAGATTCAAATTTATTATACCGTTCTTAGATAGACCAGCTCAATTATGTGCACTAATTCAGTGACATAAAGTAGGCTGGACTTATCACGGGCGCAAACCCACTTATACAAAATCTAGCTTGGTAACGTAATAAGAGATAGGAGAGTAAATTTAGTTATCTCGCAGTCCTGTCAGTAATCGTATCGAATAAAATTATATGACCGTAGCAGAAATTAATACATTAATATGTACATACAGATCTAAGTGACAGGTGGCACAATAATAATAAAGACGGTTGTGCGTTATTAAAAAATAAAAAATAAAAAATAAAATAAGAGAAACGCTAAGATCACTCGTATGCAGTAAATTTAATTTTTTTAAATATTAGAATATCACTATTATTTTAAAATTTTATAATGAAAGCATATTAAATTTAATTTTAGTATTATTTAAATGGACATATTTAAGAAAGTCATTTTTTTAATGGCAAATCTATTGATAATATCAAGGAAAATTATACGATGTTGATATAAAATATGTATTTTCTTTTTTGAAAAAGGAAATATATTATACAGAAGCTTCAACAATAATCATTAATAAAATCAAAAGATGACAGTATCTCCCAGGTGCAAAATATGGACATGAAAAGAGGTAAAAGTTAGAATTTTTTTATTGAAAATAAGAATTTAAGGTTTCTTATAATTTAATCAATTTTTAATTATTTCACAAAATTAATGTGTTCCTTAGAATTAACAGGATGTAATTAATAATTATCACTTAGAATCCATCCAAGTAAAAAAGATTATTCACATGATCATCTCATCTTAGAAAATTATAGAGAGAGAAAATGAAGGATTCTAGGAATATTTTATTTGTCCAGGAATGGGTAATTTAATTAATTTTCTAATAAATAAAATAGAGAAATTAAAGGAAGTGGTCCCCACTGTATAACTCAGGAAATTACGTCTCTCACTATTTCTGAAGAACAGACTTATTCTTTAATTTTCTTTTTTCTTAAAAGGAAAAAAAAATATTTTGTTAATTTTTTGAAATTATGAATATTAAGTTGATGGCTTTATAAAATAAAGAAAATATATAGATTTCACTAAATTATATTTGAGATAATAACTATTGATATGTTATAGTAAATACTTATAGATTATATCACGCAAAATTAATAAGAGAATATTATATTTATTATATTAATAAATATAAAAAATTTTCATTCATAATTATTAAATTTAATTTATTATTTTACGATATTCACTAAATTTTAATTATTTTAAAAAAATTATTAATATTTAAATAATTATATGATACGATCATTCAGAATAAATTTTTTATTATTTTTTTATAAAACACACGTATATTATATTTTATGTAACTTAAAAACATTTAAAATTAAATTATTTTACTAGAAACTTTAAATCTCTATATGAGATTTAAAAATCTCAAATATACCGTTTTTAACTCAATTTTTTCTAGTTCTCCTATATTAGTCAGTGAAAAATTACCTTATAAATTAAAACTTTAAATTTTTATATAAAATTTAAAAATTTTAAATATTTCATTTTTAGTTCGACTTTTTTTTAATTTCCCTATATTAGCCTGTGAAAAAAGTACCTTACAAATTACATTTTGTATTTTCATCGGTTCTTTTTTTTTTCTTTTTTGTTTTTTTTTTTTTGAGTTGACGGTAAAAGATGGGGTAGTTTAAGTTGGTAACAAAAAAAGCCTAAGCAAGAGTGGAAAAGAAAGTGCTGGATTTTCGCCCATACATAACCGACCGATCATCGGGCCACCAAGTCTGTTGCTAATTGGAAAAAACTGAACAGACACCAAAAACTCAGATACTCAGAAGAAATTTAATGCAGAATGTCAGCAATTGAAATGGGAAGAAGTAAGATAATGCTCAAAAATCTTATGCCTAGAAAGGAACCCAGTAGCAAAAAATTAGTAAGCAACTAAAAATCTTATGCCTAGAAAATAACACATCCAAAAAATTTAAAAACAAGGCAAAATTAGAAAGATAAAAGGGAGAAGAAGTAAATTGCTAAAAATGAAAAATGGTTTACCTGGATTCCAGGGGAATCGAAGCCAAGAACATAGATCTTAGCACCAATTTCACTCAGAATCACTATAGAAAAACAATGATTTAGCGATTGAAATTTTAATCGCTTAAAGAAAAAATTTGGCCACTATAAAAAAAATTTGGTCGTTATTATAGCATGGATTAACCCGAACCATGAGTTAACCCATGGTACTTCAATGCTAAATCACTGCTTTTTTTAGTGTACCATGGGTTAATCCGAAACTCCTCTTTATCATTCAATGAGGTTTCTCATGGTACATAATAGTGAACATGAACTCTTCATACTTGATGATAATCTTTTTAGGATTAACATCAATGAATAGCATGTGAATGGTTAAAGAGAGTGAAGCGGTGGTAGGAAGACCAGTGGTAACGATGATAGGGTTAAACAAAGCAATGTTGGAAGCGGAAATGCCCATATACTAGACTCCAACTTGTTGAAGATCGAACTGAGATTTCTTAGACTTGACTATAAGAATTATGATGAGGAAAATAGAGAGGAAGGAGAAGAGAACGATCATGTCACACGTGCACTTCATCAAAAAATTAATATATTTAAACATAGATAGTTTGTTTAAAATGTGAGTAGAAATTACTCTAATAAACATTTTTAACATATTTCTATTAAATTACGAAAATAACCACCGGTATTAATGTATAAAATTGAAATCTGTTATTGGAAAAAAAAAGTGAGAGAAGAGGGAGTAGGCTGGCGGAGGAGGAGGAGGAGGAAGAGTTTAATTCCTAAAAAGGAGGTTACTTTTGTAAGTTTGACGACATCTGGGAGAACCTAAAGAAGTTAACGGCAACAAGAAATTGTCTGCTGCTCTGTTCTGCCTTGAGGAATTTTGATTTGATTAGCTGTTCCCTAAAGTGGTCCCCATCTCTGTTTCCTTAATGGCTTGCTTCATCCCTGTGGATTCACCTTCTCCATCCCCCTTTTTTCTTATTTGCGGTTTCCTTTTTCAATAATTATTAAAAAACGATAAAAAATAAATTATTTATTTAAAATATAAATTATTTCTGAAAATTATAATTTAAATAGTGATTTAAACGAATAAAATAAAACACCAACAAAAATTATCCTATTCAAAATTAAATACAATTAAAATTATGAATTCATTTCGAAACATATTAAAATTAATCTTAAATTATTCGATGTAATTCATTTTCAATAGTTTTATGTAGATTGAGAAGGAAGAAATACAAGGTTACCTAATAATGATGACGTGGCCTTTGACATTGTTCAGTCCAATGGATAGATTTATTTACAAAAAAAATTATTCACTAATCTAATGTTTAAACGTTTTCTAATTTTGGCTTTTCCATAGACAATTAGGTCGATTAGATTTTTTTTTTTAAATATTCGTTTTTTTTTGTTCATTATTGACCGAAACTAAAATATAATGTAATTTAATATCAACCCTTTTCGATCAATTAGGGTTGGAGAAATGGGAAGGATTGATCTCTCATCGTCAGTATCTAATCCAGATGACCTCTACGTCAAGGCATGATGAAATTATTATTTTTCTATCTTATCCGATCATCCATGAACAAAAATTGGAAAATGACAAAATTGTGGCTGCTCAATTCTATTATTAATTCCTGACTTCAATTAATTTGTTAAACAATTTCAATTAATTTTGATATACTAATTAATTTGAAGTTTAGATTATACTTGGAAAAATTAAATAATAAACATAATTTGAAAATAAAATATTAAATTTGTAACTTATAATTTTAGTATTTTTTTAAAAATTAGGATGAAAGATTGGTTATAAAATTAAATAGACTAATTTTAAAAATATAATTAATAAATTATTTAATTTTATTTGTTGTGGTGAGAAATTTTATTTAGGACAGTATAATCAGTTGTTTTGATTTTAAATTAAACTAAAAATATTATAGGTTGAATTTTAAAAATGTTAAACTATTGAAATATGTTTAAACTGAATCAGACTGATAAATGATTCAATTTGATTATATTAAAATTAAAATTTATAAATTTATTATATTTGAGTTTGAACTGCTGGTAAGATTGGATAAAGAAAGGAGAAAGAAGTTGAATTTGGACAGTTAAGAATCTGAAAAATATTAATCGAATTAAATTAAATATTTTGATTAACTAAACTGTTAAATTAAAATCAATCGATTTGATTCAATTTTTCGATTCGAATCAAAATATGCTTTCCCTCAAATGTAAGAGAACAATTTTACCTATTAGGGTGAGTAGGCTTTACGCAATTGAGGAGATAGACTTTTGTTAGAAATTAAGAAAATTTTGCTCAATACAGTGCAAACGAAAAAGAGAAAAGTTTTGCTTGAAAATGTTTTTATAATTATTTTTAAAATAGATATTTGCTTTTGAATTTAAGAAAATATTATAATTTCAAAAATCTAAAATATTTATATAATATTATTATTAAAGCTGGTTTAAGCATCATCTTTTAAATATGTTAACTAAAATGTTAAAATTAATTAGAAACCAGATTTCATATATTTTTATTATAAAATTTAAAAAATAATTAAATGAATTTTTCAAATAAACTTTAAAAGCACACGATAATAAAAATTATAAATTTGTTGATCATAAACTGTCAAACCCAAAGAAAGTATTTTAATAAATTTTTAAATATTTCTTTAAGTATTAAATTTTAAATTTTATTTATGTAAATGTATGATAAATTTTATTACTTGTTACGCTAAAAGTACCTATGAAAAATTTTATTTTCCAACGCTTAAGTAAATTTAAAATTGAAAAAATTGGTAAAATTACAAATGTAAAAAGCTTTCCTTTTAAAAAGACATATATTATATGACCATTAGTTTTCCTCTAATATATTTTAATTAAATAAATGAATCTCATTATGAAAAATAAATGAGATTTATTTTATTATTTTTAAAATTTATAATTAACTAAATCCACCTAAACAGTAATATTTTAACAGATATAAAAGTATTTTAAAGAAGTTAAATTATTCAACCATATCTCAATTGATATATTTCAACTTGGTAGCGAGTGGTATTTAGTTAAATTGAAAAAATTAATTAAATTGAATTAATTTAAAATTTTAGTTTGATTTTTTATTTATTTCGATTTGATTTAATTTTTAATTTTAAAAATTTTAATTATTTTGATTCGGTTCGATTTTAATTAGAAAAAATCAAAAAAATCAAATCAAACTAATTAGTAATAATAATATATTATTTTTAATAATATAGTGAAATTAAATCATATTAAAATTAAAATATTTCAATTAAATTTTAAAATACTAAAAGTAAAGTGTAAAAAATAAAAAAAATTAATTAAAAATTCAAATCGATCAAATTAAATTAAATCGAATCGAATCAAACCGATTTGATTTAATTTATGATCAAAATCAATTCGGTTCAATTTTCATAAATATTAAAATTTCAGTTTTTGATTTATTTAATTCAATTTGATTTTAAATCAAATCGATCGAATGATTATCTCTAATTTAAATATAACAAAATATTATTTTTTTGAAATAGGGGTTGGGGGTAGGGGTGAGCATTCGGTCGGTTTGGTTCAAAACCGAACCGAACCGAATAAACTGAAAACCGAAATTTTAGTTTTTATGAAAACCGAACCGAACCGATTTTGGTCAGAAACCGAATCGAACCGAACCGGTCTGGTTCGGTTCGGTTCGGTTTGATCGGTTTCGATTTTTAATATTTTTTTAATTTTTTACTCTTTATTTTTAGTATTTTAAAATTTAATTAAAATATTTTAATTTTAATATAATTTAATTTCTCTATATTATTGAAAAAATATATTATTATCCCTAATCGGTTCGGTTCGGTTTTTTTCGGTTTTTTTCTGATCAAAACCGAACCGAACCGAAATAACCGAAATTTCTGAAATTTAAAACCGAACCGAACCGAAATGTATAAAAAACCGAACCAAATTTTCAAATCGGTTCGGTTCGGTCGGTTTTTTCGGTTTGAACCGGATTCTGCTCAGCCCTAGTTGGGGGAGTCGAGTTTTAGACCTTTCAAGACTACAGGATGCACTTTCCACCAGGCTAAATTTTGGAGTGTTACAACAAAATATTATTAAATGTATAAATATGCTAAAAATTTAATAAAGTAAATATAAAAATAAAAAATAAACCACTTTTTCAAAGATATCCTTTGAAATATTATCTTTAGTATAGTTTTTTTTTTTTCCATAGGAAAACTATACAATCTTCTAATCTACTTATAAAAGATTATACCCATTTCAAACTTTGTTTTCACGCTTCAATGATGCTTCAATAATCTGTTGTGAATTTCATGTAAAAATTATATTAATAAATAGTAATATACTAATGTCAGAATAAAAAACCTGGGAAATAACTTTCATATTTTCTAATATTTAAAATAATAAGTAAAATTAGTTAATTTCTAAAATTTAACTATCTTATTTACATTATTATATATAAATTTATTAATATATTTTTAAATATTAATATAAATAAGTAATGATTAAACAATAAATAATAAAATAATATTTTGATATAATTCAAATCTTCACCAACAAAAAATGTATACATGAATAAATAAATAAATAAAAAAGGAGATATTTATCGATGCGAAACCAAGTAATGATTGTCTAAAAAGTTAATGCAGAATAATACGAAATGGAAAAAATGGGAAAAATAAGTTCTCTCAAGAAATCGACAAAGCTACGCAGCCCCAATAACTGGTAGCTTTTTTTACCTATAACGGCTGGAATCATGGGTGAATATTTGGTTGATTTATTTTAAAATCGAATTGAATTGAATAAATTGAAATTTGAAATTTTAGTATTTATAAAAATTAAATTGAATTGAAAATAGAATTAAATTGAATCGGTTTGATTCGATTCGATTTGGTTCGATTTAATTGATTTTGATTTTTAATAATTTTTTTTTATTTTTTACAAATTTTTAATATTTTAAAATTTAATTAAAATATTTTAATCTTAATATAATTTTTCTATATTATTAAAAATAATATATTATTATCACTAAATCGATTTGGTTTGATTTTTTTTGATTTTTTCTGATCAAAATCGAACCGAACTGAAATAACCGAAAATTTTAAAATTAAAAATCAAACCGAACCGAAATAAATAAAAAATTAAATTAAAATTTTAAATTAATTTAATTCGGTCAATTTTTTTTTCTGTAAACCCTAAATAAAATGCCTAATTTTTCCTTTAAGATATTATATTTCCATATTTTCCAGTCTTTTATGTATTTATTTATTTTTATTTTTATTTTAGTTTTCTTAGCCTTGCAGATCAATAATGTAGCGTCCCATGTCGAGATTTATAAAAATTCATAATTATATATAATAGTTATTTATAAACTATTAAATAAAATTAAATAATTTACATAAATTATTAATTTAAATAATCTAAATTAATCATTTGAATCAAATAAAAAATAAATTCAATAATTATTTAAATCAATTTGGTCCAATGTATTTTATAATTTATTTAATTTAAATCATAAAATTTTCTACACGTAATTTTAAAAAATCAAACGAATTTAAAGAGCTTGCTAATAAGAATCATATTGTTTTGATTTTATCAAATTTAACCCACTTAAAGAAAAAGAAAAAAATGTAAATATCATGTAACTATATAAATCAATAAATAAAAATTATTTCATCGATTATTTATTTTAATACCAATAAATATAAAAAAGAAATTTTAAATATAAAAATAAAATTTTGTTCTAAAATATTTAATGATTTGTAAACAAAAAATAAAAGATATTAAAAATATTTATTAAAATAAAATATATTAATTTTTGAAAACAAAAACAAAAGAAGCATATAACACATTTTCATAACTATAATTGGGAAAATACTGAAATTTATTTTTCATGTTAAATTGGGTTTATAGATTTCATATGAATATAAATCTATCGATGCATCAAATTTATAGAAATAAATAATATTTCAATTAATGTTAATGCTGAAATTAATAATCATTCATCTATAATTAAAAAAAAACACTTTTTCATCGCTATTTTTCAATTTAAATTTAAATATTATTTTTTAATGATTTTTATTTATTAATTTAGATTTTTTTATACTGAAATGATTTTCTCTTTTAGTGTTTAATGATATTATTTTAAAAATATCATTCAAAAAAATTAAAGATATAATTGTAAAAAATATAAAATTGAGATTTTTGTAGATATTTTTTCTTTAAATTATAATAATATTGTAATAAATTAAAATATATATAAATTTTAAATTAAAAAACTAAACTGTATACCTAATTAAATTTAAGAGATTATATTATTTTAAATGAAAATATATACATATAATTGTAAAAATATTACATACTATATTTAAACTAAAAAAATAAAAAGATAATATAGAATTAAGACTAAAATGTGAAAATTAAGTGTAAAATAGTTATTATTTTCAAATCAACTAAAAACTAAACAAATTGAATTAAGTATCAAGATCAATCCAATATTCTGATTTTATATTTTTATTCAAATATTTAAATTTTAAATAAATTGACCCAATATTTATATCTGAGTAATTTTAATTAATTTTTAAAATTAAAATTAAAGATAAATAATCTAATGGTTAAACATGTATTTGACACTTTAACTATGATGAATTTTATTTTACAGTAATAATTATAAATATTTTATAATATATATTATTTAATTTAAAATAGTAGTATTTATAAAATAATTAAAAATAATATATTTATTGTAAAATTTTTATAGTTATTAATATAAAATAAAATTTATTTATTATAAAAACTATCACACGTATATTTAACTGTTAAATTATTATTATTTTTAAAATTAAATATATCATTTAATTATATATAAGTATGAGTTAATATTATTTTTATATATAAAATTAATTATTTAAAAAATAATAAAATATTATATGAATTCTTATATTTCAATATTTAAAAATTGATTAAAATTAATATTGAATTGATTAAAATAAATTTTAAATATTTGAATTAAAATATAAAAAATATAAAAATTAAATTTTTTTCAATCATTTTATCATTAATTTATATAAATAATAATAATAATAATAATACATATCACATATTAGTTAGACTATTAATAAAATATAAAAATTAAGTTAATTAAATTAAAATTAAAAAAATTGAATTAAAATATAAATATATAAATATTAAGCTTTTTTAAATTAATTAACTTTTTAAAATTATAAAAAAGAGATCGATTTACGTTAAGGGAGCATGCATATCAAAGTAGGGAATAATTCCCTTACCGGTTACATTTTCATTTGTTTTGTAGTTATCTTTTTTTTTTTTTTTTCGAATGTTTTGTAGTTATCTCACCAAATCCAATTGGACTATATGATTATGCGCATCCAGAGACCAGAGACGTTACTATAACTTTACAGCGCACTGCATCCTCTACAACAGAGACTATAATACATGGACGCCGCCTGCCAATTGCATTTCTTCACGATCTCCACGCTCCGTGGCTCTCGCTTTTTTTTTTTCTTTTATTTCTATATCCTGTGGGCGTGTGCGTGCCGGCCCAAGTTGCGGCTAAGACAACGTTTGACAGACTGTCTATTTAGCGTTGCGGTTCTGAAATTAAATAATTTTTAAAAAATATTATAATTTTAATGTTATTCAAAAATAATAAAAAATTGAAAGTATATTAAAATTTTAATTTTAAATTAAATTTGAAATTTTCTTAATTGATAAGATATAATTTTGCTGTGCGAAAACGCGTCTTCTAAAGTGATTTCCATCTTTGATAGTGTACTATTGGTTGCTAAGTTTTGAAGTTCTACCACCTTTCTCTTTCGCTTTTTTTTTTTTTTTTTTTTTAAATAAAAAAATAAAATATAATAAAACTTTAATTTAAAGGCAATCATTATCTTGATGAGATTATAATTAAATTTAAAAAAGGTAAGATACGCAATGAGAAGATAAACTTTGTTTCTTTCCTTATCCATCTTGGAATATTATCATTAAATATATTTTTAAAATTTTAATTCAGCAATTTCAATAAGCGTTTAGCAATAAATTTTTAACAGATTGGAGTGATAAAATTTTAGATGGAATTAATTATATATTTAAAATAATACTTAATATTTTATTTTTTGAAATGATGATTGAGAGTTAGAGGGGTAAAATTTGAAATCTCTTAAATTTATTTAAATATATTTATCATTATATTAAAATTACAAATATACTCAGTATTTTATTTATAATTAATAATTTTATAAAAATGTAATTCAATTTATTTGTGTTTTACCAATTAGCTTTTCATAAGAATTTATTTAATTATTAAATATTAAAATTTTCAGATATACTAAATTAATAATTAACTAACAAACACTAATATAACAATATGAAAATATACACAAATTTGTTTAATCTCTCTAGTTAATTTGATGACGTTATAAACAAGAAATTTTAGTGCACAAACAAAACATTATTTAATTATTTTTTACTTAAACATAAATTGGAAACAATAATAATTTAATTATGTTTTCTTAATTTGAGAGAAAAGTAAGAGGAAAAGTATTTTAAATCACACATTTATCTTATAATTTATAATTTAAAAAATATAATTCTAATTACCATTCATAAAATAACTTCTCCTTCATTTATATTTCTCTCTTTATATAAAAAGGGGAAACTTATTATATATATAAATTCTTATTTATATTTTTGTCTTCCAGTTGAATTATTGCATTAAAATAATAGATTTACTTGATAGAATGTTTTTTAAGTATGATTTTAACTTTTTTAAAACTTTTAATTTTTTTAACTCGCTGAATTAATGAATTGAAGATTTTAATTTTTTATTTTTCATTACTTCAGGTCATTATATATATATATATATATATGATTTATTTAAATACATTATTTTATTTAATTGTTATATTAAATAAATGTAAACATTTAGCAACAACTTAAAACAAGTACTTTTCAAAAATGATAAAATATATAGAAATAATTAAAATTTTTTTACCACAACTTTTAACATTCAGATTGAGATCGAATTTTATAAAAAAAGATAGATTTAAAATTTGTTATAGTCCACTAAACAGATTAACCCATCAACATATTATTTAATCTGCGACTAAAGTAAATTAAAGTCCAACTCATTTGATGTGATGGGAAGAGAGTAAGAAAAAATGTCTAATTATATACTGAAAAAATAAATAAATGGCCATCTGATAAATATATCATCACTTATGATTGAATTGAAATAAGATGGCGATTATATAATAATATAATAATTATGTATCACTAAAAAATAATAGAAAAATAAATAAGGGGGAGTCTAACCTTATGTACTAAATTTTTCCACACAAGAAATTATTATTTTTTTTTATGAATATCATATCATCACTTATCATTTTTTTATCAATTATAATTAATAATTTTTATTTTTTTCTAATTTAATATAATTTCAAAAGTCAGCGTTAATTACAATCAATAATTTAGTTTGAAATATAAATTTTATTAGCATGAATAGTTTAGTGAGTATATATATAGTTTTTTTAAAAACTGTTGGTCAATGTTATTATTTTTTATATTGATTAGACTATATATATTAATAAAATTTATGTTTCAATTAAATTTTTAATTATAATTAATATTAATTTTTGATATTAAATTAAATTAGATAAAATTAAAATATTGATTATAATTAATAAATGCCAAATTTTTTTTACTATTTATATCACTCTTGCCTTAAAAGAAGGACAATTCTTCAAGAAGGATTAATCCAAAACTCAATCTCAAAAGAAGAGGAAAACCAATCCCTCTTTCTTTTGTTTTCTCCAATTGTCCTAGGTGAGGCGTTTTTTCTTTTCCAAGAACTTAGGCCATTTTGGCTGATTAGCCACTTTTTTTTTTTTATTTTTTTAAATTTTTATCTTTTAGTATTCTTATAATTTTACTAAGTACTTTATTTTGTTGTATTAGTATTATTGATTCGATTTAAATAAAAAAAATTAAATACATTCGATTAATTTAAAATTTTAATTTAATTTTTTAATTTAATTTATTATTTTTATTATAAAAATTTTAATTATTTTAATTAAGTTTGATTTTGATAAAATCGAATTAAATCGATTAATAATAATAATATATTATTTTGTATAATATAAGGAGATTAAATTATAATTAAATTTTAAAATATTAAACTAAAATATAAAAAATAAAAAGTTTATTAAAAAGTTTAATCGATGAAACTGAATTGAATCAAAATGATTTAATTCAAATAAATTTATGATAAAAATTGATTCGAATTTTATAAGTTTAAAGGTAACTAATTGGTGCAAAAATTGAGTCTTGCTAACGAGGATAGAAGAAACTCAGTGAAGCAAGGGATAACTCCTCGAACATGAAGTCCAAGAATTTCATCAGATTTACCTCTTTTCCCTCTGACATCTGGCAAAGTAGAATAATTGTTTTTGTTAGAGCTATAATCGTCATTACCATTAGTGCATTTATTGTTTGAATTGGATTATATAATCAAAGCTTTTACTTGTGGTTTTCATGAAAGAATTGGAAAATTAAAGATGACAATTAGAAGAAGTACCAGTTAAATATTCAAGCGTTACTTTGACTTTCAGATATAAAGGACGTAAAGTATTTCACTCGGTGATATTGAAAATTGTAATTAATAGGCAACAAAGAGGGAGAAATATGAAAGATCAAGAAGGGCAAGGGTATTCTAGTGATTTGATGGCCAATCCACGTCTACCCAAATGATGCACATTGTGGTTAAGGTCGTTAGTTCTAACTTTGACACTTTTTTTTTTTTAACTTTTCTTTTGTTTTTCATATAATTTCCATTATTTTGCTTTAAGTATTATTAGCTCTATCTTTTTCATATCTTATTTTGTATATAATATATGAAAAATATGATTTTATTTTGTAAAAAGTTAGATTTTTTATTTAGAAAATATGATTTTCAAGCATAGGATTAGAAGTAAAAGTAAAAATAAAAATGATAAAAAAAATAGTGAAAAAGTGAGACCCATGTTTCCCCCCAACTGGAGCCAATCAGTAAACGAGCTGTCAACACCATCTGACCGTACACTGTTTTCTTTTTATTTTTATTTTTTATTTCTTTACCTCCAGGCCCGTAATCCATCTCTCCACACCCCTCACCTGATTCCTCTCCTTCCTTCTATTAAATTATATTAAACAAATAAAAATTTTCATTAATATTCATTTAAATAATTTTCGATTACTTTTTTTTAAAAAAATATTTAACCAGCTGGAGCTGGAGGTGAGAGTTGAGACCATAGACCAGGTGTGGAGTACCTATAAGAGCGTCGAAGTCCCAGCACGCCATCCTCCCCTTTCCTTTCTTTCCCTATCGTCCGCCCCAAGTCCACCTCCCTCCATGGATCCGCCGCCCGCTCAACCCCCGCCTGCTCCGCCCCTTTCCACTGCCACCACTAGTGCCGCCACCACGACCGCCGCCACCGCCTCCGCCTTGCCCTCTCACCTCCCTACCAATAATTCCGCCGCAACCTATCCCGAGTCCATCGACTCCTCTCCACGCTCCCGCAACACAGATTCTTACTTCGATGACCCGCCTCCACTCGCCTCAAAGCTCCGCCTTATGTGTTCCTACGGTGGCCACATCGTGCCTCGACCGCACGACAAGTCTTTATGCTACGTCGGCGGCGATACCCGCATCGTTGTTGTGGACCGCCACACTAATCTATCTTCTCTCTCATCTCGACTTTCGAATACCCTGCTCAACGGCCGTCCTTTCACTCTCAAGTATCAGCTTCCCAGTGAGGACTTGGATTCCCTTATTTCGGTGACTACCGATGAGGATTTGGAAAACATGATTGATGAGTATGATCGGACTAATAATAACGCTGCCAATTCTTCTAAACCATCGAGGCTGCGTTTGTTTCTATTCCCGTTGAAGCCGGAATCCTCGCAGTCTATTGGGCCGATTTTGGAAAATAGTGCCAAGTCCGAAGACTGGTTTTTCAATGCGTTGAATGGGGCTACTGGGTTGTTGAATAGAGGATTTTCTGATTCAGCTTCGGTCAATTGCTTGCTGGGACTCGATGATGATGGCCTAAATGGGAATAACAATCTTGATGTGGTTGGTGGTGGTGGTGGTGGTGTTAGAGATGTGGAGGGGTCGCAGAAGAATGCGAAGCAAGGTCAGGATGTCCATTCTGTGCCGGATTCTCCGATGTTGGAGACTACGTCATCATTTGGGTCTACTTCTTCTTCGCCTTCACTTGCGAATCTGCCTCCAATAAGAGTCCATGTTGAGGATGGTGGAGGTGGAGGGGTTAGAGGGATGCAGGATCAGAAGGTGGTTGGTATTGAGGAGCAGTTTGCTCAGATAACTGTTGGTGGTGGTAGTGGAGTTGTTGGTCAGAAGCAAGATGAGGGTTTTATGGTTCTGTC
Source organism: Manihot esculenta (assembly GCF_001659605.2). Lineage (NCBI taxonomy): Eukaryota > Viridiplantae > Streptophyta > Magnoliopsida > Malpighiales > Euphorbiaceae > Manihot > Manihot esculenta. The sequence goes on along the minus strand of NC_035174.2, from coordinate 9,010,348 downwards.
ATCGCCGCCGCCAATGCCGGTTTCTATTACTGTTTCGGGTGTGCCCGTAGGCTCTCCGGTGGTGGTTGGTGAGTATCAAAATCGGGTTATTTCCGACGATGAGAGATCGGACCATGGGGTTCCAGTTGGTTATAGAAAGCCGCCGCCACCTCAAACACAGCCACAGGCACTGGCACCTCAGACACAACAGAAGTCAAGTGGTGGTGGTAGCGGCGGAGCTTTTGATTTACCTTCTCCAGATTCAGTTTCGAGGTGCATAAACAGAACTCCTCCACATTTTATGCGTTTAATATATTAAAATTGAATGATATATTGCATTGTTCGCATGGTTGTATAAAAATGATCAGAATTTGAATTGGGTTCTTGGTGTTTGTTTTAATGTTTCAGTGATAGTAGCCTCAGCAGTGCTGTAAATCGACAAAAACCCATGATTTATCAAGATCAGGTTATGCAAATCCAATCTGGAATCAGCAGGGTTCCTGCTAATCCTGTTGATCCGAAGCTCAATATCTCTGATCCAAATCCTCGGATTCAGATGCAACATCAGGTTCAGGATTCTGGATATGTATTGCAACCCCAATTTGAACAGCAGCAACAACAACCCCAACAATTCATACATGCGGGGGCTCATTACCTTCAACATCACCCCACAGGGGGGATGCCTATCTCAGCATATTACCCTGTATACACTCCCCAGCAGCAACACCAGTACCCAGTGTACTATATACCAGCAAGGCAAACCCAGGCTTATAATATGCCCTTGCAACAATCTAATATCAATGAACCCTCACCTACTGTTCCTTCTAACAGGCCCCAAACGCCTCCCAATCCCACCATGGGGCCTGCTCCGGCAACTTATAATCCCATGAGAAATGCTCCTGTTGCTAAACCTGAAATGGCCAATGCGGGCATGTATAGAACAGCAGCTAGTGGTGCGCCACAATTAGTTCAAGTCCCTTCTAGCCAGCATCAACAGCAGTATGTTGGCTACTCTCAGTCTGTTGCTCCTACTTCCTCTGGTCCTGCTAATTATGCTTATGAGTTTGCAGACCCTGCTCATGCCCAGATATACTATACTCAGCCTCTTGCACCCTCTATGTCTTCTCATTACCAAACTATGACTGCAGCTGCTGCTGTAGTGTTGCCAGAAACTTCTGCTCAGCTTCCCACTGACAACATCAAGCAGCAGATAAGAACTTCACAGCCAATTTAAGCCCATCAACAAAGGAGATGAAGAAACAATTTTGAAAGAATGGTGTGGTTTATATATTCAAATTTTCTTTTTAGCATCTGTGTTTCTATTGGTATTGGTTTGTGGCTTTGCATTTGTGGTAGATAATAAGAAACTCTGCTTATCTTTGTCACTTCTTGTATGTCATATTGTTAATGTCATAGGAAATGAAAACAGTCTGGGAGTATACTGTAAAAGGTCAAACTTCATAATTGTGTGCTGTGCAGTTCATATTATCAGTTACTGAATAAATGTTTTGAAAAGTGGTAAGAGCTTTAATTAAACGTGTCTCAGTTGATCCATGAGGTATCTGATTCTCATTGTCTATATTTTGGTAAATTCTTGCTAGACCCTTCAATGTAATTATCAATAGAATATTGTCTGATTTATGTCTGATTCTACCAGAGGCAACCCGTTGTTTAACCATTTTAAAGTTGTTTGGAAAGATGCAAGATGTTTCACACTGTATCTCTTTTATTTAGTCGGTAGATATTTATGTTTCACTTTTTTTAAAAAAAAATTTTCACCTCAACAGTGTTGGTATAATTCTATTATTTATAGTATTAACTCACTTTTGTACGGGATATTTAGAAGAAAATGATTCATCTAATGCATATCTAGTGCTTAGCTTTCAGCTGCTAATAAAAAATTTGTATCTTCACCCGATCATCTTTTCCTATGCTTAGGTAGGACTCCTCTTGCCAAACTTTGAGGCCGAGGGACTGATGCGTGAAGTTACAAGCAACTCTGGATTGATAGAATATGATACTAAGTTACATGTCTCGAAGTAGGGGACTCGATTCATAGTATGAAACCGCACCCATAATTTCATTCTTTGAAATTGACATTAACGTTATCAAAACTCTACATTCTTTGAATTATATCTACCGTTTGGATTGTAGTGAATCCATTAAGCTTAGAAGGAGAAAAATTAAGTTTGTGTTTAAGAAAAAACAAGTACAAAATTCAATTTTTTTTTCCGTGAAATCCAAAATCCATGCATAAAAAAGGAGGCAGCACGTTAGAGCGACAAATCTCGTGCGAGTCTGCGAACTGCCAGGGCCACAGCGCATTAGATTCTCTGTGTTTTCTTATTATTATGGGATGGATTAGCTGTTAAACCAGGTTCTGCAACGTCCAAGGTTTTGCGTTTGTGTTTTCGAGATGGGAAAGATTGTAATAAGTAAATTAGGCGAAACCCAAATACGTGTTTAGCAGACTTTTATTTGTCGCCACCTTCTAAAGCTGCTGTTGCCTTATTGTGCAACCTTAATTTCTTAGATTAAGCAAAGGACTCGATGCTGATAATGACTCCATTCCACGCCACCCATTACATTTCTCTTTCTTACCCAAATTTCAGTGAACAAGGATTCATGTTCACAATGTGATAACCTTTTATAATCTTCGTAATTGATCCACGACCATTGATGTGGTATTCCGGAATCCACACCCAGATCTTCTTTTTTTTATTTATTTTTTCTTTTTTCTTTTTTCAAGTATTTAGATTTGACATTCTCAACATTCAACGTTCAAAACCAGAGGTGGTCATGTCTAGGCGTGCTTTTGAGAATGAACACTAAAAGCCATGACTCAAGCCTGCGCCTACAATGGTCATTGTCATGCGTAAATCCGAGGCAAGCTTGCCGTTTTTCTTTGATTAATATACTCAATTATCAGTTATAAAATATGATAATTTTATGATTAATAAGGGACTAAATTATTTTCAATTAAATCAATTTAGACCACATGTATTAATTTATTAACAAATTTTAAATTAAAAAAATAAAATTTTCTCATATGGAACCTGATTCTAATACATAATTTTTAACATATCTCAAAGCTGTTAATAATTTACCCATAATAATATAACCCAGAATGATCGAAAGCTTCATGATAAGCACACCACGACTACCATCTCTTTGCCTGTCTCACTCAATTGCAAGGGCTGCCTCCTAAGCTCTGTCAGCTCTATGCATTAGATTATGGGTCTGTTTGACATTACTTTGAGAAAAATATTTTTTTAAAAAAATATTATTTAAAAAATATTAAAAAGTAATTTAAAATATTTTTAATAAAAACACCAAAATAACAAAATAATTTTTTCTAAATTGATTTTTTTCAATAACATTTAAAATGATTTTTTATTTTGAAAAATACTTTTCTAGCCATCAAACTCAATGCCAAATAGACTCTAAGACCTAGACTTCTAGAATTGCATGGTATAAAGAAGCAGCCTGTCTGCCCACCAACGGGGCCACAGAGAGACATCTAGTCTCAAACAGCTGCTGGCTTTTTCTAAATGCAAATTCATGATTGTTGATTTTAAGGTATTGGTCTATTCGTCTCAAATATAAAATTAAGATAGTGGGACTTAATAATTAGAATTAGCTACCCAAGTCAATTGAAATGATCTAATATAGATAAACATGTCAAGAAGATATTTGTCAAGTTGATTCAAAAGAGAGGTGGTGAGGAGATGAGAAAAAGTTGTTAACTAATGGATGCACTACAAAATCGCTTATAGATTGTACAAATTTGTTTGTGTGATTAATTAACAATCACCTCGAACACTCTCACACAATGATCAGCTCCGCAAGAAGCTAGTTGCAAGCTCTTGAAATCTTCAATCTTTTCGTGGTTTCTCCAAGACAGACGGTTCACAGAAGAAACATGGCACATGTAAGGATCAAGCCGTATGGAGAGTGTAGCAGCTGCCGCAGGCATTGCTTCCTCTGATCTTCTGATTGTGAGACTCCACAGTTCAATGAGTCCATCTTCCATTCCAACTGCTAGAAACCCGAGATTTCTTTGACGATCAATTCCGACCCAAGAAAGGGCAGTGACGCTGCTTTTGAATTGTGGCAAAGTCATCAACTGTTTAACTGAAGATTCTCTCTCTACGGCCCAGATTTTCACTGTCTTGTCCCTTGAGCCAGTTGCAAATTCATGACTAAATGGATTCCAAGAACATGACCATATAATTCTTTTGTGCGCCTCCTGCCTTGCTAGAAGCTGATAACCAACCTCATCCTCTCCTATAAAAATATTAGAAAGGAAAAAGGAAAAATGAGTGCTCAATGATTGATTTGGAAGTTTCAGTGTTAAAAAGGAAAAATGAGTGCTCAATGATTGATTTGGAAGTTTCAGTGTTCACGGCACATTTGGCTAATTGATAGTGACATGATAATTAATCAACCTTGTCCATTTACTCATCAAGGATAATTAGTTCTATATATTGCCAAATGGGAAAAACAGATTGAAATAGCTAAAATAATAATGCCCTATTTTTGGGATACAAACTTTGAAAAAGAATTATGTGGGGGGCTGGAAGATACAATTATACAAATAATCCATGAATGGCAGAAACGATATTATCCTTGCAGATAAAGAATTGTGGTGCCGTTGGTGTTGAAAGTTCAGCAGCTACTACAAGATTCTATGCTTTCAGTTTGTCCTTCAGACTTAGAAATAAAATTACAACAAATAGTTCATTCTTACCATCAACTTTCCTGTAAAATCTCCTTAACCACATAAATGCAAAATCCCATATATTATAATCCCTAATCATCTCAAACCCAGCAGTCTGACAGATCCAATTCCAATCCAATAATCAATTCATTTTCTGGGGAGCAGGACAACTAGCAGAATTTAGTTCCTCAGAAGTTCTCTTTTCTTATTTATATATATGTATCTTCATTTTATTTTTTTCAACAAGAAGATTCAATATGCTAGGCATGATATAATTTCGGATAAAAAGGCACAAGACTTAGGAAGCAGCATAAATGCACATTAAGAAGTACCTGTTCTTTGGATTGTAAAAATGGAGAACTGACGATCTCTTGAGACGGCCAAAAGCATACTGTCATCATGGGAGAACTCCATCTGAGTCACTGTTAAGCTATGAGACTGAAGGCGACCAACTCCTTTCCATGAACCCACTTGCCATAGCCATATTTCTGCTACTGCTGCTGATTGGGCCTGCAAGATATATAGTCATCAGCAACAATTTACAAATTCCATATATATCCCAACTGGAGCAAGTATTGGGTTGCCTGAAAAATAAAAAATTTTAAGAAACCAAATGATAGAACATTAAAATACAACTCCAACACACATTCCAGTTTTAATAGAGTTTCCTGGCTCACCATAATATGAACCATAGATGCAAGAAATGTTATTTTGCAGAACCAGTGATAATAAAATCCTAACACGGTTATTTTTTGCAACAATGTAAACACCTCTAAAATGTATACTTAGTATCTCATAAATAACTTATCATTCACTTCCCAAATACGGTTTACAGCAGAAAACATAATACTTCAACAACAATAACATATTAACATCCAAAGCTGCATAAAAAACAGAGCAATTCGACTTTAAAGACTCTTTGTTCCTAATTAGTCAAACCAAAGGATGATGAAATATTGAATGTAACAAAAAAAAGCAGATAGTAATAACAGGGGCATTGTAGTTGAGTCATCCAAACATTCAAATGAATTAGCCATACGGTATAGCAAGGCAAACATACCTTACATGATGAAGCCACAAGCTTCCCCTCATGATCACAGCATAAAGAAAACAACTCATTTCCATGACCATAAAGTTTGTGAGACTCTGGCCACAGTGTATTGTATGCCAGTTGATCTTCAATTGGAGGTTCCGTCAACACAACTGGAACCGCATCAGGAACGCTTTCAAGGGTGTCAAGACCATCATTTCTGTTTCTGTCTAGAGTCTCATGTACAGCTACAAAAGAAAATCACTAATTGAATTAAATAAAGCAGGCCCAATGGGATAAATGTGCATCTCCTATAGATTGGATCAGATGTGTGAAACTACATCAACAAAGCAGTGTATATCCCTGACAAAATATACTAAGACAACTTAAACCAATAGTGGATCAGATGTTTGACAAAACCACCTCAACTAGCAGAAGCAAATAGCACCTGAAGCTAAAGGTTGCAAATGGATGGGAAGAAAACGATTGTGTACCTTTGTGGGAGGAAATGATCAATCTGCCTATTCATGGCTCATTAGAAAATTATGATGGATACTCATATCTATCTATTTCAAGTCTACCCTAACCCTATCCATTACCTGGTTATTGAGAAATTTAATATACGCCTTAGTTGATCCATTATCCATACCTAGACCTGATCAAATCCATGATGGAATCCCACCCTTTTAAGGTTAGAACTTTTTAGAAATTTACCATTATTTTGCTACTTGTAAGAATGTTATTATCATGATACAAATTTACCTACTGGTAAAACAAAGCATCAATCATAATATTTAGTAAAAAAGGCGAATCAAATAAGTAGGGAAGACAAACAATACAGGGAAAAAGGATATGATACTAATAGGCATATGTGTGATGAAATGTAGACAAAAAGGCAATATAAACTCAATAATATCATTACTAGAGGGAAAAAAGGAGAAGCAGGAAGATGGCAATGTGCATTATAAAATCTGTTAGAGAACTGATAATGGAATTGTGTGCTTTGCAACTTCTAATATAGGTATCTACAGGGGTTTTAAGTGTTGAAAATTAAAAGAAATAATAATAAATATTGTAATGCAAAGAGAGAGAGAGACTCACACTGCACATAAATAGGTTTTTGTGACAGACCAAGAGCAGACATATTTGCACCCAAAACCTGAACATCTACTTGGAGGTCTTCAGGAAAACTAGATGTTGGAGAAGTGGCATGATTCAACGTCTTCAAAAAAGACAAAGGAGCTTCAAAAACTCTGGAAACTTTCTCATCTGCTCCACTAATAAACCGATGGTTTCCCTTTCCTTGGATGATGGACACACAGTTCACGTCATGGCCATGAATTTGAGGGCGAGCAATTTCATGCCAGGATTCCCTATTTGGAGATGAAGCTTCATTTTTCCATGGGGCAAACATACGAGTTGTCTGGATGAAAGATTAAGACATCAATAATGACCATTTCATATGTTAAGTTTAAGACATAAGCTGCTCAAAATCACATTTGTTTATTTGTTTCATTCAGACTATTTCCACTTTCTATCATTACTGTCCAGAAGGCTTTTTTAGTTTTCTTCAGACGGTTTCTTAGCCCTGTTTGGCATTGTAGTTCAGGGGTTAAAAAGCACTTTTCAAGAATAAGCACGTAGATGTTAAAATTTGGAAAAAGTGTATTGTTATTTTAGTTTCCTTATGACTAAAACATGTTAAGTTTAGCTTTACATCAATCCTTAATGTTCTCTAACTAATATATTTGGAAAGTGTTTTTCCAAAAAGCAGCTCCAATATCAATACTAAATCCACTCTAAGAAATTTCACTGAGAAGAATGCATAAAACTGCAAGGATAAGAATTGGTGTTAATTGAGAAGTTTGTTTAGTAATTTAAGCACAATCACAGAGGGAAAACCCCAAAAATATACTAACTGACAGATACGGACCAACTTTTTAGCATGTTCAATAGATTATTGATTTATAATATAGGCCTCCTATATACTTTAATAGAACAAACCTTAAAACCATGCATGGCTACAGGAGATTAGGGGAAGGGATAGAAAGGGGCAGAAAAATGTTCACCTTATTGTGTTTGGAACGCTAAAAATAAATAGGAAAGGGAAGGAAGGGAAAATCTTTTTATCTTGTTGTATCATGAAAGGGCAAATAAATTTTTTTTTATTAATTGGTTTTAAATTTTTAATTAATCAATAAGGATAAAAGAGGTAAGAACACAGACTTTTTTCTCCCTCAAAAGATTTTTCCAACCCCAATCAGGGTGTAACAAATTTCAACTCCTACAAGGGGAATGAATGGGAATAAAACCTTCCATCCCCCTTCCCCTTCTTAAAAAATAAAGATGCCACACAAGATAACATGTGAATTCTCCTCCTCCTCTTTTCTTAAATTCTAGCCATGTCAAATTAATAAATTTGTATGTCTCCTCGCATTTTTACCATATTAAGATTTAACATAAGAATTCTATTTATATCCATCATGCTCAACTTTTCACTTTGTACAGTTCATAGGTATTTAACCCACTCATAATCATCAGTAGAAATTACAAGGACATTTCTCACGGTTGATAAATAATGATGAATTGATCTCACAAAAAGTTGAATGGTGAAAAAGAATCTGTAATTCTATACAGTTGATCCCAACTAATTTGGGATTAAGATTTGGCTGTTGTTGTTGTAACTTGTAAGGTTAACAAACATATAAAATAAAAAATAAAAGATATTTCGAGCCTCATCCTTTAAGGGTTTAACTACACTCAGAAACATAAACCTATAATTAGATATTTCACAGATGAAAAGCCCATGACTTGATATGAGAAAAATCTCACCTGGTCATGACTAACTGATAACATGAATTCACTAGACTTCGCCCAAGCAATGTCCGTCACTCCAGCAAAGTGCCCAGATGGAACCTTTTGTGGTTGCCAATTATCCATGTCGACACCAACATTTTTCCACATATGGAAAGCCCCACCATATCCATGTGCTAAAATTGATTTTCCATCTGAGCTCCAGTGACCCCCATAAAACCCTAGAGCAGAATGACTCAACTCCCCAACAGTGACAACATTCATCCAGATACCAGTTTTCCTTTCGGGTTGCCAGATCATCATGGTCTTGTCCATTGAAGCAGATAAAATGCTTTGAGGTTGATGATAGGTAGTTCCTTCAGCAGATGCAGTTGAAGGGGGTTGCCACTCTACTGAGTATACCCAATCCTCATGTCCAATTAGAAGAGATTCTAATGATATTTGATAAGAGGATGAGCCAGAAACGAGTACAGGACCTTCAATATAAGATGCTAAACTTATTTCCTCTTTCTTGTATGTGCCCTCATTACTGGCTATTGAACCTCGTAAAGTCATCTTCCATATGCGTATGCCTTTGTCTTGAGACGAACTTACTAGCAGAATGCTATTTGCTTCACCATCCATAAATATAGGTAACGAGAAGTCCAAACTCCGGATCCAATCAGTATGTGCTTTCAACTCACAAGCCCGAATAAACTACATATAAACATAAACAGTGCCATTACATTTTAGCAGCCAGCAGAAAGAAATATAAGAAACTACAGATAACTATGGAAATTCAAGTTAGTACCTTTCCAGTCCTCTCTCCACAGTAAAGATGAACCTTGCTATCCAGTCCCCCCATTGCAAGGACTATACCCCCAGAACTTCCAGGTAGTTCTGCCAATGACAGAGCCACCATAGGCTTTGAACCAACAAAGAGGGTCTCTAGACATGATAATTTGCATTCACCTAACACAATCAGGGGTTATCATCAAAACTTACCTGTTCAAAACTTTTATGTGAAACCCAGAATAACATATAAAATATAAATGCTGAATATTTCCAAATATTGGTCATGCTAGATATGCCTTATTGAATCCAAGCACCAGCCTGTAGCTTGATTTCACTCTGCATTTAGGTTCAAACACAGCTTAACCAAAACTTAAGGGAAGATAACAATTCTATCTCACTTATAAGAAATTATTTGTCACCTCAAAACAAAAAGAATAAGGCAACTTAAATAAGTTGGCAAAGAAGTATCTCAATTAATCAAATCCAATTTGTATGTGTAGGAGATGTGAAGTTTAGATAGCAGGAATGTCTTGCATCATGACATAGAACATCTTTTTTCTTATATTCTCTACTTTGGTAAGGCTGAGGAGAAGCATCTGGATTGTCATTGCATCTAAATTTATAACAAGGATAGGCATATCACGACCAGAAAGCCCTTTAGCATCACCATTTTTCAACCGGCAAGCAAAATTAAAATGGGAAATTCAGCAGAGAACTACCAAAATTCTAAGCAAGTAAAATACTAAGTTTTCTTCTTTTGCTAAAAGCAAGGTCTCAAAAAACAAACATTAAAACCCCCTTGTGTAACAAACTTTTGATCACATTCAACAACAATAACAAGAGTAAGCAGGCTAAACATCCTCATATTTAAGTTGTAGCTAGTGATGAAAGCATAACAGGAGCAAATACTAACTTTCACTCACCTCCAGAAGAAGAAGGGAGGATCAGTTCCCATACATAAACTGTACCATCAGAAGCAGTAGATGCAAAGATTGCTTCAGTTTGAGAAACCATGATTCCACTGATGCATGTAACACCCTTCTTGTGTGATTGTGGTAATTGCAACACTTGTCTCCACTGCAAACAAGAGCAAAGAGAAGCTGAGAAGAAGAAATAGTTGTAGATAGAAATATCAATAGAACAACAGACCTGATTCCTTCCAGTAAGTAAATACCAACTAGTACGAAACATAATTGCTATGGTGGTTATGAGTCCAAGGTGTTAGTTACGTGCAATTTATACACCCAAGAAATAAAATTGGAAACACATCCTTGAAACAAAGAAGCAACGGAGCATCATTTTGATCAATTATCAGAAAAAGTACTATTCTTGAAAAAATTCAACTAAAAGTAAAAACAGACACCTTTTTGTCAGCAAGAGAGAATTCCCAAAGAATAATTGCACCATCAGCATCTCCAGAAAGCAGATAATGCTGCTCCAAGTGTTTTCCTGTTGACAAAAAACAAAGTTCATTAACTAAAAATTGCCCAGTTAAGAAAAGAACGCATTGCTGTGATATTTTTTTTTCTGAGGCTTTAGTAAGGGGGAAAATGCAGTTTTGCGAATCAGCTAAACTAAATAGTTAGAATAAGCTGAATTTAAAAATTTTCTTTTTTTTCCCCCCATTTCTAAACATTCCTTGGCAGCCAAACTACAACTGTAATCAATAGTAAACTGATTAAAGAAATTAAGACTTCTTCTAAAATCTTCATGCCTAAAAACCTAAACAAAGAAAAGGGTACCTCTAAAAGCAAACTTGTTGTTCGGAATCCAGTGAGTACAGTTGACGGAGGCCTTATGACCGGGAAGAGTAATCAAAATCTGAGCAGTCTGTTCCAAAAATTGTTGAAAGAAAGGAAATAAGTCAGAGCACAAGTTCCCAGTACAAACTTCAAATATGAAACGGAAAGGCAATGGAGACCTTGGGGCAGAAAATAGCAACGGCATTTTGAGCACCGAAAGAAACCAAATCACAGGCTCCCCACGAAACGTTATTCACTATTCTGTTGCATCCTGCTCCTATAAACAGTCCATTCACTTCAACTTCAACTCCAATTCCACTGGAATTACCACTATCATTTGTATACATGATTGAACTAAAACAATTCAAGTGGCAGTTGCTTCAAGTAGAAACCGAGGTCAAGGGGGCGGCCAAAGCAAAACTGTTTACTTGCGTTTATTGCAGAGGCAACTGAAAGAGACTACAGGACTGCGAGTGCGAGGAAGGGAAAGTGAAAATAAAATCGGGGGTGATTGGGCCTAATCTAAATTCTAATTCTTAATAGAAACTAGGCCGAGGCCAACTCCCTTTTTTTTTTTAACCAAACGCGGTCTAAAGTTCAGTCCATTCTTCGGGGTCCATTGGGTAGCAATCAACGCTTTACATTCTCTCTTTTAGAGAGGAGGAATGAATTCATTCTTTAAATTTATGAATTTGAAGATTTAGAAATTTGTAATTGAAAAGATAAGTAAATTTTTAAAATAAAAATTTTTAGAACTTATTTTATAAACCTAATCTTAAAATAAAATTTCTATTTCTCAATAATTTTAATTTGATGTAATTAAAATATTAATATTTAAAATTTAAGTGAATAGATGATAACTTATTTAGTGTCATGAACCGATTGTTCTCTTGAAAAATAAAGATATAAATAAATTAAGACGATTCAAATTTTGAAGAATTTAAATTTAGTTTATTAAAATTTATTAAAGCTCAAGCTACACTCAAATCAAATTTTAATAAACTCAAATTTGATATGATTAATAAACGAATTAAAACGAATCGATCTTTTATTGAATCTAATTTTTAATAGTTTATAAACAGTTTAATTTATTTATAATTATAATAAATTTTAATTTAAAATTATAAATTATAAATTAAATAATTTTAATTAGATTGGTATATATATAAATTAATTTGTAAATATATAAAAAATAAATTTTTAAATTTTAACAAATTAAAAATATAATTAATCTATATAAAGTTAAATTTTAGTAAATTTAGTTTTAGCTCATAAAAATTTATGTAGTCTTAGAACTCCATTCTCTCATAACATTGAGTTTAACTTACTTAATAAATCGATTTACAAGTTAATACATAAAAATAAATTGAATTCACAAATTTTAACGAATTGAATACCGTAAAATTTAAGTTGAATTCGTTTACTAAACAAATTTAAAAATAAAAGTCCAATTTAATTATTTAGAAATCCAGCCAAATCCAAAATGTCATTGCTATATGTAATTAAAAATAACCAAATGCACATCCCAAAAGAAATGAAATGACAAAACTCAAAGTGAGCATGTATTATTGAAAGTAATGGTGGCAATTTTAAAATTATTGTCATTACTACATGAAAGACATTTTAGTGAGAAAACATTCTGAAATCACCGCCTTATTAACAAATTGGAATAGAATTAAAAATAAAAATAACTAAATTTAAAAGATCGCCCTTGTGCCAAGAGTAGAGGACCTCAACAACTCCCAAACAGCAACTAAACAGAGAAACAAATGTTCCTCTGCTCCTACGTGCTCTCTAGCTCTCTTTCTTTTTCTCCTCATCTTACTTTTCCTCCTTTGCTTGAATAGTTTTTATAGTATTTCAAACTATACGCTTAAAAAAAATAACACATGGCAGTAAAATTTTATATTTAAATTTAAATAGTAAAATTTTATTGGATAATGCATATGCACATAGGGAAGTTCCTAGTTGCTTTGCCAAAAACAAAGAAAAAGGGCGTAGCGGCGAGTAAAGCAAATGTTCTTATCTTCTTCGTGATCGACATGGACCACGTTATGGGGGTTTTACAGGATTTTTGACTCAAAAGCGAGGAGTAAACAGGTAAAGAGCCAATAATTATGGAATTACACAACTGACCTTTTCATTTTTTACCAAAGAAAAAAAATCATCACACCAAAAGCCAGAAACGTCAGGCTCGGACATCAACAAAACAAAGATTAATGGTTTACTGATTTAAGGAACCTTACAAAAATTTCACAGAAATGGCAACCTCCACGTTCACAATCCAATCAGATTTTCGTTCTGCTTTCCACATCGCCAACCTCATCATCCACCCCAATTTCTTCCCCTGCCGACGCGTTTCCCCGACGCGCCTCCCTTTTTCTCCGCGACGATTGCTGTCTTCTAATACTACGTCTTTTCGACTCAGAGCTTTTTCCACAGATTCCGCTGACTCTGCGATAACCGTCAAGCTTCCCGAGAAGCCCCCTGTTTGTACGGCTGATGAGCTCCACTATGTCTCCGTCGCCAATTCCCACTGGCACCTCGCTCTCTGGCGATATCGTCCTCCTCCTCAGGTCGCGCAGATGCACGCGCTGTTAATTTCCAATCTCTCTCTCTCTCTCTCTCTCTCTTGAACAATATGTTCTGAAGAAAAACTTTGATTTTTCTTTATAGGCGCCTGAAAGGAATCATCCACTGTTGCTGTTGTCCGGAGTGGGCACTAATGCCATTGGTTACGATCTCTCACCAGGAGTAAATACCTCTTTTTATTTTTCCTTTTTTTGTTATTAATTTAATTGATTAGTTTTGTTTCTGCTATAATTCTTAGGTTTTTTTTTTTTTTTTTTTTTTTTTTTGCCAAAGCTATCATTCTTAGTTTATTAGATTGAAACTTGCACTCTGTGCTCCACCAACTGTAATAAATTGTGCTGTCTGATAGTATATTTGTCCCTTTTTTTTGGAGCAAATAAGGTTTCTAGTCATACTAAGAAAAGAATACACTGAACATTTGGAATTCATGCCTGCTGGGGAACTAAAGGGCACGCGTTTATGTTTGTAGAACTCACTCAGGCTACAGCGTTGGATTTTGAAACCAGCCACCTAGTACAAAGAATTCTTCTCGAGTAGGAGTAGCCAAATCTTTAAATACGACCATACAACTTTTCGGCATCGAACCTGAAAATTCAGAACCTCTTACCGCCAATATGTGCATACTGATATATGTTGATGTTCGTTCAGATGCTCACTATATATATATTTATTTGCTTCTAGTTTGTGCAAAAAAGGAACAGACTATACATGTTAACTTGGATTCCACTCTCAAGTTGGCAAATGAAGTTAAATACTTTAATTTCCTTTTTTTACTAAGTAAATTCATATGCATAGTCTGTTTTTTGTCTACCAGAAAACAATATTTATACTGCTGGCATCTTACTGCATCTTTACTATTTGATTTTTGATTTAGTTACCTCTTTTCCGTTGAGAGGTAACTTCTGCATATCTCCTCCTCATATAAGTTTAAAACAATCTCAATAACTCTAGACATGTTAAAACAATATAATCAGCTTGCCTTTCAATAACTGCTGTGTAATGATAAACTTGCTCTTTTCTCCTACATAGCTTAGAGAGATCTGGCTGTAATAAAAAAATTTGTTAATATGTGTGGTACTGCTCTTATATTATGTCCCCACCATATGAAACCTCAACGTCTTACGCATGCATGTAATGTGTTTGCAGTGTTCATTTGCACGATACATGTCTGGTCAGGGATTTGACACATGGATTCTTGAAGTTCGAGGTGCTGGATTGAGTGTGCAGGAAACATCTCCCAAAGAGATTCAGCAGTCTGCACTTGCAGTTTCTGAACAGATGGAAGCTGTTGCTAAAACTGTAACTAATGGGGCTTTTGCCACCAACCAGCTGCCAACTAATGTTCCCAGTGCCTTGTCAGATTCTATGGATTTTGCTTTAAAGGAGGATCCAACAGGCATAGCCACTGTGTGGGATGAATCAAAGTTGGTATCAAAGTTGACTGAAACTTTTATGCGTTTGTCAGAAAGATTATCTGGCTTCCTCAATGAAGGCCAATCAAAGATTATTTCTGCCAAATTATTCGATCAGATAGCAAAACTTTTAGAAGATTCTCAGTTATCTGAACGCTTTAATGAGATAAGGGGAAAGCTTTTAAGCTTGTTGGAATCAAGACAACGCACAGTTATTGCTGGCCAAGTTAGGGATCTGAGCCAAAGGCTTGTAAATATTTTTGAGGAAGGTCAAAGATCCGTTTCACCTCAGTTGTTTGACTTGCAAGAGCGTCTTTCCACAATAATAGAAGATTTCCAGAAACAGCTGGACTTAATTGTGCAGTACAACTGGGATTTTGATAATTACCTAGAAGAGGATGTTCCTGCTGCGGTGAGGTGACATTTTATCTTGCTGAGATGCTATATTCATAATTCATTTTTTGTCTGTACAATTAATATATCTATGATACCATTCCTTGGCGTATCCTAATTGATAATCATATCTCTTCTTTATAGAGGAGGTCTATCATTAAAATTCCTCCCTGAACAATTAACGGTAAAGAAAAGATTATTTCCCAAAAAAAAAAAAAGGCATGCTCTTCATAAGTAATTAATAGTATTCAAATACCTGTGTAGATGGAATACATAAGAGCAGAAAGCAAGCCAAAGGATGGTAAATTGCTCGCAATTGGACACTCCATGGGAGGCATCTTGCTTTATGCTATGCTTTCACGACGTGGTAAGATAAACTTCTGCCATATTATTGCTCCTTTTACTCATTGTGTGCCTATTGCATGCACATCACATGGCATGCTCGATTCGGGTTTCATTTGGTTTGAATATCATCGTTCATTGATCCCTTATTGATGAAAGTTTTTGCTTGCTATATTTGTTTGTATTCCCAATACTAAGGCTAACTAGGTTTTAAAGTTAACGTGTAGTCAAGGAATTCAGTCGGTGGCTCATAACTTTGATGATTCAATCAAATCGTGAACCAAAATAGATGGAAATATTGTTCAAAGTATGTCCAAAAAAGGAAAAGAAAAAGGAGAGAAAGTGTGGTTCAAATAAACTTGTCAACTTCATATGAACTTGCCAACTATGTATAACAGGGGAAGTTTAAAAGTGAAATATCATAATTCTTCCTAAATTTATTCCCTTTGATGATCGTGCATTGAACTGGTTAACAACTTGTAGTTGTATTTAGATGTGGGCCTGGTCCAGGTTTGGACCAGAACCAAAAAAATACTTATTTAACCAATAACAGTTTGGATTTATCCAATGGTCAAAAAACTCTATTGGATTTGATCAAACTAGATTGAAACGAAATGGAATCAAGGAAACCCTTTGGTCCTGTCTTAGGTATCCAGGCCTTAGGACCATAACGCTGGTCTGCTTCTGGCCTGGAACCAGACCATGCACATGCTTAGTTGTATTGCTTTATTCTTCTGTACAATGTATACTTTATATTAAAAGTCTAAACTCTAAACTTGATTGTCTATGTCAATTTTTAGTGCCCCAGGCCCCAGCTTTTATTGTGTTTGTGTTGGTATCAACGATTGCCATTTCTTGTGTTGGACTTTATCTTGATGTGGAAGGCTGCAAGCCCTCTTCAGTCATGCTGTATTTCTGCTAATAAGAAAAAACCATAATATGCCATACTTTAAAAGAAAAGAAAAAGTCTTATCTGAGTCTGACACATCTTGCATAGGCAAGCAACAATTATTGGAAATCCTACCATCATATTCCAATCAAAATCCCTCTATACCCGGCTCATTGAATTTTCCCTAGTTTGTTTGGTTGGAACTTCTAAAAATAAAGTAAAACAGGTAATGTGTTAGCAGACCCAGCCTCAGCCAGAACCAGATCCAACTATATAAGTGACAGTTGATGCTGCCACGTGTTGCTGCCAGGTTTTAGTTGTCATTTTTAAGTTATTAATTATTGTCCTATTTTTAGGAGTTATGTATTCAGTGGTTAAATCATGTTCTTAGTGGTTAACCCATAATGTGGATAGTGTAAATTAGTTTGACTTTTTCTTAGGAGGGTGATCCCCTGTATTGCTTAATAGTTTCATGTTTTTAGAAAATGGTTATTTCAATAAATAAGGTATAAGAAAATTTTCTAAAGTTTTTTAGTACTCCAAATTAAGAGATTTTCAGGTTCTCCCTAAAGAGCTTGTTCCATTGCAACAATAGATTGCAAAAAAAAAAAAATCGTCCCTAGAAAATTTCAGCTATAGACTTATAATTTGATTCATTCCTAAGGACCCTAACATTTTGCACCAACCACTAGACCTGCGGTTGGTGCAAAATGTGGGCATGAAAATTTCAGCTATAGACTCAAAACGTCTTGTCTTTCGAGTTGGAAGCCTTATCCAAGATTAGAAAATACAGCTTTATCTCAGTGGATTGCAAGAATACATCCCTGTGGGCATGGAATTGCACCAACCACTAGACCTAGTCACAGCTATGAGTATGTTAAGACTCTATGGATGGAAAAATGGATCCATATGTACCGTAAGTTCTTCAACCATTCATCTTAATAAACAATAGAAGCAAAAGGTACCTGAATAATTAAGCACTTGAATTGCGATGAGATAGAGGAACGACGACGGAAAGGGCTTTATTTTAATTGTGATGAACCCTTTGTTCGAGGACATCAGTGCAAGAAGCTATTTTGGCTAGATTTAGCAGATGAGTGACCTGGGAGATGTCACAACGAACCAACTACTGGCTAACTATTCCTAGAAATTCCCTGAGTTTGCGCTTAAGGACAAGCGCATGGTGGAGGAGGAGAGTAATGCTAGCAGATCCAGCCTCAACCAGATCCAACTACAAGTGACCGCTGATGCTGCCACGTATCTCTGGCAAGTTTCAGTTGTTATTTTCTCAAGTTATTAATTGATTGTCCTATTTTCAATAGTCATGTAGTTAGTGTAGTTAGTGGTTAAGTCATGTTCTTAGTGGTTAACCTATGATGACAAGTTAGTTTTATTTTTTCTTAGTGGGAGGAGGGTGATCCTCCATGTTGCTTAATGGTTTCCAATTTTTAGGAGATGGTTATGTCCCTCTCTTGTATTTAAGTGCAACAACTCAATAGAAAAAGTATAAAAAAAATTTTTCAAAATTTTCGGGTACTTCAACTCAAGAATTTTTCAGGTTCTCTCTAAGAAGACTGTTCTATTGCAACTATAGGTCGCAAAAAGAAAATTCCATCCTCAGAAAATTCCAGCAACACACCCATGACTCGATGTATTTCTAAGGACCCTAACATACTGATGCTTTTTGGACAAACACATTACTCAACTGGGGTTGCACTTTTCTACCACATAAATCCAATTATTTCAAACCTAAGAGGATTTCAACTTGAGATTTCCAAGTTGTAATAATAAATTGATGAGCAAACATGGCTTCCCTTATTATGAGATCTGATTACATGTGAGAAAAAACAAATGTTTCCCATTTATCTAGGGTGTCTATTTTATCCATAATTTTATCTTTTTCTTTCCCTTGTTTTTATTTGGTGCAACAAAGAACAAGATCTCCTTTTGTTAATATTTAATATTCATGGCATATTTATCATTTGACTAGGTTGTGAAGGAAGAGACTCCGGGTTGGCTGCTATTGTTACTCTGGCATCATCACTTGATTATACAACTTCAAATTCCAGACTCAAATTGCTTTTGCCTCTTGTAGGTGGTCAGGCTTTAAATTTATGTGCATAAACTCTTTGTTTCCTATAATGGCTGTGAAACAAGTGATATGAAGGAAATTGTCATGCAGGCAGATCCAGCTCAGGCTCTTAGTGTACCTGTTGTTCCTTTGGGGGCATTATTGTCAGCAGCATATCCTCTTTCATGTCGTCCCCCTTACGTGTTGTCTTGGCTTAATTATCTCATATCAGCAGAAGACATGATGCATCCAGAGTTGTTAGAAAAGCTCATCTTGAACAACTTTTGTAAGTATAGCCACACTTATTCTGGTTGACCTAAAATGTTGCAGCTTTTATAGTTTTTCAATCTAAATATATGAAGTTAATTAACTCTAGGTTGGTTCATGAATTGGATTTTGGCCTTCTCTTTTGTGTATGGGGTGAATTAAAAGCCTAAATATGCAAATGGACTGGTAAACATAGAAGACCAATTAAGTTCTTAGTATGCTATTCATGGTAGCTCAGGAATTCTTTCCACTAATATAGTACAGTGGAAAGCTGACAAATGCAAACATGGATGAGGGATTAAGAGGATTATATTTATTTTTCCATGTATCTAGATGTGAATTCTAACACCATTTAAAAGTTCTTTACCTCTGTAGTTGATCTCAAATTCTAAATCCCAAACAGAGGAGGAAGGTTGCCATATTGATGGTCAATGGAAACCATATCTACATGCTATATGTTAAGTATGTTAGCTATAATAATAAGAAAATTAGCTCAATAGATTTAGTCAGCTACGACTGCATCCATTACAAAAATGGGATAAAGGGTGTAGGTTGAGATTTGGGGTACTGTTGGTAAAAGGGTAAGGTTTGGAAATTTGAATGATGTGCTTGTGAGGAAAACTTCATGGCCTTTTGTCTAATAACATATGGTCATTGTTAGAGTGGGATTTTGTTTAATAGACGAAATTATCAGTGCAACAAATTGCTGTCAAATATGGGCATATGCACGAGTAAGATTTTCATTGATTTTCTTTTCTTTTCTGATCGTGCATATTGCTTTATATTTGTCCCCTTTTTCACATTATTCTTCCTTTTCTTGAACTTCCTCCCCCCCCCCCCCCAACCAAGATTTCTTGCTTTTATTTTGATTCATTGAAAGGGTGCCTTCTTGCCTCTTATTGGCCAATTCTGAAGTTGTGGATTTGTTTATGACGAGGCTAGAATAGGGCTTTGCCAAACAAGAATTACTTCCCTTTCTCTTTCTTTTCTCCTGTCTTGATCTTCTTCTGTTTCTCTTCCCTGCTGCTTTTACTTCTGCAAATCTCGCAACACAGAAGCTTATAAAGTTCGAGCTCATCAAGCATGATTGTGCAGTTGTTGATTAATAAAACGAATCCATTTGCATCATATTTGCTACATTATCTTGAAATTGGTTCCCCTTTTCTTGCTACATTATTTTTTCTTTGGAACAAAAATGTGAGGTCTGATTTTTATTGGCAGGTACAATACCCGCCAAACTTATCTTGCAACTTACAACAGCTTTTCGGGATGGTGGATTGTGTGATAGGAGTGGTAAAGTTTTATACAAGGATCATCTACACAAGAGCAATGTACCTGTGTTAGCCTTAGCCGGAGACCAAGATCTAATTTGTCCACCTGAAGCTGTGGAAGGTATGTTAAACAGTGATGACTTTTCTTTCTGCCTTTATGGATATGAATCTTTGATGTCTCTCATAATGTTTTGAATGCCCCAGAAACTGTTAGGCTCATTCCCAAGGAATTGGTTACTTATAAAGTGTTTGGAGAACCTGGAGGTCCGCATTATGCACACTATGATTTGGTGGGAGGAAGACTGGTATGCACTTCCAATTTTAGATTGTCATCCTGAAGAACACTGTAGCATCTTGTTAGATTCTCTAGCTTATATCTTCATTGCCTTGTGTAGTGATTTTTTTCCCTATTTTTTATTTTCCTCAGGCAGTGGAGCAAGTTTATCCTTGCATAACTGAATTCCTTAGCCATCATGACTGACCTGATTACTAGGCATATTGAACTTCATTACCCACACAACTCATTGCTGCAGCAAGGACGATTTCTACCGGGACATGAAATGCATGTCTTGGATGATAACCATGTTCTATTCAAATAATTGCGGAAGTAGACATTTACCTTGTTGAAGTGATACATCTACATCTGAAGTTATGCACAAACAAATGAAGTTTGCATGAGCTTCAGTGGAGATTTTTGAAGGTGAATGAAAGTGTCCAAAAGAAGATAAATGCTCATGTTTCCACATTCATTTCATCAAAAGGTCAAATGTGGCTTACTTTCTTGTAAAAAATAAAATAAAATGACTTTACAGAATGATTTGATCTTGAATAGATTGTTTGTCTCATATCCAAATCTGTGTACCCATTTAGAGTTGTATTTTATCTTATTTTGCGATATATACATGAATCACTGGTTGTTGAACGGTGTTTATGTCTCAATATTGCTAATTTCCCAAGATCAAAATTGTTGTGGCGCGTGAGCTGCTCTAGCTGTGTGCCATTTTCATATCATTTTCTAAAAAAGGAGGATAGAATTGATTCGTGGCATGTCCTAGTACAGAGTTCAGATTGAGAGTGTTTGGACTTTGGAGTTGCTAATAGGTGGGTTGCAAACCATTCTTAGCTGTCTGAACGTATGCTTGTTTTTTATGCTTTAGGATATGTTTTTTTACACTCATTAGAAGGTTAAATACTTAGATGAGCCAAAATCTAGAAACTAGTTTCACTATATAGCTAGAAGCTACAACAGGACGTAAAAGAATTTCTGCCATTTACTCTATATTGTTCCCAGTAGGTGAATTTGTTGCGTAACTCCACCTTTTTGTAGAGTCATTCTTAGGATAATGAGCTAGCTGAAACGAGCTGAACTTTTGATGGAGCAAGCTACTAAGCATGCGCAAGTTGTTCAAAGCCTTTCCTGCTAAGTTTGAACAATCTCTTGGCTTAGCTTGATTTCTTTTTCTCGTGGTGATGAATGGTGATAGGGTATTAAATTCAGGGTTTAAACTTTGATGATAGGATGGGAAACTGAGAATCAGGATCTTCTCAATCTCCTTTCCACGGAGATCAATTGCTTCTTGTAATCCAATGACCCTCATGCATTATCAGAGTATCCTATGTCAAAAAAAAGGTTTCATCCATGGAGCACTATCCCTTCAAAGCAAGGCAGAGTGGTATGGGTTGTGTGCAGATCATTGTCCCCCTTGCAAGAGTTACACTACAGACAGCTCTGAAAGAGTTCCCAACCCGAAGCTTATAATCAAAAAACCACTAAAACTGCTTGCTTTAGGGTCATTTGGTTATAAATGTTTGATTCAAGTCCCAGGAGAGACCCTTGTTAAGCACTAACAGGATCATGTAATGAAGTGCTGATCGTGTAACACATTCTGTTTATTGTTATAGTTGGTGCCAAGCAGTTCCATCCTGATAAACTTTTGGATTTTCAACCTGAAAAGCAGAACCAATGTAGCAATGTTGGGTTGCAGAATCTAAACAAACTTTTGTTATAATCACTTTGGCCATCCCTTGTTTTTCTGTTTTGTAGTAACTTCCCTGTGTGCTTACATGTTGCTACTATCAGAAGTAACAGAAGATGATAAGCACCACTCAATGATTGATAATGGGTCATAAGATTGCTTGTCTTCCATGTTTGCCCATTTGGTCCCTACTTGTACTTCCAATTCTGTTTTGCAGATTCAGATAGAGGCCACCAAATTATTTATAAATAGTGTTCTCCCTACCAGGTGCAAATCAATGCACCTTAATATCCAGTCATTTCTGCAATATAGTAATGGAGTCCAACACATCAGGCTTCTTTCTGAATCCTTCAGCTCTTCACTCGGTTTACTATCAGGCAAAGGATGATGATGGTATTATTGATCTGGGTCTTAGTCTCAGAACCTTGCAACCTGAAGCTTATCATCCATCAGGACATTGTATGCCTCTTCATCCTTTATTTATTAATTGTTTCTTCTTTTACTATAGTCATCATCTAGAAACTCGCACAAAGTTTTTGCAGAATCATTGTTTGGAGAAAAGATAAAAATCCATTAATATAGTAGCTAAAACTTTATAAGCCAGAAAATGACCAAGTTCTCATGGAAGAAATAGATGTTTGTCTGACTGCAAAAGTCAGCTTAACATGATTAGGCTTTATATATTAACCGAGTATAATAAGTTATTTATTTATGTTTTCTCTTTTCTATAACAAAGTCTGGTTGATTTGCTTATTTTTGAGGCAGCTAATCATAACTGTATAAAGACATTCAAAGTTCTCTGCACAGCAGAAGTAAGGATCGGACATGGATACATTCCTGACTACTTCCAGTGTTACCGACCACATATGCTACCAACTTACCATAAAACAATCGCCTGGTTGCAGAAAGCTTAAAATATTTTCTTAGATAGATGAAGCTTTTTTTAAAAAGAACTGGAAATAGATGGCTACAAGAAGCTGCTGGTGCTGACTCTGGCTAACGTATATCAGACTAAGTTCAAATTGGTGTTCTCTGAACTAAGCTGGTTACAGAAAATTTACATTGGATAGCTTAGAAAAACTAAGAAATGATAGAGGGAATGGAAAAATAGTAGAAATACTGAACTAATTTCTAGCAACAAAACATAAAAAAAAATAGACCCATTTGAATCAAACTTCATTAGAGCAATGGGTAGAGCTTGCTCTCATTTGGACTCTCCACCATCAACAATATTTAGATATTTGATAAACTTCATTTTTTTCCTACAAATTACTACCAATATAATTATGATTTCAACATTGGAGGAGCTATCCCAATCAAGTGGGGTGATACTGATTAATTACATTTTTCATTTTGAGAAGACGATTACATTATTTATTTAGTTTGCTGAAATCCTCAGACAGGTCTAACTAGAGTTTCTTGTATACGTATCAGTCATGAGTCAGGAGGGGTATGGTGAACTGATGGCCTGGCCGCCTCAGGCAAATCGGTTGGCAAAACATTCAAATTCAGGATATCAAGGAATTACACAAGAAGAATGTGATGAGGACTCCGAGGGGGTGCAAAGCAAAGAAAATTGGGCTTATGTAAAGGTAAACATGGATGGGGTAGTTGTTGGCAGGAAAATTTGCATACTTGATCATGGTGGTTACTCCAGCCTTGCAATTCAGCTAGAAGACATGTTCGGTAGGTAGCAAAAATACATGGCCTTGGAGCATAGAAATTTTCTTCTATAAAACTAAACAGCATAATTCAAGATTGATTAATTGTTTCAGGAAGACATGCTGCAACTGGGTTAAGGCTGTTCCAGGCAGGCTCTGAATTCTGCTTGTTTTACAAGGACAGGGAGGAGAACTGGAGGACTGTTGGTGATGTCCCTTGGAAGTAGGTTCTTTACTGCTTTTACACAACTATGTTTCTTCTTTGTAATAGATCAGATACAGTAGTATAGTGAGTCATTTTCTGAATCTTAAACAGGGAATTTGTTGAAAGTGTGAAACGTCTGAGGATTGCACAAAGAAAGTGAACCTCGTCTGCCTACCAAATTCATGTTGAAGTTGTATTCTTAGCTCTCTCTCTCTACAGCAGCCAATGTTATTTTGCATGTTTTGAATCAATCTAGTAACACCTTTGTGGTAAATCTAGTTAGTCTATCTCCTAATTGTTGATCCAGTAATAAAAAATTCTAGTATTTTTCAGTGTCATTATGGTTGATATTTTTAGTTCTCTTATCTGATTTTTAATTTGTTTGCTCTATATCCAAAAAAAACTGAAAATGACCCATTTAACAAATTCTTTCGAACTGCGAAACTTTCGCATTAAAATTCAAGTAAGTCTAAATATAAATAAAAAAAGTAAAGAAGAATTACCATTTTGTTATGATATAATTGGTCTACTAGTGCAATGCAAATGCCTATATAATACTCAAGAACAACAAATCTGGAATTCTTTAATGGTAGCTATTGAATTCTGGTAATCACCAAGAACTGAAGCCTATGGTCAAGATGCTGGTGCTTGAATTGACTAAAGACATTCCAACAAGAATCTGAGTTAAAGTCAAATAAAATTTGAAAAATAAAAAAAAAAAGAGAAAGTTGATTGTTTAAGGACAATTAAATCCAAAGAACAGCTAAGGAGTTCGTCCTTGATTGGAGGAGACCATTCCCTACATTTGCGCCACATGGCTGGGTGTCTAAAATAATAATTTACAATTACAGTGTGTTTGAGCACGAGACAGTTGAGAACAGCTTGAATTTTTACTTTATGCTTGATGTCTGAAGCTGCTCTGATAAATGTATAAGTTAATTATAAAAAGGAAGACGAAACAAAATTTACCCTTTTCTTATAAATTATTAATTTCAGAGTAATTAATTAATTAATTAATTATAGCTTAGGCTTCTTTTTCTCTTGCCAAGAATTGTGTTTCGTTTATCATCTCCACCACATCCATTTGCAGCATCTTTCCCATGTACTTAAGAGGAAAAAAAATTATCTGAGTGTTTATATTTTTAGATTATTTAGTAGTTTTTTTTATTCCAAAATTATTTAATTAAAATATTATTATATTCTATAAAATTAAATTTTTTTATTACTCTTATTAAAGAGAACACTACTTAATATATAATTCATTAATAAATTTAACTTTTAGAAGAAAAAAAATTTACAAAAAATCATCACTAAGGCAATTTTTTTCCCATGGCTTTAGAGCTGGGACAGTCTTTTATGACCTCCATGGTCAAACATAAACAGGTTCCTTCTTTCCATGTGCTGGACGGAATTTCTTATATATATATATATATATATTTTTTTTTTCTTATTACAGATTGGGAGATGCAATAACAAATAATTAACTTTTCTTTAACAGTACAAAAGAAAAAGACAAAGGTCTGCAATAAGAGCAAGAAGACGACAAACGCCGTTTGCTTTCACATATACACTAAAACAAGCAACAGTACAAAAGCAGCTGCTGCCTCTCACACCATGCTCCTAAAGCAGACCCACGATCATCTTCCCCTCATGCAATTAGATAAAGCTCAAAAATCCTACCAGAAACAAATCTCATTATTTACTTTTACACTTTTTTACTGATTGCAATCAACAATTAATCCTGAAACTAAAAAATACACCCCAAATTATCAGTTGCAATGGATTTCTCAGTCAGAGGATGATACAGCCAATCTACTTAAGGCTTCAGAGACATGCCTCATTGTAGGTCTCCTTTCACTGCTGCTGTGAACACAAGCCATTGCTATCTTTAGAACTGCAATAATTTCTTCTTCTTTGTCCACATCTGGGGCTAAATATGGATCTAAAACATCTGCAAGTGGTTTTTGTTCTTCAATGCAAAGCTGAATCCATTGAACAAGATCCATTTCTGAGGTACCCATTTGCACCACTGGAAATCTTCCTGTGATCATTTCTAGTAAGATCACACCATAAGAGTACACATCCCATTTCTGTGATGGTTTTATCACTTTAAGTGCTTCAGGGGCCTGGTAATAAGATCCCAAATTTGTTGATGAAACTGTAGCTACTTCTGAGCTAGGTGCACTCTTTTGCTGCCTTTCTTGTGGTTTCTCTGCAGCAACTCTAGTAGATTGCACTGTTGGGGACCCTCCGGCGATATTAGCGAGGCGTCCAAGTCCAAAATCAGAAATGTGTGGTTCCATGTCATGTCCAAGAAGTATATTACTTGGCTTTATATCTCCATGAACATACTTTTTAGGACTGAATTCATGAAGGTACACCAAGCCTTTTGCAATCCCCTTGATGATTTTCAACCGGATAGACCAAGATAATGGCGTAAATGAAACCATTCCAGGCTTCCCTAAAGACAGTAAGAAAGCAGATGAACAGTCAAAACCCGTCTAAGAATCCAATTTATTATCATTAATGGAAATAACAGAAAATAGAAATGTGTTTAATTTGCTACAAAGGGATTTCTAGAACTTACCATGAAGTGCAGTAGCAAGGCTTCCATTAGGTATATAATCATAGATTAGCAACTTCTCATCAACAGACCAGTAATAGGCTCTGAGTGTTACAATATTAGGATGCCTTAGCTTTCCAATTGCTTCTACTTCTGTCTGAAATTCCTTAAACCTTTGAGAGCCCCCTTCTCCCAATCTTCTCACAGCCAACGTGAGCCCATCTTCAAGCACAACTTTGTACACAATCCCAATTCCACTCTTTCCCAAAACAAAAGCAGAAGCCTTAAGCAGCTCATCTAAATCAAAAGCTACCTGTGTGTCGAGCGGCACAAGATCATACTGCTCCACATTCTCAGATAGAGTTTCAGATTCATCCTTCCTAAAGCACAGACATTCTTGCCTACCCTTCCCTCCCTTGTCGAAAACGTAGCCACTTTCATCCTTATTCTTACTACAAGCACAAACCCTTGAATAACAATACGAAAACAACAATCCGACTAGGCAAATTCCGAGTATATCACTCACAATGATTGCAATAACAGCACCCTTACTCAGTCCTCTTCCTTTCCCAGTTCTTCCACCATTATTATCCAAATCTTGAGATGGGTAGTTATTAGGCAAAAATGGAATTGATGAAGGTGAACTTGCACCAGGAGTATTGGAGGAACAAGGGTTTTTCAATGGAGGACCGCAGAGCCCCGGATTTCCTATAAATGCTGTTGGTCCTCTGTTCATCAGCGCACCATTTTGTGGTATTGGACCAATCAAATTGTTGTAAGTTAGATCAATGTAAACCTTCTCAGGAAGGTTTCCAAGACTAGCTGGGATTGAACCAGTGAAATGATTATGGGAAAAATCAACAGTTCCTTGCAAACTAGACAAATTTCCTATATCACTAGGAATTGAACCATTCAGTTTATTGAATGAAAGATCAAGTCTTTCAAGAGAAACCAAACCCGTACCTACCCCATCTGGCAAAGAACCAGTGAAGTTGTTTTGGCTTAGATCAAGGGTTCTAAGCCTTTTACATTGAACAATTGATGTGGGTATTGACCCATTGAAGAAATTCTGTGATAAATCTAAGCTTTGAAGGTATTTAAGCTTGCCAAACTCATTTGGCAAAGACCCAGATAAAGCATTCCCATAAAGGACCAGACTCTGTAACCCCAGAGCTTGAAAAAGCTCAGTAGGCAAGCTACCGAAGAACCTATTATTCCTCAAATTTACATGTCTGAGGTCAGAAAGAGACCCAAGAGAAGAAGGAAGAAACCCATAAAGTTTTTTCTTTGGAATGCTAATAGAGACAACTTTTTGCTCCTTGCATGTAACCCCATTCCATGAACAAGGGGTCTCATCAGAGGAGTTCCAGTTCCTTAAAGACCCTTCTGGGTCTTCATATATGGACTGCTTGAACGACAAAAGTGTAAACCCTTCAGTATTCAAAGAACTCACTAACCCATTAGAGTTACAAAGAACAAAAACCAGCAAAATCAAGAAAAACATATCCACAAATCACCAAAAAAAAAAAGAAAGAAAAAAGAACAGGAATTGACCGTTGGAGAATGTTGCAAAACTGAAGGCTCACAATTCTTACCTTCCAGCACCAGAAGAGCAAATAAGACTGAAGAAGAGCTCAAGGAAGACAAAGGAGCCTACAGAGGCGAGAGAACAAGAGAGAGAGAGAAGTGTGAAAGGTGAGAAGAAAAGTAAAGCGTCCTGCAA
Organism: Manihot esculenta; assembly: GCF_001659605.2. Lineage (NCBI taxonomy): Eukaryota > Viridiplantae > Streptophyta > Magnoliopsida > Malpighiales > Euphorbiaceae > Manihot > Manihot esculenta. The sequence continues at coordinate 8,981,924 of NC_035174.2, read as the reverse complement.
AGCTAGACCTTGGGAAGATAGATAATTCGAGTGGAATGAAAACCAAATGGAAAAAGATGGAGTCTGGTGAGAAAAAACCATACTGTGTAGTAGCGGTGTCTTTCTTCAATTTCTAGTGTATTCAATTTAACGTGATATTTTGAAAACATTGTAATTACGATTAAGTCCCCATAGTTATCTTTAATTGCATATAACGACATTTTGCGTGACATATAATTTAGTCTCTGTTGATACATAGAAAATTTAAAAGTATTTTTTTAATAAAAAAATATTTTTAATAAAATAATTTATTTTTATTATTTGATTTTAATTTTAAAATATAATATATTAACAATAATATTTTAAAATATAAAAAATAATTTTTTCTTAAAAAAAGTCATTTTTTTAACATAATTTAATTTTTTAAGAAAATAATTTTTATTAATTAATTTTTCTAAATGTTTAAAGTACATATAAAGAAATAAAAAATATTTTCTATAAAATAAACTGTGCCTTAATCCCTAAATAATTTTCAAAACCCTTAATTTAAACTTCTGATTTTCAGTTTGAAATGATTTGTCACTTAATTTTTGTTCTGTAAATTTATTTTAAGTTGTTGTCAATTATAAATTAAGTAATTTTTTATTAACTATTTTTTTAAAATATCCATCAGAACGTATATATATTTTTTTTGAAAAAATACATTTTAAAGAAATATTTCCCTTAAAAGTAAATTGAGCCTTATATTTGAAAATCTACATTTCAATTAATGTAAAATATAATGCAGAGTATAGTTGGAAATGAATTTTTAGTATTACATATTTAATTTGACGGTAAATATATTAGAATAATTTTGAGAGATTTTAAATTTTAATTTTTTTTATTAAAAAGTGTAAATTTTATAATAATAAAATATTTTTATAATTGTGGGGTTGAGTGAATGGAAAAATAAAAAAGAAGTGGACAGCCATGATAGTTGCACATTGGCTATGAACCGTTAAGGGGAAACAATACCATCATGACTGTTAGCATGGTCCCATTCCCCCACCCCCATACTATACAATTCTTAATTACATGTTACCTTGTATTCATTAGACTTGTAGTTTTATGAAATTAATAATTTAATATTTTTTTAATAAAAATATTAAAAATAATTAATGAATATTGAAATGAGTAATAATAACCGAGTATAATAAGCTAGCTCATGGCCCATACTACGAACAAGCTTCAGATCTTGAAGAATCGACCAGAGTCCATGGGCAGCAAACTCTCGCCAACAGAATGGTTGAGTTCCTTCTTTTCTAATTAATCATTCACAAGATAAATTAAGAACCCACGTATTATTCCTGTCACATCATTAAGAGTCCATTCCTATGGAGAGAGAACTGGGCATGAAGGAGCTCAAAGTTGTCGTAGGAGCTATGATACACCAACCTTGGTAGCAACTTAACAATCCTAAGAACATGCATGGTTGTCTCCGCGCGTGTGACCCATGCAAATAGTGCAATTCGAGACTTCAGTTAAATGCCTGCTCATTTTTTATTTTACAAAAAGTTAAAGAGATTTTATTTTTTTAAAGGGAAAACAACTTATTTAGTTATATCTAATTAAATTATTTATTAAAAAATGATTTTTTTAAAAAAAATATATATAAATTAAATAAAACCTAAATATATATAAAGGTAAAGCAGTTTGTACCACTTTCCTCTTATAAAATTCACTTATACCAATGAGAGGGAATCTTGATGAGAGCCTTTCCGCATTTGATCACAGAAATGCAAAACGACAATAAATGAATGGTCCTGATCTTTCCTAACTGGCACGACACTGTTATACCTTGTGAATGTAGACCACGTGTAAATCTTGTTCATCTCCTTAGGCTAAGTGTCTGGGAGTGAGACTCATCATTCTAAATTCTCGCGACAAATTGGCGATAAATTTAATGTGAACTGTAGAAATGACCGTTTCTGAGTCTGACGGGTGGCCACTCAGCATTGCTGCATTAGAGAGCCCCACAGACATCAACCAAAAGATAAAGAAAATCCCAGAGACAGTCAGTGGGGCTCTTGGCACTTTGCGGACAACGTGAAATTAACGCAACACTTATGATTCTGCTTATTGAAAAAATCAGTTGATTGAGCTGAATTTTATTTTATTGTAATTAATATATCCTAACTTTAAAACAATCAATAAAATATAAATTTCTTTTAGTGTTTACCTGTGATAACTGTAAATTAGATCATTTGATTATACCATTATATAGTTTAATGGACAAAGTTTAAAATTTTCTAAATCAAAAGTATATTATACTTATAGTTATTCTCAATTTCAAAGATTAGTCTTTAAAAAATGTAGATATAATTGAAGAATAATGTATATATATATATATATTTCAAGAAAAACTATGTCGTTTTGGTTAAGGCTGAGAAAAGAAAAAAGGAAAGAGCCCTAAATCAAATCTGTCGATTTTGTATATCAAAAGAAAAAAAAAAATCTGTCAATTTTCACGATTTTGTCTTCCACTTTTTCTTCTTCCGTACCTTTGTACCAGCATCAAAATTCAGCCGCAGCAACACCGAACGACAGCCACACCAACAACCAACGTCGTTTCTCCCTCCGCTAGTTGTTTCTCTCATCGCTCGCTGTTAACGCAGTCCTCACTCAGGCACGCTGTTCCCCGCTGCAGTTTCCCTCGGTGCTGCTGCTTGCCCTCCTTGCCGCTAGTACTCGTCCTCAAGTCACGCCGCTGCTCTCTGTGTTGCTTGCCTCCAGCGGCTCGGTGAGGTATTAAATCAATGCCTCCAACTACTGATCTTTGTATATTGTTATACAGTGTTAGTTAGAATACCATAGTAAATTTGAAATACCAGTTTACTACAACTTAAAGCAATTCTTTTGAAAATGGATTTATGAGATTTTTGTGTTGATATTTCTCAATTGATTTGTATTTCTGGAAATTTGGAGTGTGTTTGTTGAATTTTAAGATTTATTGAATGTGTTTGTTGAAATAGATTTCTGAGATTGTATGTTTGATGTTTCTGGTGTTATGTGTTTGTTGAATGTGTTCGACTCGGGTTCGGTTCAGTTATTTAACCCGTAAAGCTATGTTAAATTAATTAACATTTCAGCACAATTATAAATTATTTAGATTAATCTGGTTCGGTGGAATTTGAGACGGATACGGCATTGGAACTTAATTTCTAAATGGATTGGGTATTATAGTTATAAATGGGTTTGGATTTGGGTACGTTTCCATCCCTATTTAAATAACCTCTTGATTCATCATCTCACCGTATCTGGCACCCTCAGGCACCGGCAACTGCTGGAATTTGAATCTGAGCTCTCATATATGTGGTAACAATACCGCTTCTTAATTGTTATTTTTAAACCCTTTTCATGTTTAAATCCTTTTCTTAGTGCATGTAATTTCAAGAACTTCTGTTGAGTTATTTCTTACACTGCATAGTATCAAATAGTTGATCTGTTGATATTTGGTATAGCTGCTGGATTTTAGGAATTGGATGTCCGCTTCTGAATATAGGACTTGATTAACTAACTGCAAGGTTTTTGGTTCACTTTGAGTGTTTTCTTCGTTTGTTCTTTTGGTAATCAAACCCTCATCATTGTCAAAATTAAAGATGCATCTCATTGCAGTGACCTTTATCGTGCATCTGCGATAAACTGATCAGTTCATCCTGTTAAATTTAGTAGTGATTCTGGCGTTCTGCTTTTGGTTCTTAAACCGACCATATATCAATTAAATCAAGCTAAGTTAGGCTATGATTAGAATAATGTTGCAACACATTGAAGATTTATTTTATGCACAAGTAGCTTGGCTTTGTTACTGATAGCAAATTTTTGTGTGAAATTTTCAAGTTAATAACAAGGGATGATTTGTTTTTCAATTTCAAGCTTTGATTAATTTGTAATTACTCTGTCCATTGGTTGAGCAGATTATGGCATACTCAGAACCAGTAGCAACAGAAAGAGAGTCAGTACTGGAAAATGCTGTTCATAGGAAACCCAGGATACTGCTTGCTGCCAGTGGAAGTGTAGCTGCTATAAAATTTGGAAATCTCTGCCATTGTTTTTCTGAATGGGCAGAAGTAAAAGCTGTTGCTACAAGGGCTTCTTTACATTTCATTGATAGAGCCTCCCTTCCTAAAGATGTTGTTCTTTACACTGATGAGGATGAATGGTCTAGTTGGAGTAAAATAGGAGATAGTGTTCTTCACATTGAGCTGCGCCGGTGGGCTGATATCATGGTTATAGCCCCGTTATCAGCAAACACACTTGGGAAGGTATGTACTAAGAAACCTTTAAGGTAATAATGCCATTGAATACCTTGTGTTTGACCCCTCATTCTCTCCTGGAGTTATCCTGTTTTATATGTTCCCTATGTCCTCAAAATAACAAAGATTTGAAATCATTGTTTCAACTTCAAGGATTTTCCTTAATAGAGTCTAACTTGCAATATCTTATTGATCAAGTTCTTTGGCCTTGATTATTTATTTTTTGTGTCAAACACTAATTAATGATTGGGATTCAATATTTAAGTCAAATAGTTTTGGTGCAATTGCTTTTCTACTTAATAATTGATTAAATTGATGGGTTGTTATGTCTGATATACAATCAAATGCCTATTCTGTCTTTGAAAAAGGTCAAGTTGGTTTCGTGAACTGATTATCATGTGTTGCAATTATTCACAAAATAATGAATCATGACAGTAGCTTTTTTAGGTCCCTGTGTATTTTGGATGTTATGGTAAAGGACAGGGCTTATGTTGGATACCCTTTTTTTGCTTTATCAACTGAGTACATTAGTGTTAACCATATGATTGCTTAATATACCCCATTTTTAAACATATGATAGGCTCTAAGTAATAGTGATTTCTAATTACTCTGTGTTGTCCCAATGAAGATTGCTGGGGGATTGTGTGACAATCTGCTGACTTGCATTGTCCGAGCGTGGGATTACAGCAAGCCCCTGTTTGTCGCACCAGCCATGAATACTTTCATGTGGACCAATCCTTTCACAGAGAAGCATCTGATGACAATTGATGAACTTGGGATTTCCCTCATTCCACCCATCACAAAAAGGCTGGCCTGTGGTGATTATGGGAGTGGTGCAATGGCTGAACCTTCTCTAATCTACTCAACCATAAGGCTCTTCTTGGAGTCTCGGGTTCAAGCAGGAGATGGAAGAGGGAATTAGTTTCATTTTAATGCTCTGTTTTTGCTGCTCTTTTCATCTTTTAATGGGTAAATTGTGGTCTTATGAGTCATGAGATCATGCAAGCCCCATAAGCTATATGAAAGGAGCACCAAACTCCCAACCCATGTAATAGTCTCACTTATTATATGAGTAGCATGTCTTATGGATATTGTGTCCCTAGAAATACCAGTAAGATTTCATTTAAATTGCATGTTGTCAATGGCACTCTGGCAATGCTTGCAGATGCACCCCTAAAACCCTAAATCCAAGGCTTAAGGCACTTGGGTTTCAGGTTTATTTGATTCGATATGGTCGAGAAGGAGACCGAGTTGTGCCATATTTCTCAATAAACAGCATGCATACAAATGAACAGTTGGCATTATGATCTAACAATGATCTGAGATAAAGGTTTAAATTCTGAATGTGAATATAACATTTTATTATGACTACGTGAAACTATGTGTGAAAAAACTAAAATTGAGGACAATTATATTTTATTAGCATGTATGGATAAATCATGCAGTTGAGAGTTGGAGCAGAAAGAAAATTTCAATGCTGTCTTTGCAGTGTTGTAGGAAACTGAAGGCTAGAAACTAGGACCAACCATGCAAGAATGAAAACGTCCTCAGCAATGGACTCTACACTTCATACTGAAAAATAAGAAAAGGCAAAAGCAGAACAATGTCGATGCTTTACACTTTTACAGCAGAAAAAAGTGCGTATTCAATTCATTTATTAATTAATTGAAGGGACTTTCTTTTACCTATCCAACTGATCTGCATGTTGGAAGTGGTTGCAAGAATTGATATCTACACAGATAAGATACCTTTACAGGAGAATTTATGTTGGAAATGCAGACAAGCAATTTGAGGGGAACTTTTATCGTCTCAACCGTTTTTGTTTTGGTCCTGTTTTTCTTTCTATGAACTGCTTCTTCTCAATGGTTTTAGTATTGAGTATTATCTCCGACAAAGAAATATCACAAATATTGAATATTATCTACTTAATCCAGCCTCTTGATTATTATAATAGGACAAGTTCACCAATTGGGTATACAAAAATGCAAAATAAGCCATGCAGACCAAGGGCGTCACCTTTTAGGCTGTAACGTATACAGATTTTGTAGACAAAATAATTTCATTATTGATTTTGATTAACTTTTTGTAATTTCATTCTTGCACATGCCCCCATAATTTCATTCTTGTACTATTAAAAATAGTTAAGCACATATCTGAATAATTTCATTCTTGTATTGTTACAAAAGGTTAACAACCTGATGGAAAGTGCATCTTTGTAGCCTTGAAATGTCTAAGGTTCGACTCCCCCAACCCCTATTTTAAAAAAAATAAAAATACAAATAATGTTCCCATAATTGATTTTCATTATATATATATATTAATTTCTAAAACTAATTAATAATGCTATGTATGCCATTATTCCTTGAAATATGCATTATACATCCTTATTTTTTTAAAAAAAAAATTTGGTTAGATTTTTTAATTATAATTATTTATATTTAAATGTCAATATTTTAAAATTTATGTTTTTATGTATTAATTTTTTTCATAAAAATTATTGTTTAATTTTTTTTACATTTTTTATATTTAAATTATTTAAAAAAATTAATTAATTAAAACATTTTCTTGATTAAAGATTTATTTTAAAGTTTGAGACTGATAGTTAGGATCTTATTATTGAAACAGACAAGTGTGCTCTTTAATGAATCATTAATAAAGATATTAGAAATAATTTAAAGTTTGAGATTGATAGTTAGGATCTTATCATTAATAAAGATATTAGAAATAATTTCTAAACTAAATTTTCTTAATGATAAAAAACAAAAGAGAGGAAATTACACTGTTTTCTGTATATAGCAGAAGTGAATTTGTTGATATGGAGGCAGGCGGAGAAGGAGATCATGAGCTCATCCACCGCAAGCTGCACCGCACCCAGCAGCGCACGTTGCACCGTAAGTATCAGTGTGGGTAGCGGAGGCTTTATCCTTGGATGCACCACCAGCGCAAGAGAAAACAATAGCCGTTAAGATTGATAGAGTGATAAGTGCAGCCCAACATAAGAGCAAAGCTTCACCGCCGCCGCTTCTTCCACCCCCTCTTATCGCCTCTTTCCATCCCCACGCCATATCCTCTTTCCCTTTCTCTCTCTCTCTCTCTAACACATATACACACAATATAAGCCAACGATCAAAGGATTGTTGGATTACATAGATTTTTACGAAGCTGATTTAATAATGTTGAAAGTGGAAAAGAACAAGAAAAAGCTAACTACCAATCCTTCAAAATCCCATCCATTTTGAGGCGGTCTTCGTTGACATTCGATTCTAATTAAAGGGAAAAGGGAAAAAAAAAGAAGAAAAGAAAAGCTTATAAAGCAAAAGGAAGAATCAATTCTAGCTCATGTGCAGCAATGGCATGGAAATTTCCTATATTGCAGGGAAATGAACTGTTCCATTAAGCAATCCAAATTTACATCAGCTTTTTATCTTTTGTTGGTCCTCTTGGGATCTTGTCAAAAACTTTGGAATTAAAATTTTCAAACAATTTCTTCATCTCTTGGCTGCTTCTTCCAGCAAAATGATCCACCTGATCTTCATATCGCTCGTACAAAGCTGGCAATGTTGCCAGGCACAGAAACACTTCATCCCAACAAATAAATCACAAACCCAATTAATTAAGCACTAAAAAAGTTAAGGAATTAAGAACAAATGGAACAAAGCCCTCAGGTTATTACCAATATATAACAGAGTCAGAGTGCTGCATAGAGACCCAAAAGCTGACAATGTCCAGAGACAAGCTATTGTCTGAAAATAATTATAGTGCTTATGATAGAATGTAATATAACATGTGGCACTAGAACGTAGAAAATGGTTTAAAATGGAGCTCTACAGGAAAAGATTTTTGCATACCAGGAAGAATGTTATTAGATCATTCCCACTTGAAATATAGTAAAAATCTGATAGTAATCGGTTGATTTGCTTGAAGAAGAATCTCAATGTGGATTCTGGCAATTCTATGTCGTCAATATCAGGAGGATTTCTGAAAAGCAAACAAGTTTTTATATAGACATCAAGATGAGAACATTTGAAAATCATCCTCCTTTTTATTATACATGTTTTGTCATAATAAGATAATTAATAGTAATTTTGGAAAAAGGGCAATCTTCAGAGTTACCTTTTGATGAATCCTGCGGCGTTAGACCAAATGAAGAAGACGGCCATGAAAAGCATGAGCAAATGAGAAAGAAGAGTAACAAAATGGTACTCCACAACTTCAAAAAGAAACCATATGACCGTGAAGCCAATTAGGATTCCTCCTGATAAATACTTGTTCTTCCACAGCAATATGTCAGCAACTGCAATACACATGACAATTTCTAATTCATAGGCTACCCTTCCTAATTAAGATATCCAATTAAAAGAAAGAAAGGAAATGGAAAAAGTTTGGCATGGTCACTATATACGTGTCAGAATCTACGAGATTAATACTGTATATAAAGCTATGATGAAGTTGTATATAAAGGGTTGGGGGTTCTATGCTTGGCATCTAAGCAACTAATCACAATGGCTTTAGCATAGCTTGGAGGTTTGCCTTTCACAATTCACATGCTACCCTTCAACAGTTTTCTAGGTATATACCATTCTGTTTGTAATCTGAGATATAATATTACGAAATCTTTTTAGCATGCAAAACCCTAGACATGTTTAAAATCATTAACATATAATTAATGGGTAATGATACTAAGATCATTGATATTTAAAATTAAGGTCAAAGGTCTATCTTAAACTTTGAAGTATACTTCAATAATCAATTGAGTTTCAAAGAAATTGAAAGCGATGCACTCCCAGATTTAATCCGGTGGTAAAGTGCATTTCAGTAAATATGAGAAGTCTCATATTCTAATTTTTCAATCTCCAATCCCTCATTTCAAAAAAAAGAAATTGAAAGTGATGTTTTGTGCAATGAGAGAGGCGAAATTAGGGAAATGGAATTCTCAAAGTATTATTGCCAGATCAGAAGTTAGAAATACTTGAATTCTTTAATCAAAGATGATTAGTATTAAAGATGAGTACTAATCAGATCATTTACTAAAATATTAAAAAAAATTTATCATTGTATATATAATTAGGTGTATGTGAATATTTAATTTTGAAGAGGTAACTTTTTTCACAGCAAATTGATTTGTAGTTGGCAGATATTACTTATTACCTAATCAGCATGGTCTTGTAATCATTGAAAGTCCAAATTGAAAAGCAGGCTTAATCAATACCATGCATGCATGCTTCTTAAACTTTAGACACTGCTTTTTCTTCCCATTAAATTGACTCTTTAAACTATTTGAAGTTGAAATTTTATTATACTGTCGGTATAATCAATGATTAATATTTAATTATTATATATATATTTTTTTATTTTTTATGATTTATTTTGAAAAAAAAATTAGAAAATTTTTTTAAAAATTATACATAACTTTATTTTTTTTAAAAAATCAAAATTTTATAACTTCCATTTCAAATTAAAAAATTATATAAAAATTTAAATTAACTTTTCACTATAATAACCTTCAAGCTAATTGCAGCTTGGTTAAATAATAAATCTCACTATGATTAATATCATTATTCGATATTAAATCATTGTAAATATAGCAATTGTATGATAAAATTTCTCATTTTCATATAGTAAAAATTGGAATATTCATGAAAATTAGGTTGACAATCAAACTCATATGGTCCTTGACCTCTTTCCTTTCTTTTATTATTATTATTATTTCAAATAAATTAACAAGAAATCCATGCTAAAAGAGAAAAGGACAAAAGAAGATTATTGGTTTGTGAGAGATATGGGCCCCTGTTTTTTCTAATTTTCCTCTAGGTTTCGGTTGGTAGATGCATGGCATGCACGATATAATCATTTCCACTAATTACGTTCATCATAATATCAACTTTATTATATATATATATATTAATATATAGGACATAAAATCCATAAATCTATTTTATTAATTATTTTGTATATATCAATCCTCAATATTTTAAATTAAAAAGTTCCTAAACTTAGTAATTTACAATTAAAAATGGGATAAATTACAAAAATTATATAGGAATTGGAATTGGATTTGCACCCATAATAATAAAAATAATAATAGAGAAGTTAATCCAAATTTTAATCCTGTCTATTTTGAATTTTGCACCTTTAATTTAGTTTTTGAAACTGTCCGAATCTTTATCAAACAAGATCATTAAAAAAGCTGAAGAACAAAGAAAAGAAAAGCACATCACATCACCGAAAGGCATTCAAAGATGGCAGAAGAATTATAGAAGCCACTCTTCGCATGATTATCCAATATCTAATTTGCTACTTCATCCCCCGTCTCTCCTATAAATTGAGATGCACAAAACAACATTTCCCACATCCAGAAACAGCCTCTCCAGTCTCCTCTTGGCTCTAACTGTGGTTTCTGAAAATGAAAATCTCATATGTTGCCTGTTTGGTCGTGGTTGCTGTGTTGTTAGGGGAGATCGTGGAGGTGTCCCAGGCAGCAACATGTAACCCACTTGAGCTAAGCGCATGTGCAAGTGCAATCACATCTTCAAGCCCACCATCAGCCATTTGTTGTAGCAAGTTAAAGAAGCAGAGACCTTGTCTCTGCCAGTACGTGAAGAACCCAAACCTCCAAAAGCTTGTTAACTCTCCAAATGCGAGGAAGGTGGCTACCACTTGTGGCTCCCCATTCCCCAACTGCTAGAGGCTCCTCTTTATATATTGAACTAGTATTCAAAGGTCGTGGAGTTATGTGTGTTGTTGCTAGTTGTTTGAAGCTTTGTTCCATGGAGTTGTCTTGTTTATTCTAGTTGGGGTTCTAGGAGTCATGATCCAGTCATGGTCGTCGTCGTCCTCTGATGAGCTTCTCTTCTTCAACTTAAGGATTTGTTTTGTGATATTTAAGTGAGGATAATTTCTTATTTCTATATCGTTGTTGTTGGCTTAACTAGAATTCATTTCATTTGCTGAGTGAAATGAATTTATTATTATTATTAATGTTATTATGATCAAACATTATAATTTCAAAATTTTTCATATTTAATGGACTATTTATTTATTTATTAATTAAGTGATAAAGCGGTATGATATATAAATCAACAATTAGTTTTTGTATAATTAAAAGAAAAATATTATATTGAAGGTGATATTTCAGTAATAAAAATAAAATAATGCCAAAAAAAAAGCTATAAACTCATAGAAAATTCATTTCATACAAATAAAAAATAGAAATAGTAAATCAATATAAAAAAATTAATTTAAAAAAACACATATGAGCTACTTTTAAAATGACATACTCAAATTTGTTAAAAGCAAATTAAAAAAAAAAAAAAAAAAGAATCTCAAACTAAAAGTGTATGGAAAAAAATTGAGAGATTGATTTTGTTTTATTTGGGTAATAGTGAAAAAGAGTTTTGCAAATATAAACCTGAAATTTTAAAGTAAAAATTATATGGATGGCGTTATAATTTTGTTTAACAAAGAAAATACGCAAAATGCATATAATTTATAGCATTAAATTTCCAATTAAAAATATCACAAATTGGTAAAAAAAAAAAAAAAATCAAATTCAGTTTTGATTATCTTAGTATTTAGTATGACCCTAAAAGAAATTGTAGCATTCAAGCGTTATTTCCTACTTCAATAAAATTATTTTTTCTTAAAAAAAAAAGAAAGAAAATCGTAATGTGAAAACTGGGTTAGGCTGCATTCCCTCTCGTTACGCCATGAAATTGGTCCACTTCGATTGCCGCCGATGTGTGATAAAACGGACTTCATGAAGGCCAGCCCATAGCAATAGCTCCATAACTTTTTTTTTTTTCCCCTTCAAATAGGCTCAAAACATCAAATTAAGATCCTGTACGATTTTTGAAATCATGAACTAAATTAAAAATAAAAACTTAAAAAATGGATGTTATACGAATTGAATTGTATTAAATAAAATTTATTTAACTATTTAATTTTATTTTTATTTTTTTAATATCACATTGAAACTGTATAAAAACTCAAATATATATATATATATATATATATATAATCTTATTAATATTATAATTTCATTATATAATATCTCATATACTTTCAAAGTAAAATTATAAATTATGTTGATTCTATTTAAAAAAATTAAATTTAAATTTATAGATTATTAAATATAATATATAATAGACGATTATAAATAAGTAAAGGTTTAAACAAAATAATTATTAATAATTTATTTAATACTAATAATCTGAAGTCTAGAAAATAGGGTTTATAAATGATTCTGTAAGTTTAGTCTGAGAGATGTTGCCCTTCCTCTTTTTATTTGTTTTTTTTGTCTGCATAATAAATTTCTCGTCATTGGGTTACCTGTTTCTGCCATGTTGATACGAACGTATGAGAATATCATATCTCTGCTCTATGCGTAATGGCCATTTAATTCTTCTCAGGCACGCATAGGATGGACCCACCAGGCGGACAGGTTGGTTACCTTCCTTCCTCCGGGCTGGGCTAGAAGAGGAGATTAAGATTGAGTCCAGAGGAGATATGATCATTGGCTGAAAAGGCTGGACTGGTCTGATTGAGAAATCTAGGTGGAATCCGATCTTAAGACTGAGCGGGCTGGACCTGATTCATGCGGGAGACTTGAGGACCTCCAAGTAATGTGTTGTTGTCATGGACTTGACCCCAGACCGAGACGGAGAAATCCAGCGATCATTAAATACTTAATTTAATAAAAATTTTAATTTACTGTGTGCATATATATTATTTATTTTATATTTAATATTATCTAATTATTTTTATAAATTAAATTTTTTATATAATTTAAATATCACTATTTCTTTTAATATTTAAGTAATTTTTAATAATATTATAAAATAACTAACTAGAACATATAGTTGATTATAATTTATTTTATCTAAAGTTGATCATAATTTATTTTATCTAAATAGTATATATGTGTATTTATCTATTTAGTTATAAATATATTAATTATTTTATAATTTTTAATGATATAAGTGAAATATATATTAATAATATAATATATCTTCATATATTAATTACATCTGTATTTTTTAATTAAAACTATATAATTAATAATTATAGATAAAATAATATAATATGTTTATTGAGAATTATATATGATATATATTAATACTACTATATTTAAATATTAATATTATTATTTCAATATTAGTTATTTATTATTGTATAATAAATATGAGAATATTATAATTTTATTTATAAAATTAAGATTTAAATTAAAAAAAATAAAATAAAAACTGAAATTATATCAAAATTGTTTAAAATTATATTGAAACTAAATCAAAAAATAGTTTTGTAAAATTAAAAATAAAAAGTTTAGTTCTGAGTTTTATTCGTAACAAAAATTTAGTTAAAAACAATAAAATTAAATTTAATAAAAAATATTATAATTAGAAGTTAATATGAATACGACATAAAATTATAATTATAATAAAAATCATTCAACACTATCCTTGCCCGTCCGAGGTTGGTCGTGAATGGAGTGCCTGATCGTGGAGTGGTAATAGTCCATTGAACCTTGCCCGTCCGAAGTATAAATCAGAGGAAGGCCTTGCAAAAAGTCAAAAGAGATTTTCTTTTCCTTAAAATAAAATAAAATTTGAATGACATTAAATAACTGAAATGAGATAATTATTTAAATTGAGTGGTCAAAACAATTTAGCTGTAAAATTTATTTAAATTATAGATAACATATATCATTATCCTTCAATTTGGCATTCATTTTGAGAAAAAAAAATTTATATAATTTTATTGCTTTACAAAATAAAAATTTTGTAAGTTAATAAAAAATAAAAATTTTCATTTTAAATAAAAAAATTCATAGGAAAATAGAATTAAATTAGTTTTTTATAAAATTTTTAAAATTTTGATTAAAGATAAGAGTTGCATTATATATATATTTTTACTTATAATATTATATATAGCAAATGCTAACTAGGACTCACAGATTTAATTTGATGGTAAAGGGGTCTCAGCTTTTACTCTCCAATCTTGAATCCCTAAAATTATATTATCATAAATAATCTTTGTTAATTATTGTGATAAGTTTAAATATTAATTAATGTCATCCCACCAAACCTTATCTAATCCCATATGTTTTATATATAAATATATACCATTCGTTTTGAAACGAATAATTAATTTTTATAATTTTATTTATAATTTTATTTTTACATGTAATAATTTAAAAAATTTTAATTTTTTTGTTTTGAATAAAAATTTTATAAAAAAGTATAATTAAATTGAATTTTTATAAAATTTTTAATTTAAAAGATAATATATATAGTAGTTTTAGGAAATGCAAGCTCATTTTATTTCTATAAATGATATTTTAGAATTATCCAATTTTAATACAAGTTATCAATTCAAATAATTAATTTAAAAATTGATTTATAAGTTTTTTAATTGCGTAAAAATTTATAATATTGTAAAATACGATTCGTATCATGCATAATAACTAATAATTAAAATAACTAAGGCTGCTAGGTGGATATGATGGTGGAACGCCACAGCCTGAGTTGGAAGAATTCAAGTGAGCAGGGCTGCTACCTAAGCAAGTTCAATTCAAATTAATTCTACGCACGAATCTTTTTTAAAAAATAAAAAATTAATGAGTAGTTTTAAATTATAATTTAGATTTCAATTTCTATTTCATCTCATCCGAATGAATATATATATAAAAAAAAGAGATAAAACTAATCCTAGTTGGGAAGTGATTTTAGAATATAATAATATGTGAAATAAAAAATAAAATAAATTTATTTGTTTTTTAAATTTCTTGATTTATTTATATAATTTCTCCTAATTTCAATCTCCACGTCAGCATGTGATGAGGCTTGACTTAACCGAAGATAACGCTTAAACTATGATTTCCATTTCGCAAAACGAAAACATGTGTCAATACGCGGCGCCAAGTCTGCCGCTTCTTCTCCTATAAATCTCAGTAATAAAAGAAAACGAAGAACAAACACCATTGCAAAACCAAACAGAAAAAACATAGTTTTGGCACGAACAATCAATTGATCGTTTAGCTTCCATAGCTGAATAATTTCGCTTCTCGCTTCTAGCTTCTACAGTTTGTTCCAACCCTATAACACACATATATAAATATATATACGTCTGATCCTAAATTACTGCCATGGCTAATAACTCGGATCTTTCGATGATCCTTCCAAGGGTTCTAATCGTCTCCAGACGAACCGTTCGGAAGAACAAGTTTGTAGATTTTGTGGGTTCGTTTCTTTTTCCTCTCACCATCATTATCGTAGACGTGTTTGGTTCATTTTTCTTTGCATGATGAATCAAAGTTCAATTTTGTGTATTTATTTAATTTGTTGTTTGATGGATCCATATACCACATGCATTTTTATATGTTTGTATATGAATTTTGTGGATTGATCTACTGTAATTTCGTTTATATTTGTTGTATATGTGTGCATTTGGGAAGGTGCAATTGTGTATTTGTTATTAATTCAATGTTAATTGTATTCATATTAGAGATGCATATGTGATAATTAATCCCCAAATTGCTAAATCACTCCCCTGTTTTATTCGTAAAAAACTTGCACTATCATTCATGGAGAGGAAAATAAAAGCTGCAAAGAAGGTATCAAATTCAAATATATATAATCGGCTATATAATATGAGATAATCTTAATTCTTCTACTGTAAAAATAAATATAAAAAAAAAACTGAGAATTCAGAATTCACTCCCGCTTTATTCAGCATAAAAATCATAAAGATGAATATTTCAACAAACACCCACTTTATTCAGCTTAGAGAATATAGGAAAGTTCTGATTGGCGACATTACCCCTTTTTATTTCCTTATTATTTCAACTAGAAAATATTGAATATTAGTATTTTTTTTAATATTCAATATTGGTAATCCTTTAATGATAATTTATGCAAGATTTAATAATTCCTTGTACATGATTTTTCTGGTTGTCAATTTAATGAACAGGGGAATTCCACCTAGATCTTATTGTAAACTATGGAGCAGTACCAGTGATAGTCCCAAGAGTAAGTGGAGTCCACATGCTACTGGAGAGCTTCGAGCCAATCCACGGAGTCGTCCTCTGTGAAGGTGAAGATATTGATCCATCGCTTTACGATGCAGAACTATCTGGGTTTTCACCAGAAGAACTTGAAGAGATCAGGAAAGCTCATGCAAGTGACACCGCCATTGATAAAGAGAAAGACACAATTGAATTAAGACTTGCAAAGCTATGCCTTGAAAGAAACATACCATACCTGGGAATCTGCAGAGGCTCACAGGTCCTTAATGTTGCATGTGGAGGAACATTATATCAAGACGTGGAGAAAGAAATCTCCAAGAAAATTCCAGAAGAAGAAAGAGTGATGCACATGAACTATGAGGACTATGATGGCCATAGGCATCCAGTAAAGATTGTGGAGAACACTCCATTGCACCAATGGTTTAAAGATTCGTTAGAGGAAAAGAAAATGGAAATCATGGTTAATAGTTATCACCACCAAGGTGTCAAGAAATTAGCTCAAAGATTCGTGCCAATGGCTTTTGCCCCTGATGGCCTGGTTGAAGGATTTTATGATCCAGATGCCTATAATCCTGAAGAGGGCAAGTTTATAATGGGTCTCCAATTTCATCCAGAGAGGATGCGCCACCAAGATTCAGATGATTTTGACTATCCTGGATGCCCAGCTGCATATAAGGTAATAAAACCAGATCTTTGTTTAACAGATCAAAATTGGAATTTGTTAAGATTATATATACGCAAGGTTATATATTGTGCAGGAATTTGCTAAGGCTGTGATTGCTTATGAGAAAAGGCTTAATTGCTCCACACGCATACATAAAGCTCCCACGCTTAACCAAGAATTGGAGACAAAACGAAGAACTATTGCCAGAAGTTTCTCACTTGCAAAAAACATGTACAACTCAGGAAGGAGTATCGTTTTGGGCCAAGAATCAGAACTGGAAATTGGAGCAGAATTTCTTGAGGTTGGTCTACTGATCAGTATATCCTGGAAATTGTTTAAGAGTTTTTTGTGGAGTTAAATTTGCTTAATGTTTGCAATTACTGCAGGCCAACACTGTGCTGAGTCTGCAGCAAGTGAACAGGCTGCAGCAAATGGGAGCAACAGTGAGAAATGCTTCAGCATACAGGGAAAGATTGAAGATGAATGAGGAGAGGGAGAGAGCTGCAAGGATTATAATGAGGAAAATGTCGATTGGGCAATTATCTGATCTCATCTCCTTCTACCACATGATGGGGAAAATATGCTCCGAGGCTTTGGAGATAAAGCTTCAAGACTCTGTAAATCAAGAGGTTGAACTATAAACGACCAAAATGGTCTTTGTAATCGCCTCGCCCAAAGATATATATATTTTAGATCTTTTTCTTTTCTGATCGATCGTGTTTCAAATTTTGGCATGTTTTCTCATTCAATGTTTGAATTTTACCCTTTATATTAATTCCTTTAAATTCTTTTATAAAACATTTTTATCCAAGTTATTTATACTAAAGCAGTCAAGTTGCATTTATAAGTAAAGCTTTTATAATTTTAGTACATATGACAATTTTAGATCAGTTATGGAATAAAATGACAACTGATGTTCAACATCATTTGCCATTTAAACAATTTAAGCACCAGACCCGTTTGGCAGTTATAGGATTAATAAAAACCATTATGGACCAACCCTTCGAAGCAAGTCATTTATTCATTAAAATGCATAATAGAAATTTGAAAATCCTGTAATAGTACAACCTAACATGGAAAGGCGGAGATACTTGGATTATCTCCTGTACTGATTCTTTTTCTAGTTCGCCCCCAATTCTCTTAGCCTGCTTGTGGAAGTCAAATAATCCAAGTTTCCTTTCGCCGATGTTGCATCCTGTGACCTCTCAACAGAATTATCTGGTTTGCATGTCTGCTCTGCAATATCAGGCAGTTGTTTCTCACTTTAATCGATTATCTCCTCTACGTTTGCTATGGTCGCTTTTGGCTGATTGTTCCTTTACGTCGATCCTCAACCATGTTGGGTGGTGATCTCCCTGAAAGAGTGTGCGGCGCAACCTTGAGCAAATCTCGAATCTGTTTCTCTTTTCAGATCATGCTGGATTTTTCAGCCCTAGACCTCTTTGATGTATTGGACTGTTAATGGATTGTATCCCTTCTCTTGTAGGTCTCTGACCTAATGGATTTACCTTAAAATAAAGCCTTAAAATAAAGGCTAATTAACTCAAGAAGACACAATATTTACGTATATTTATATTTAATTTATATTTTTAATTTTAATTTAATTAGTTTAATTTTAATTAAAATTTTTGTCAATTTAAAAATTCTAAATCTGATATTCCATATAATAATTTGATTGTTTAGTTGGCGTGTATGTATTTTTATAATTATTTTTAATTAATTAATTAATAAAAAATTTAATATTTTTATCATTTTATATTTTAATCAAACGTTTAAATTTTAAATAATTAATTATTTAAACATAATTTTAATTAATTTTTAAAATTAAAATTAAATATAATTAATCTAATTATTAAATATATAGTTTAGATCTTTAATCGTACTAAAATAATTATAAATATTTTTTAATAAATATATTTTTTAATTTAAAATAGCATGATATATAAAATAATTAAAATAATATATCTGTTATAAAATTTTATAATCTTAATGCAAAATAAAATCTATTTACTATTAAAGATGTCTTATGCATTATTAAATTACTATTATTTTTAAAATTAAATATATTATTTAATTATAATTTAATATAATTTAATATTATTTTTATATATAAAATTAATTTATATTTAAAATATAATAAAATATTACATTTTACATTCTATTTAAACTCTTACATTTTAATTTTTAAAAATAAATTAAAATTATATCCAAATAAAAATATTTATCTTATATATTCAAAATTTAAATATTTAGATTAAATAAATTTTTTTAAAATAAATTAAAATTATATTCAAATAAAAATATTTAACTTATATATCCAAAATTTAAATATTTAAATTAAAATATAAAATAATATAAATATGAGCTTTTTTCAGAAATTTGATCATTAATGTGATATATCAGTTAAACTATTACATTACCATGTAAACTATCAAATTTAAAAATTTAAAAATTAAATAAAATTACATCAAAATATAAAAATAAAAAAATTCACCAAAATAACAAAAATTACGGTTAAATAAAATTGTAAAAAAAGTAAAGGTTAAGTCAATTAAATTAAAATTAAAAAAAATGAATTAAAATGTAAATGTGAAATTTTTTGGTCAATTAACCTAAAATAAATTATAAAAAGAAAAAAAAAAAAAACAAGAGATAAGAAGAAAAGTCATTGTCAAAATATGACATCTTCAACATTTGACAGCTCAGAATGAACAATACAACCCACAAATATTAGAAACAATAGCAACTGCCCATTCATCTAAAAGGACTGGTCAACTAAAACCAATTTTCAAAACATTATTGGTCAGATGAATATCATAGTTGGTGTTAAATTACACATCTGGGGTAGGCTCAAACTTGGCAACACAATCTTCCTATCAAAATCACCTTATAGAAATTAAAAATGAAATATTACATGCTACATACTGATCAGCAGGACTAACAAAAAGTGCCTGGTTTATATAGAAATATTGAGAAGCACAAGCAAGATACAACTTGCTTTCCTTGACGGTAGGCCAAACCACTTTATCACATTGGTAACTTTCAACCTTCAGCAGCTTACCCCAACTCTATTCCTTCTGTTCATTTTTTCTGGAGACTCATTGCACCACCACTCCTCCTTCCATTCCCAAGCCTGCTTAGGAGTGTTTTTTTTTTCCAAATAAATTATGATAAAGGATATAAATCAATAATATTGCAGCTGAATCGTCCTCTTGATCTCCACAAATTAAAGGATTTTATCTCACACGAGTTGAGCATGTACCAGGAGCATTGGGCTTTTAAGTTGAGTGGTGGGCAGAGTGTTGTAACCATCATATCTTTCCATCACCTGCGGCAGAAAAATGCAAAATCTGGATGATTGACCTGAAGCAATCTCAACCAATTGTCAGCAGCCTGCAAGAGAGAATTTGCCAACAGGCGCTCGCATCCCCCATTAGGGGTCCACAAGGATCCTTTGAACTTGTATGATGCAAGACCAAAAACAGGCAAGCACATGTTAGGCACGCCATCCATCTCACGGGGGTATGTCACCACCGGGGCATGAGCAGTTTGTCCACCTGCCAAGAAAGCTAGCATGATAAGTTTTACAAAATCAGATGAAGAATAATTAACTTTATTTGACACAAACATGCAGGTCCACTAGTAGGAAACTGCATAATAACTTTCTTGGTTGTAGAGTGAGATTATTGTACATGGGAGTATATAACAACGTGAACTGACAATATATTTTAATGTCACAAGACCTCACAAAGAGATTGGCCCTAAATAGAATATGAGAAAAGGAACAAGTGTAGCTAACCCAGATAGTTTAATCAGGGACTGGATCAGGTTGAGTTGAGTATGGTGGAACTCAAAGCTTCTAGAGACCAATCATAAATGGTTACTTTTTTCACAAATAACTACTTTTACAAGAAAGGGAAAACTAGAAAGTTGTAGAGAGTAATCATATCTAACTAGGATAGTCTGTATTCTCTAGCTAACAACCAACCTGCATATAACTTCCAACTGAAAAAACTGACAAGAAGACTACCGCAGAATCAAGAGATGGAAAATTGTCATCATCCCGCAAAAGTAACAAAAAGACATACAGGGACCTAAACAAAGACTATTGCGGTGTATTCATTACCTTCCAGTGGTGTATGAAGATAATGGTATGTCAGAAAGCACGCATCCAGGTCTTTCAATGTTGGTCCCATTGGTATCCTGTAAATTGGATACCTACAAATTTCCACCAGACCTATATAATTCATGCATGATAATATAATATTTGTAGCAAATGCAACACTGAAGTGATGAATACCATGCCACAGAAATCCAGCTTGACGATAGCAAATCACAACTCCTTAGCATCTTCAACTCAGGGAAACACAAGGCAAGGTCCGATATCTGTGCCAATGAAAATGTTCAGTAAAAGGGAAAGGAGATAATCTTAAAAAGAGCAGACTACTAACAATATAGAAAGAACAATGACCTTGTCAGCTAATGGTTCCCGGCAGTAAGGGAGATCTTGTTCAAGATACTCAAATAGCAAGCAACCTTGGGAATTCATAGATTCTCCTTCATCACTAGATAACTCCTCTTGGAGGGGAAGATGATGATCTCTCAAAGACATTCTATCCATTCTAAGAGGAACATCATTAATTAAATGGCGATAATTCCATTGTTCCCTTGAGCCCTTCAGTCCTCTTTCAGGTTCACAATCACTGCTACCATCACTACTTGAGTCCCTGAAATCACTGTCACTGTCCTCACCCAGTCTCCTGTCACGAATGGGTCCAATCAGTTTTGCTGCATTAGTAACAGCCTTACTGGTAGAAAGGGAGAAACCAAATATTTAAATATAACAACAAGATTGCTGCCTAGGAATGTACAAAGAGAGACAAAGACAGACAGGAACAGGGATGAGAAGGAGAGGAGAAGCAGAACAAACTGCACATCTGACCCATAAAATTCAAAATACATGTTAGAGTGGAATTCAATCTCAGACACCGAGTAAAGTGCTGATACTCTGCTCAGCCACAAAAGTATTGGGAGGGAATTTTGTCATTGTTCAATATGACATGAATAATCTTTTAGAACTCAGAAAAGGCAGTGATGGCAGCTTTGTGGAGCCCAACCATTGATGGTTATGGCATCAAAATAATTTTGAATGTGAAAAATCAGAGAAATTCAGCATTGATCAGATGAAGATATATGATTAATGGATATAGGATCTCTTCTAAAAGTGGCTGAAGATAAGAGTTCAATGGAAAAAGGAAAGAAGAGAAACAAAACCCACACAGCAATCTTAATTGATAGGGTAATCCAGACCATATTGATTTGGGTATGGAATGGACCCCACTATTGTAACATGTCTTTGCATTATTAACAAGGCTACACACAAGGAGAAAGACCAAAGTCACATCCAAACCCTTTAATCAATTAAATTGGGTTTTATTTTGAATTACATATCCAGATGTGATTGAGGTTTGCATTTCAACCTGAGACTATACTCAAAAAGCATGTTTCTAGGGCTATGGTGCCATTAATCAAAGTCTTTAGAAACCAAATAAGGTCAAGATATAACATTTCTTAAATGCAATTGTAAAAAAATGGGAACAGTTTCAGCAGCAAGTTTGGCCAGAGAATTGCTAGATAAGAAGTTAAGAACCCTTAACAGAAAGCACCTCTTCGATAAACCTTAAATAACTAACAGTTTATCATGCCTGTGTACCATCCACAGTTATAAATCACAGCATCAGCCACCATTAAAATTATAGTCCACATCACAGCATATTGTAATAAGCATGGCAATTATAGCATACATAACTTTCACAAGAAATGAATAAAATGCACCAAATCAAAAGTTACAATTTAGTCAAGTTCAAAGTGAAAACACAAAATCTACCATTCTCACATCAAAAGAAATCATGATTCTATGAATACGGTTAAAAGAAATCTATGAGTTAAAATATAGAGATACATTAATTACATCCTAAAAGAAGCACCTAACAAAGATATAACGTAAATTTGATATTGCTTTTGGCAACAACAATCAAGTTATTTCTCTTAAGTTACAAGAGATAATTGCACAAGCAACTTATGCAAAACTAATTGCATAAGTTTTTGGGCTTTAAACCTTGAAGGCATAATGGTCTGTACATAATGATCGCATAAAAAGGGCCCATTTTGGCAAAATACTTATTCAACGTACAAATTCAAATTGAGCTGTCATATGGCAGGTTCAAATTCAAATTGCATGTATCAAGAATTCTTCCATATACAAGTTTCTCAAGTACCAAAACTAATAACAAATTCTTTCAGCTTGACCTCCTCTGATAATGACTTGAGCAGTTTGTTGAACAGGAATGAATAATACAAGCATATTATCAAATCTTCAAAACATCAAGCACTTTTCTTATATACAAAATTTAACCAATCCATCATGCGCTGGATTCAATCTCATCACTCAAATAGCCTATTCATGTTCTTTTGAGATGAAGTTTTCCGCTTAGAATAAAAAAATATACCAAGTCACCTGTGTGAGCACGGATTACCTATATAAGAAAATATTAAAAAAAACAAAAACACAAACTATTTCACAGCACCATGGTTTTAAATCATGGTTGCGGCCACGTTCGCGGTCGTGGTCGCGGGTAACGGAAACAGACTAACGTAACAATAACGGCTTGGCATTATGCAAATTTTTAAAAAAATTTGTAAAGTTCATAAATAAAATGATATTGATTAGATTTAATTCAAAACAATATATACAAATGCATAATAAATATAAATACATAAAATATAGATTATTTAACTTAAGTTAAACATCATATAGTTTAAAATAAGAAAAATCAACATAATCTTTATAGATCGAGTAAACTAATAGCTCAAAATACAATTTTAACTCAAAACTAGCACTTTAATCCACAAGAACATACAAAAAAAAGGAAAAAAAAACAACAATTAAAAATTAAAATAGATAAAATTTAACTAACTTTTTAGAAGAAATAAGCATGAAAATAGAGTAGTGTATAATGGATCTAAGTTTATACGAAAAATATGCAGAGAATATTGAAATTTGAAAGAGAAATGGAAGAGAAAACTTTAAAAATATAGTTTTTGAAGCAGTCGAAAAGTGTAGAAACTAATAAAAACGAGACCAGGAGTAGAAGATAAAGGATATAAAAGAATTTTAATTATTAGTAAAGGCCATTACAGTTAGGTCTTCAAAGAGGCCGTTGTATAGCAGGATACCGGCCATTACAGTTAGGTCTTCAAAGAGGCCGTTGTATAGCAGGATATCGGATAACGAATAACGGTCCCAAAACCCGTTACCTAACAACCGGGCCTGTTAGCCCGTTGTATAACAGGATAACGGATAACCATAAAGGATAACTGTCCCAAAACCCAGTTATTTAAAACCATGCTCCAGCACATATGGAATCCAGAGAGAATAGTATATTAAAAAAACCAAGCCCCCAAGAATAAGGGAAAAGTTTCAATGATTAGAAAATTATCATGTTCAAAACCCAGTAAACTAATAATAACATATACCCAATGCATAGAATGCAAAGAAGAACGAAATGACAGTGCGCCACAAATGAAATGTAATGACTAGTTAACAATTACTCGCCCACTTTAACAAGTTCTAACACATTGAAAAACAAAATTTAACAGACGGGTTTATTCACCTCGATTTCAAACACGTCTTCCTTGACTCTGCGTATATTTGAATACCGGACAGATATGGGACATAATACTGAACAACAGAATCGCTGTCATTCAAAAGTACAGGTACTCCAGCACCGTAAGCACTCCATTCCTTGAAAGACTCCCACAAGTCCCCGAGTACAAAGTATGGCTGAAATTCCACATCGCAAGTCCTCCAGCCCCGCATTGTGGTCTGCCCATCAAACTTAATGCAGTTAGTTTCAAACAAACTATCCAAATTTCTGTTGTTCTTATAGATCAACGAGAGAATATAAAGACGCTTCACTCAAAAATATGAAAACAAGCTAGTCAAACTAGGATCATCGAGTACAAAGACATCACTTAGAACTCGATGTAAAATGCTATATATTTCCATGTAGTCATTAAGGAGAACAATGGGGTAATCAATATGAGAATGCAAAATAATAATAAATCTTGTGTATTATTTTTCTCAGTTTCTGGCCGACTAGAGCACCACAAGTTTCCCCAGAAGAATAAGAAGAAGAAGCAGTAAGAGAGGAGACAATCGAAAGCTAAAAACCTTAGATAAGTACTGAGCAGGCACAGATGGAGTGATAGACTCCAAAAACCGCTCCAAATTACTCAACGGAGAAACGACAGGTTCTAAGGCCGGCACCGAAACTGGCTTGGGAGATTCCTCCAGAACATTCCGGTTATCGGATTCTTTATCCGCCTGTTTATCTACTTTTTCCTTGACCAAAGGCGATTGACTCGCAGAGACATCACTCCTAGCTCTGCGCAGTTGATCATTATGTCGATTCTGGTGTAAACTACGAGACTTCGCCGGGTGGTTAAACCTATCCTCCCTGCGACCTCCCGTAGTAAACTGCAATCCAGCCCCCAACATTTCTCCACCTAATCCCCCAAATTAATTTAAAAAAAAAGTAAGGGGCACCTGAATCCTATATTAAATTATTATACTCCGGTTAAATCCTCTGAACGCCGAGATTCAAAGTCAACGAAATGAAATGCCAGTGGTTAGTGGATTGGCAATTGACGATGGAAACGAACTACTATGAAACGATCAATTTCTCTGCAGAGAGTACAAAGCAATGACAGGCAGCTGAAGAAGAGAATCGGATCGGAGAAGACGACCGGAGAGAATGGTGTTATTAAAACCCTTATTGGAGACTATGGATCTCTAATGCGGGAAGAAAGAAAGAGGGAGGGGCACAATAGTAAATAAAAAGTCAGAGAGAGATTTGAAGACAAACAAAGCTACGACAGGGGAGATGCTAAAAAAGCAAGGCAGAAGCTTAAAAAGTTTATTTATTTTATTTTTTAAATTTTCTGTAATTTAAATAAGGAAAAAGGACGTGCTAAAAAAAAGGAAAAAGGATATGCTAAAAAAAAATAGGAAAAAGGATAAATATATTATTTGTTTAATAAATTGCGAAATTTTGGCCTGCCCATATTTGACAATATGGTACGCATGTCTTCTCTTGAAAAGACGACGTGGCCCCCGGATTACATAATAATTATGGATGAAGGCGAGGGTGTAATTGAACAGAAAAGTTAGCGTAATACATTTTTTTTAACCGTTGGAAAAAAAATCCTAGTGAGTTCAATAAAACGATTTATTTGCTAAATAAGACAGATTTTGATCAGAAAGAATCAATATAATCAAATCTATACGAATTTAAAGTGTAAAATTTATAATATATTTATATAAAACATATAATTTGTGCTTAATATAATAATTAGTTTTCTAAGCGATTGAGTTGATTTTTTATATTGTATTAATTGCATTAGTTTTTAATTAGTCTTATTCGTAATTTTTGTGTTTTTACATGTACAATGAATATTGATGAGCCATTACCGCGGGCCTGATCCTTAACCGGAATGGAGAAATCTAGTGGTCATCATTAAACCTAAATATTCTCATTCATCTATATACAACTGATAAATTAGTTTGCTAGGATTTACGATGATCTCGTAAGGCATGCATGCAATGCTAAAGAGTTATACCTCCTCCGACTCCTGACATATACTAACCTAGTTTTCTATTATGGTTTCCATTTTTCCTCCAACGCTTCTCACAAGGGTGTTGCTATAGCCAATTTATGCCCTTTATTAATCTGTTAGACTTGCCTTGTATGTGTGTTTAGTGCCGTCACAAAAACAATCGATCATTGTGTAGTGCTGTCTATTAGGGTTTCAAAATTGAAACTACTCTTGTTTATAAGCCATAGCTTATTTCCATTGTATTCTCTCCAAATTCTTTTTTTTTTTTTCATAATAGTCGAGATTCATATTTCTCAATTATGAATTTTAAAAAATTAATTAATAAATTTTATTACTAATAAAAAATGGCGGCATTTTTTTTCCCTTATTCCATTCCATGTTTGGAGATTTTCTTTTTCCACTTGTATTTGGCTGAACAAAGTGGAAGGAAAGTTAAAAATTGAAGGTTTCTTTCCCAAGCAATTGAAATTATAAAATCGGATACAAATTCAATTAAGTAATTCATATTTTACTACAAAAATAATATAGATAGAAAGAATTTTTTTTTTCTCTTCCAAAATAAAGAAAAAAGAGTTTATTTTTATTTTTATTTTTTTCTTTTTTGGATAAACTATAATTTAGTCCCTCTAATTTAGTGAAATATAATCTTTCGTCCATCTGTTTTAAAAAATCATCGATTTAATCACCGTAATTTTTAAAAACTATGCCATTTGTCCTTCCCGTTAGATTTTCAATTAAGTCACCGTTAATTTTAGTTAAAAAACTAAAATACCCATAACGGTTTCTTCTCTAATACTTTCGACGACTCTGTATATTTTCTTTCTTTTTCCATCTCTTTCTCTCTCTTGTCATGTAAACATTTGGGGCAGAAGAAGCTCGTGATACATAATTGAAAGGGTCACCTCTTATATGCCAAACCCATTATACTAATACATTTCCCACTCATTATGATGTGTTGGTTATACTTGTTTCCTGACAAACATGTTAGACATGAGGAGTGCTAGTGGTTAGATTCCATTATTTAATACACTCAGGATTCTTAATTATCATAATATGCAGACAGCCAACCAAGACTAGTGCAGCTTCAACTGCTGATAAAGGTTTCAAGTTGTTGCAGACGTCAATATCCTGCGGATGCCCCCTGTAGTGCTCTAGCAATTTTTTCCGTGGAGGCACACTTTCTTTAATAGCTGGAAGTTCCAAGAACTTTGCAAACCAAGCATCAACCAAAGGCATGGCTCTGCATTAATCAGGTTCACATCTGTTATTTTCTCAACAATACGAGCCTATATTCCAATTCAGCCTGTTGCAATTTCCACAAAATTTATCTTCACTTCCAAAGAAATGCTTCCTCTGAAGACCACTCTCTGGAGTCTCGAGATGCTCACGAGCTTCTTCTGCTGCTTTCTCTTTCTAATCTTCTTTTGCCCCAAATGTTTGCATGACAACAAAGAGAAAGAGATGAAAAAAGAAAGAAAATATACAAAGTCATCGAAAGTATTAGAGAAGAAGTTGTTATTGGTATTTTAGTCTTTTAACTAAAATTAACAGTGACTTAACTGAAAATCTAACGGGAGGAACTAATGCATAGTTTTTAAAAATCACAGTGACTAAATTGACGATTTTTTAAAACAGAGGATGAAAGGTTATATTTCACTAAATTAGAGAGATTAAATTGCAGTTTACCATTCTTTTTTTTTTACCCTTTTAATTTTCAACTTTGCCCTTTGACTTTAGATAATAAAGCCCAAGAAAGTGTCTATTTCAGTTTACTTATTCTATTCTTGGGGTGGTGCAGAGGGCAAGCTCTTGAAGGTAGAATTTGATCACCCAAGTAAGGGCTTCCCTCTTTATTTTCTGGAGCAAGACATATTCTCTAGTTTCTTTTGTGTTTAGCTAGAGCATAATCCTTGTTTCTTATTATCGGTGAACCTTTCTTTGTCCTTCTACCACTCTGTGCAAAGGAATTTGGCTCTTTCCTAGTTCATATTGGATTTCCCTCTACCTATAAGGGCCAGAGTAGTAAATAGCTTATGATTTTATTTGATAAGTAACCAATTTGATGGGTTGAGGACTTCTTTAAGAACTATTATGTTTTTGTAATGTGATGTTATCTTTCTTAATACTTTTTTTTTTATGTTGCAGATAAATAGTGTGGCTACATTAGCTTTTTTAGGCTCGTTTATTTCACAACAAATTATTTTTTTTTAAATATATTTTTTATATTTAATGCATTTAAAAAAATTTAAAAAATATATATTATAAATTAAGGGAAAGTCAAATTATTTTTTTTTAAATTGAGTTATTTTTAGCATTAAAAAAAATCTTACTAATCTTACCATAGTTTTTATATATAAATTTTATAATATTCTTTCATACAACAGTTACATAATTGAGAATAATTTTTTTTTAAAATAATTTTTATATAAAATACTATTTTCTACAAAATAAAAGTTCGTACTAAAAATTTTCTAGGACAACAACAAACAATACAGGTATATATATTTATAAAAATAAAAGAAAATTATACATAAAGAAAATTTGGAACAAAATCATTTATATAATTACTCTACCAATAAGAAAGAAGACAAAGTAAAAATACAGTAAAAAAATACCCTCCACAAACCATCGTTATAACTAAAAGAAATCAATGGAATGTGACAATCTACGCTCAGAGAAAATGAGGACAAAAATCTCAGGGAAAGTGTTTTTCCACTTTGACCTGAAATGTAGAATTGTAAAATTTGCTCGCTATTCCGATCAAGGTCTTTTTTCTTTTTTTTTTTTTAATTTTAAAATCCTTTCGTGCAAATAAGTTTAAATTTTAATAAGATATGATGGGAGATAAAGCTTACAAAAGTAACACAAACTCATACATTAAAGTGAAAATTGAGAGAAATTTTCTATCAGAAATTTATATGGTTAAAAGGACATATAAATATCAAATTTCATCTTTTAATTTAAATTTATTATTTTAAAATATTATTAAAAAATTAAATAAGATTAAAATAAAATAAACTGACGAAATCATAATTCACATTTTTAAATTATGATAATGATGATTGTATTTGATATTTTAATGAAAATTTAGAAATAAATTTAAGCTAGGCTTCGCCATACATTTTTTTTTGGATAAAATGTGTGATGAGCAGCAAAGGCAACGTGTAAATTGCCCTACAACCACTCTAGCTACAGATGGAGTTGGTAGTTGGAAAAGAAGTTCTTTTCTCTCTCATACTTTTTTTTTTTTTTTTTCCTTTAAAAATAAGTTTAAAAAATTATGGGTGGGGAATGAAAGGGAAGAGCCTTACCACAAAGCAACTGAATTGGCATTATCCTGAAAGGCAATTGAAGCATAATTCACTAAAAAGAAAAGCAAAATGATCTTCTATCATAATCTTAATTTCTGTTCCTGTTCCTTACTTTTTTGCTAGGATTGCCCATTCTAAATTTTAGGTTTACACTGATTTTATTTTGAAAACATTGCTTTTTGTTTAATATATAAAAACTTATTCATTAATTTCTCAATTTTAAAAATACTTTAAAATATATTTTAAAATTTAAAAAATA
This sequence comes from Manihot esculenta, assembly GCF_001659605.2. Classification (NCBI taxonomy): domain Eukaryota; kingdom Viridiplantae; phylum Streptophyta; class Magnoliopsida; order Malpighiales; family Euphorbiaceae; genus Manihot; species Manihot esculenta. Next base: position 8,951,719 of record NC_035174.2, on the reverse strand, counting down.
TATTAATTAATTTATCCATTAAACAGTATAAAAAAATCTCTATTATCTTCAATAAAAATTAATTAGTAGATATTATTATAAAACTGATACATAAATTAATAAATTTTTTTATATTTTATAGATTAAATAATAAAATATTTTAAAAAATTTAATATTTTTTAAATTAATAAAGTTTTTCATATCATAAAAAAATAAGAATTTTTTTTTAAAGTGATGGGCCTTGATTGGGACTTGGTCCCTTTGTGTTGTTTGTTATGGGCTAAAAACAGAACTATAAATGGACCTTCAAATGGAGCCTTGGTTTTATTTTATTACTATGGGGAGTGATGTGAACTTCTATAATTGGATTATACAACAGAATAGTATTATTTTTCATTTCTCCACACTTTCTTATTAATTTTAATTATATCCACATTAAATCATCTCATGTGCATTTGATAATTAAATTTAAATCTTAAATTATTTAAAAAATAATTTATATTTAGAAAATATTTTTTGATTTTAATTTTAAAAATAAAATATATATATATCTTTTAGTAAGGATGTTAAAGAGTGTAAAATGATTTTTTTTAAAAAAGAAATAGCTTAATTTTTTAATTTTTTATTTGAATAGAAAAATATTTTTTATCAATAATTAAAATAATTGAAGTTTTCTTTTTTTCTTGTACATATTCCTCTTTAATCATTTAGTTCAGGAGTATGGACTAGTAATTTCATTTTTCATTCTCTCTCTCACTTAAGCATCAACAATTACCGGATCTTTCTAAATATACTAGTATACCTAACCCAACAATAACGGCCGCACATGCTGCAACGGCGTCGTAAGCAGCAGCTCATGCATAGGATAATTTTTAATGATCTATTTATTATTCTTCAAAATTCTACCAAATTTATCAATTTTAAAGCCGCATAAAAATCCCAACTTGTCAAATATTTTGGGTAATTTTAATTAGTTGATTTATTTTATTGACAATTGACAATTTGTGAAATGCATTTTCGTTGCATATCAGAAAAAAATAACAATTTTCAAGAACCCACATTGCCTAGGAAAGGAGTACGTCGGTTAGTGACCCAGAAGCACTCTCGGATCCTTCCAAGGCCGTCAAATGTCATTCCAAAGAAGACGACTTCGTTGTGCACACATCATGCCATATCGTTTGCAATTCAATTTGTTGATTTGCTCTTTTTTGTGTTGCATACAAACTGTTCGACAAAAAATCCCAACGACTTTTTAACTTTAAAAAGATCTTTCTCTTCTGTTGTCTCTGATACCTCTTTTGGCCATGGGGTCCTAGAGAAGAGATTGAGCAACTGCGGGCTGGCGCTTGAGGATCTTATAGATAAAGCCGTCATTATCATGCCGGAGCTCCCAGTCATCGCCATCTCCACTCATCCTCAGCTCACTTGACAGATATTCAGATAAAGATGATACAAGATTTGGGTTTCTGTTTTGGTTTGAACAGTGAAGGAAAATGCTAGGAGGAAAACAGATGAAGAGACTTAATGCTCAGTTTGGATAACTTTAGGCGAAGGAAAAAAAAAAAATTAAGGAAAAAACAGAACTTTACTTTTCTCTCTCTAATTTCCTTTACACTGTTTAGATAAGTAAAGATTTATTAATTTGTTATTTTATGTATCTTTTCTGTATAGAACAACGGCGCTATAATTTCCACGATCTACGTGGAAAAGAGAGATTATGAGTTTAAACCACAAAGCAGTCCACGTTAGCAACTAACCAGCTAAAGTGTAAAGATATAACTGGAAATAGGTGAAATGACTTTGGGTCGACTTCAATATTTTTGTGATTAATTGAGAGACAAATATTTCAATCAACTTGTTGCTCTTTGTTACCAAAGTCAATCTCACGTCTCCGCTCACCCGACGACCATATCGTCCTCTACTCCCCTCTAAACGTAATAAAAATATCCTCTCTATCTTCCTCCTCTGTAGTGAACATTCCCAAAATGAACCAAAACTTGTTAATGTCCTTCTCTCCATTCATTCATCTATTTACAATCACTTTCCTTCTCTTAGCCAGTAAGGCCATATGTGTATATGTAGATCCTCAGTTCTTAAGTTGCAGCGTCACCGGAACTTGTGGCGATGGCCAAATTATATCCTTCCCATTCTACATTCAAGACCAGCAAGAATCTTTCTGTGGTTACCCTGGATTCAATCTCTTTTGTCATAATAGCCGTCCAGTTCTCAGATTACGAGATGATAGTTATATTATCCACCAAATCGACTACATAAACCAGACTCTTCGTGTTTCAAACGCTGCGTTTTTAAATACAAGCAACGCTTGTGTTCCTCATCTATTGAAGAACACATCGCTACCCGATGACCGGTTCAATCTACTTTCAAACCAGACAGAACTCATCTTGTTCTCTCGTTGCAATTCAACACTACTTGGTGGTAGTAACAGTACACTTCTGAAGTACAAGGTTAATTGTTCTGGTGAAACAGAAACTGAAACTACTGGTCCAATTTTGTCGATATTTGATGGGGATCCTCTACTGGGTAGTGCATCAGAGGTGTGTGAAGAAGAATTGGCGGTGCCTGTGGATGTTCGAAGAGGAGAAAATGAAGGAATTGAGAGGATGGTAGAAAGAGGGTTCGTGTTGAAATGGACAGCTAGTCATTGCAGCATATGCGAAAGTAGTGGAGGCAAATGTGGGTTTAATAGCATCAATTACCTTTTTAGGTGTTTCTGCCCAGACCGGCCTCATGCTTTGGGCTGTGATCCTGACCTTCCAGTTGCAGGTGAGTTTTCTTTATTTGTTTTCTCATTGTCCACATATTACACGTATGTTTTGTTCTCTGTAGAAATGGCTGTCATTTCATGGCATTAGATAAGATAGGCAACTTGATTTGGTGATGGATTGAGATTATTTTAAAATGAGTTTAAACCTCTAAGCAGTCCATGTTAGCAACTAACTAGCTAAAGTCTAAAGATATAACTGGAAATAGGTGAAATCACTTTGAGTTGACTTCAATATTTTTTTGATTAATTGAGAGACAAATATTTCAATCAACTTGTTGCTCTTTGTTATCAAAGTCAATCTCACGTCTCCGCTCACCCGACGACGATATAAAAATATCCTCTCTATCTTCCTCCCTCTGTAGTGAACATTCCCAAAATGAACCAAAACTTGTTAATGTCCTTCTCTCCATTCACTCATCTATTTACAATCATTTTCCTTCTCTTAGCCAGTAAGACCGCATGTGTAGATGTAGATCCTCAGTTCTTAAGTTGCAGCGTCACCAGAACTTGTGGCGATGGCCAAATTATATCCTTCCCATTCTTTATTCAAGACCAGCAAGAATCCTTCTGTGGTTACCCTGGATTCAATCTCTTTTGTCTTAATAGCCGTCCAGTTCTCAGATTACTTGATGATAATTATATTATCCACCAAATCGACTACATAAACCAGACTCTTCGTCTCTCAAACGCTGCCTTTTTAAATACAAGCAACGCTTGTGTTCCTCATCTATTGAAAAACACATCACTGCCCAACGACGGCCGGTTCAATCTGTTATCAAACCAGACAGAACTCTTACTGTTCTCTCGTTGCAACTCAGCACTATTTGGTGGTAGTAACAGTGAACTTCTGAAGTACAAGATTAATTGTTCTGGTGAAACAGAAACTGAAACTGGTCCAATTTTGTCTATATTTGATGGGGATCTCTACTGGGTAGTGCATCAGAGGTCTGTGAAGAAGAATTGACGGTGCCTGTGGATGTTCAAAGAGGAGAAAATGAAGGACTTGAAAGGATGCTAGAAAGAGGGTTCGTGCTAAATTGGACAGCAAGTAATTGCAGCATATGCGAAACTAGTGGAGGCAAATGTGGGTTTGATAACAGCACCTACCATTTTAGGTGTTTCTGTGGAGACCGGTCTCATGCTTGGAGCTGTCTAGACCTGCTTACTGCAGATGCAGGTGAGTTTTTCTTTTTTCACTGTCCACATGATTAGCGTTAGCCCTATTACGGCCGCTTACACCCTTAATCGGATCAACAAGCAGGCCAGCTATTCCCAATAATCGAAATAGAAATTACAATGACATATTTTAACTGCTAATTGTTATGCCTCTGAAAAAAAAAACTTGCACACATGGTATTCCTCTGCTCATTGCTCTGCGTGTTAAGTTCTGACGATTCTGCACATGTTACACAACCCTGGTTTGGGATAGACTTGTGGTCTGAATCAGTTTCTTTTATTTCATTTTTCGTTGAACATGAGAACATATTTTGCACTGAAAACTTAGTTTTATATCGGATACAAGCTGCTTGCAGTTTTTTTTATTAGATATTTCAAAGTACGTAAATTTTCTCAGCATAACTTACGTTTTCTATTTTATTTTTTTTTAACATCATAATTCTTTGTTATTCTGATGCAGCAAAGGGCTTGGGAATGGATCTAGGACCGGCATTAGGTAAGTTATTGGCTAAAATTTCTCTCCTTTATGCGTTTGTTCTTAATGCTCTATTTAAATATTTCCATATTTAAATAACTTGTCTGTTTGAAAATGAAAAAATATAGCTCAACTTTATATTACCATAAATAATGTTTAATTGTCTAGAAAATGATGGTATATTGAGATTTTTTCCCCTATTTCCATTTCATATTAAACATGCCTACAATAGCTTAATTAAATGGTTTTGTTCTTATAGTTCCTTATTTGTGTGTTTACTACAGGTGCAATTTTAGCTCTTGTGATGATTGCTGTATGTTGTTGCATAAGAAAATTGAAACCCGACAACTCCATTTTCTTTTGGAAGAAGAAAACAGGAGACTCCAAAAGCATTGATGCCTTCCTCAAGAACCATGGACATATGCCCCTGACAATATACAGATATACAGAAGTTAAGAAAATGACAGAGAACTTCAAAGATAAACTAGGCCAAGGAGGCTATGGAGGAGTGTTTAAAGGCAAGTTACCTGATGGTCTTCTTGTGGCAGTGAAGGTCTTGAAGGAGTCAAAAAGTAATGGAGAAGAATTCGTTAACGAGGTAGCAAGCATTAGTCGGACATCTCACGTCAACATTGTTAATCTTTTAGGATTCTGTTATGAGGGTGCAAAACGGGCTCTAATTTATGAGTTCATGTCCAATGGATCTCTTGAGAAGTATATATATGAAGAAAATCCCTCGACAGCTAATTGCAAATTGGGATTGGAAACACTGCACGACATTGCAATTGGCGTTGCTCGGGGATTAGAATACTTGCACGGAGGTTGTAATACAAGGATATTACATTTTGACATAAAGCCTCACAACATTCTTTTAGACGAAAACTTCTGTCCTAAAATTTCAGA